>NC_064824.1:67478107-67785884 GCF_024166365.1 Elephas maximus indicus | reverse complement strand
ATCTATCCTTATACCCATACTATACTATCTTGATTACTGTAACTTTATATTAAGTGTTTAAAATTAAAAAAAAGTTAGTGTTTAAAATTAGGTAGTGTAAATCCTCTGACTTTGATCTCTTAAAAAGTCATTTCGGCTATTCTGGGTGCTTTGAATTTCTGTATACATTTTAGAATCAGCTTGTCAATTTCTGCAAAAAACACCTGCTGGGTTTTTATTGCAATTGCATTAAATATATAGATAGATCAGTTTGGGGAGAGTTGGGGAGAATATTTTGGAGAGACTAATTTTGAGGGAATACTATAACAATATTGAGTCTTCAAATCCATGAATATTGAATATCTCTTTATTAGATATTCTTTAAGTTCTGTAGTGTTTTGTAGTTTGAGGTGTACAGGTCTTTTGCACCCTTTGTTAAATTTATTCTTGTTTTCTAATGTATTTGTGAATGAAATTTTTATCCCATATTTGGATTGTTTGTTGATAATATATAAAAATACTGTTGATTTTTGTATATTAATTTGCATCTTGCAGCCTTGCTAAATTCACTTGTGAGTTCTAGTAGCTTTTTTTGTAGATTCTTTAGAATTTTCTACATATTGATTATATGATCTGTGAATAAAGACACTTTTAATTCTTCCTTTCCAGTCTATATACTTTTTTTTTTTTTTTGGAGAAATAATAGGTTTTTTTTTTTTTTTTTTTAACAAATTGTGCTGGAACAATTGGACATCTCATGCAAATAATGAACCTCAACCCATACCTAACAAAATAACTCATAGACTTAAATATAAATTTTAGAGATAGGTAATGCTTGGAAGAAACCATAGCAGAAAATCTTTGTGATCTTGGGTTAAAAATGACACTAAATATACAATCCACAATAGAAAAAAAATGGACTTCATCAAAACTAAAAACTTTTGCTCTATGAAATACACTGTTTAAAAAATGAAAGATGTCCAACAGACTGGGTAGAAAATATTTGCAAATCACATAGCAGACCAGTTTTTTTAATGCATCATATATAAAAACATTTGTCAAAACTCCCATACTTTCCAAGAACTTTCTTTGCATTTCCAGGTAGCCAATGTACTCTTTTGCCAGGGCTCAGACCTGATGTCACTACATCTGCACTCACAGTGGCTCTCCCTCATTCTGAAAGTGTTTCCTCATTGACATCTTCTGTGCTATGACACTTGCAGAACCCCTTCAGGAAAAGACTTTTATGAATCTCTGCCTGACCCTGCACACCATAAGTGGGTTCAGAGAGGACTCTGCTGTTATGGGATGTTTTTCTCCTGCTTACTAGAAAATTGAAAGTTTTTGTCTTTTTTTTTTTTTTTTAGTGTTCTGTCTCTTAGTTATAGTCTAAATATGGTTTGTTTTGTGAGTAATTTTGCTTGTTGTCCTTATTGATACTATAATTTTGGAGAGTTGTAGAAGGATTCCTATATTGATGGATACTGTTATTCTATAGGAATTTTTGGCCCCATTTCCCCATGTCCCACATGCTTTAATTCCTCTGAACCATTTACCAAAACTCTTCACTGCAAAGCCCCAGTTTAAATGCCCAACCTTGAAATCTTGCATTCTTTGCCTCACACTTTGAGCTCTAGCAGCACCACCTTTGTCCAGTTTATGGATATTCACTTGCTGATTTGTGCTTTGCTGCTTCCCTCATACTGCACTGTCCATCTGTAATTCTCATATCCTCTCCTCTACCTCAAACATTTTTTATTCATCTTTCAATTTCCTCATGAAGTAGCTTTTTCTGCATACATATTGGCATATTTATGAGTTACTTAAATATTTAGTAGCAGGATGGCTGAATCAAGGGGTATGGATTTTTAGTCCCCCCCCCTTTTTTTTAAAATAATTTTTATTGGGCTTTAGGTGAATATTCACAAATCAAGTCAGTCTGTCACATATAAGCTTATATACACCTTACTCCATACTCCCACTTACTCTCCCCCAATGAGTCAGCCCTTCCAGTCTCTCCTTGAGACTGAGACTCTTGAGACTGTGCCAAACTCTTCTATTAGTTTCAGTAGTTTTCTTGAGGATTCCTTAGGGTTTTCTGTGTATAAGATCATGTCATCTGCAAATAGAGATAATTTTACTTCTTCCTTACCAATCCGGATGCCCTTTATTTCTTTGTCTAGCCTAATTGCCCTGGCTAGGACCTCTAGCACAATGTTGAATAAGAGCGGTGATAAAGGGCATCCTTGTCTGGTTCCCGTTCTCAAGGGAAATGCTTTCAGGCTCTCTCCATTTAGAGTGATACTGGCTGTTGGCTTTGCATAGATGCCCTTTATTATGTTGAGGAATTTTCCTTCAATTCCTATTTTGGTGAGAGTTTTTATCATAAATGGGTGTTGGACTTTGTCAAATGCCTTTTCTGCATCAATTGATAAGATCATGTGGTTTTTGTCTTTTGTTTTATTTATATGGTGGGTTACATTAATGGTTTTTCTGATACTAAACCAGCCTTGCATACCTGGTATAAATCCCACTTGGTCATGGTGGATTATTTTTTTGATATGTTGTTGAATTCTAATGGCTAGATTTTTGTTGAGGATTTTTGCATCTATGTTCATGAGGGATATAGGTCTGTAATTTTCTTTTTTTGTAATGTCTTTACCTGGTTTTGGTATCAGGGATATGGTGGCTTCCTAGAATGAGTTAGGTAGTATTCCTTCATTTTCTATGCTTTGAAATACCTTTAGTAGTAGTGGTGTTAACTCTTCTCTGAATGTTTGGTAGAACTCTGCAGTAAAGCCATCCGGGCCAGGGCTTTTTGTTGTTGGGAGTTTTTTGATTACCGTTTCAATCTCTTTTTTTGTTATAGCTCTATTTAGTTGTTCTACTTCTGAATGTGTTAGTTTAAGTAGGTAGTGTTTTTCCAGGAATTCATCCATTTCTTCAAGGTTTGCAAATTTGTTAGAATACAATTTTTCGTAATAATCTGATATGATTCTTTTAATTTCAGTTGAGTCTGTTGTGATGTGGCCCATCTCGTTTCTTATTCGGGTTATTTGTTTCCTTTCCTGTATTTCTTTCGTCAGTCTGGCCAATGGTTTATCAATTTTGTTAATTTTTTCAAAGAACCAGCTTTTGGCTTTGTTAATTCTTTCAATTGTTTTTCTGTTCTCAAAAAAAAAAAAAATTTTTTTTAATTAGTTCAGCTCTAATTTTTATTATTTGTTTTCTTCTGGTGCCTGATAGATTCTTTTGTTGCTCACTTTCTATTTGTTCAAGTTGTAGGGACAGTTCTCTGATTTTGGCTCTTTCTTTTTTTTGTATGTGTGCATTTATCGATATAAATTGACCTCTGAGCACTGATTTTGCTGTGTCCTAGAGGTTTTGATAGGAAGTGTTTTCATTCTTGTTGCATTCTATGAATTTCTTTATTCCCTCCTTAACGTCTTCTATAACCCAGTCTTTTTTCAGCAGGGTATTGTTCAGTTTCCAAGTATTTGATTTCTTTTCCCTGATTTTTCTGTTATTGATTTCCACTTTTATGGCCTTGTGGTCTGAGAAGATGCTTTGTAATATTTTGATGTTTTGGATTCTGCAAAGGTTTGTTTTATGACCTAATATGTGGTCTATTCTGGAGAATGTTCCATGTGCGCTAGGAAAAAAAGTATACTTTGCAGCAGTTGGGTGTATAAGTTCTGTATAAGTCAATGAGGTCAAGTTGTTTGAGTGTAGCAATTAGGTCTTCCGTGTCTCTGTTGAGCTTCTTACTGGATGTCCTGTCCTTCTCCGAAAGTGGTGTGTTGAAGTCTCCTACTATAATTGTGGAGGTGTCTATCTCACTTTTCAGTTCTGTTAAAGATTGTTTTATGTATCTTGCAGCCCTGTCATTGGGTGCATAAATATTTAATATGGTTATATCTTCCTGGTCAATTGTCCCTTTAATCATTATGTAGTGTCCTTCTTTATCCTTTGTGGTGGATTTAACTTTAAAGTCTATTTTGTCAGAAATTAATATTGCTAATCCTGCTCTTTTTTGCTTATTGTTTGCTTGATATATTTTTTTCCATCCTTTGAGTTTTAGTTTGTTTGTGTCTCTAAGTCTAAGGTGTGTCTCTTGTAGGCAGCATATAGACGGATCGTGTTTCTTTATCCAGTCTGAGACTCTCTGTCTCTTTATTGGTGCATTTAGTCCATTTACATTCAGCATAATTATAGATAAGTATGTGTTTAGTGCTGTCATTTTGATGCCTTTTTATGTGTGTTGTTGACAATTTCATTTTTCCACTTACTTTTTTGTGCTGAGGCGTTTTTCTTTGTAAGTTGTGTGTTCCTCATTTTCATAGTATTTGACTTTATGTTTGCTGAGTCGTTATGTTTTTCTTGGCTTTTATTTTGAGTTATAGAATTGTTAGACCTCTTTGTGGTTACCTTAATATTTACCCCTATTTTTCTAAGTAAAAACCTAACTTGTATTGTCCTGTATCGCCTTGTATCCCTCTCCATATGGCAGTTCTATGCCACCTGTATATAGTCCCTCTTTTTGATTATTGTGATCTTTCACATATTGACTTCAATAATTCCGTTTCAAGCGTTTTTTTCTTTTTAAAATTAATCTTAATTTGTTTTTTTGATTTCCCTATTTGAGTTGATATCAGGATGTTCTGTTTTGTGACCTTGTGTTGTGCTAGTATCTGATATTATTGGTTTTCTGACCAATTTCCTTTAGTATTTCTTGTAGCTTTTTTTTTTTTTTTTTTTGGTTTGGTTTTTGCAAATTCTCTAAGCTTGTGTTTATCTGTAAATGTTTTAATTTCACCTTCATATCTTAGAGAGAGTTTTGCTGGATATATGATCCTTGGCTGGCAGTTTTTCTCCTTCAGTGCTCTATATATGTCATCCCATTGCCTTCTTGACTGCATGGTTTCTGCTGAGTTGTCTGAACTTATTGATTCTTCTTTGTAGGAGACCTTTCTTTCATCCCTGGGTGCTTTTAAAATTTTCTCTTTATCTTTGGTTTTGGCAAGTTTGATGATAATATGTCTTGGTGATTTTCTTTTTGGATCAATCTTAAATGGCGTTCGATGAGCATCTTGGATAGATATCCTTTCGTCTTTCATGATGTCAGGGAAGTTTTTTGCCAACAGATCTTCAAGTATTCTCTCTGTGTTTTCTGTTATCCCTCCCTGTTCTGGGACTCCAATCACATGCAAGTTACTCTTCTTGATAGAGTCCCACATGATTCTTAGGGTTTCTTCATTTTTTTTAATTCTTTTATCTGATTTTTTTCAGCTATATTGGTGTCAATTCCCTGGTCCTCCAGATCTCCCACTCTGCATTCCAATTGCTCGTGTCTGCTCCTCTGACTTCCTATTGCGTTGTCTAATTCTGTAATTTTATTGTTAATCTTTTGGATTTCTGAATGCTGTCTCTCTATGGATTCTTGCAACTTATTAATTTTTCCACTATGTTCTTGAGTAATCTTTTTGAGTTCTTCAACTGCTTTATCAGTGTGTTCCTTGGCTTTTTCTGTGGATTCATTTCTGAGGTCATCCCTGCTGTCTTGAAGCATTCGGTAAATTAGTTTTTTATATTCTGCATCTGGCAATTCCAGGATTGTATCTTCATTTGGGAATGATTTTGATTCTTTAGTTTGGGGAGTTGTAGAAGCAATCATGGTCTGCTTCTTTATGTGGCTTGATATCAACTGCTGTCTTCGAGCCATCACTAAGATATTGTAGTGATTTATTCTATATTTGCTCACTGAGTCTTATCTTGTTTTGTTTTCTTTAAATATACGTGGATGGGCTACTAGATTGCGCTCTCTGGATTGTTGTAGTCTTTGAGTCACTTATGTCCTATTACCAGCTGGTTTGGGCTGTTACCAGATATATAAGCCTAAGAGTCCATTCACTATTCTTGAGTAGAATCTGATTTTCGATTATCAAGTGTGTGGTGCAGACTGTCACCTATCCACCTAGAGAAGTAGTGGTGATAGTTGTGTGCACCAGATTCTAGTAGCAGCAGGGGTTCACACTCTGGGCAGGGGGGCAGGATGCTGACAGGCTTTCCCCAAGTTTCAGTGAGGTAGGTGTATCTCTATTCCTAAAGCACTTTGGTGGGTGGGCTCTGCAGCTGTACCTTAGGCCCCCAATGCAAGAACCTCTACAGATGGGTAGGTCACCCTCCTTAGACTGCTAAGGCAGGAGGCTATGTGGTCTTGGGGGAGCTTCAGCCCTCAGTTCCCTGTTGTGGGTCAGTGAGGGCTCTGTTGAATAGGCAGAGATATCAGACCTGGGAAACTTGTCTTTCCAGTAATCTGCTAAAACAATTACAGTCAGATCCCTATCAGAAATGCCTTTGCATTATAATAGCCACCTTGTTCCCTGTAGGGATGAAAGCCCAAACTGTGGATCACATATGCTTGGCTGGAGCTGGTTCTGTGTTTTTAGTCCAATTAGGGAAGGATTTTTGGTCCCTGGGTTTTTTGTGGTTGCTTCTCTCAGGCCAGGAGAATGGGTTAGGAAAAGACCAAAAAAAAAAAAAAAGAAAGAAAGAAAAATCGCAGCGCAGCTCATTCTCTGGCTCAGGAAATTCCAGTGTTAATGAAGCCTCCTGGGAAGGGGAGGGGAGGGTTCAGATAAATAGGAGAGAGTAGCACCCCAGAATATAGACAAAGTTACTTATCTTGCTTGGGATGACTGTTTTATCTGAGATTCCCAAGGGGTGCGTGGACTGTATGCGCTGGCTGGGTAGAGATTGCCCCCGAGGGTCAGGCCCACGTCCCCTGCTTGCGCTGTGTCAGAAACTGCGGTTAGTTCCTCCGCTCCCAGTCCAAAGCCCAGTGCCAAGGTTCCCCGGCTGGGACGCCGCACTCCTGGCTCCAAAACCAGTCGCTGCCTCCCAGTGACTTCTCCTGTCAGCCGCATCGCTGCGCTGCCTGTGTGCACTGGCTGGGCTTCCCCCGAGGTCAATTCTGGGCTCTAGGGCTGCGCCCCGTGTTTGCGCCGTTTCAGGATGCCCTGCTCAGCTTCCCTGTGCCCAGTCCAAAGCCCAGCGCCAAGGTTTCCTGACTGGGATGCTGGCTCCAGGCTCCGAAAACAGTTGTTGCTTCCCCCGTGGTTGTTCGTTCTCAGTCTCTGTCACTCAGGTCAACTCTTTAGATCTGTGTTTGTTGGTCAGGGTTCGTAGATTGTCATGTATGTTATTGATTCACTTGTTTTTCTGAGTCTTTGTTGCAAGAGGGATCCGAGGTAGCTTCTACCTAGTCAGCCATCTTGGCCCCACCCTCAGTCTATATACTTTTTAAAACATCTTTTTAAAAATATTTTCTTAATTGTGGTGAAAATATACATAAGTATATAACAAATCCCAGATATTATATCATTTTATCTATCTCCTTGTATATATTTCAGTATATATCTCTAAAAGACAGGGAAAGTAACATAACCACAATTCTGTTGTCACATCTAAATCGTTAAGTGTTTAAATTTCTCCCCAATTTTCTCATATTTTAAAATTTTGTTGTTTGAATAAGGATCAAGTGAGGTCCATATATTCCATTTGGTTGACATGTCTTTTAAGTCTACTTTGATATAACTTCCTACCCCCGCCCCACCTTTTTGTCTTAGGTTTCCTTTCCTTGTTTTTATTGTGTTTATAATTTATTTGTTGAAGAAACTGAGTTTCTTGTCTTTTGGAATTATTACAGCCTGATTTTGCTGATTGGATCTCTGTCATGAGTTTAATATGTTCCCTGTATGTCCTGTAAAATCTACAGTTTATGTCAGATTCAGGTTATTTTTTTGGAGAATTCCACACAGGTTTTTTATACTTCAGCTAGGAAGTATATGACTGGCCTCAATTTCTGTGATGTTAGCTGTCTTTGCTGATCATTGCCTAGATCTATTAATTCATCAGGTACCAAAATGTTATTTCCTCATTACTTCACATTTGTTTGCCAAAGGCTTCTTCAAAAAATTTTCATGATCAAATATTTGGTTTGCTTTTTTTTTTTTTGATGTATAATTTGTACAGAAAAGACAGGGTAAATACTTTTCCTTTTATTTTCCAGTTTTCAAAATAATTAGCTCTATAGGATCCTCCAAAGGTGCTTGTTAGTGTTACTTTATCCATCTATTAGCATTTTTTAGGATTTTAAACCACATTTTTTAACTTAGTTTACAAATTTGTATTTGTTTAATGCATATCATATTTGGGACACTAATCATATGGCCCACTATGGTACTCTGTTCCTTTCATTGTCACGTCCTTTCTGCTGCTTCAAATGGTCCTTTCTGTTCCTGCAATATCCTTCTGGAAACTCTTATCAAATTGACATATCCCAATGCTCCTTGTTAGGATCCCAAGTTATAGCATTTTGCCTTTGATATTATATTTTTAGCCTTTTCTAACTTTGATCCCAAGTTATAGCATTTTGCCTTTGATATTATATTTTTAGCCTTTTCTAACTTTTTTCTTTAGTATTATTGAATGTCATTTTCTACTTATTCAGACTCCTAGTATTTTATCACCAATTCAACAAATAGCACATGAGCCTTTCATGTTTTTAACTATTTTGTATTGTAGCACTCGGTAATACAAGTTTTGTTATTTCATATTGATATAGTTCGTCAGTTTATGGTAGATGGATATCAGGTTTGGGGTTCTGTTTTATGCTGAAGTTTTGGTTATTATATCAAAAAATGCTTTCATGAATATTAAATATATTCATAAGTAGACAGAGTCACTCTAAGGCTCCCCTCCCCCAGTTTTTTTTTAACAAACTTAGCATATCTTCAAATGCCTGTATAAACACAAAAGTTGTCAACCAGAACTTTATAGAAATCTTCCAAAGCTATTAAAATCACCTCATCCAATATAAATTGATATGAAAGTTAAAAATTGTTTTGAGGTAAATATAAACAGCTAAACACATTTTTGTAAAATTTTGGTAAACTAGCATTTGATAGATTGCTTAGAGTACTTATTCTACCCAGTTTCTAGTGAACCTTCATTGGGAAATATCAGTGTTCTAACTCTAAAATCTTGGGAGAAAGAGAATGTATGGTAATTTAGTTCGGACATGCACGGCTGATTTAATCTTATGTGGCTGGGTCACACGGTATATTGGGCTGACCCAGTGACTGTGGAATTGAGTAATTTCCTTTAGAATGGTAGATGGGTTGGGGGCAATGAGTGATATGCCTTCTACACCTACAAAATTTTGGTTCCCATCTTAAAAATGGTAGAAACAGGATTCAGACCTGATCTGATTTTATCTCAATTTCCTTTAACTAGTTAAAAGAAACAGTTAAAATGGTTTTAAGTATTTTGGTGTATTTGTTTGAAGAGGCATCACTTAAGGCTATTATTTTCCTTTGAGCATGGTAACATTCTGAGATGCATAAGTTTCTAAACAATTATAATTGTGAAACCAGAATTTGTGAAGTATCAATGAGTTTAGAAAATTATGCCTACAACTTTAAATGCTACATCTATTCAGAAAGTTATCTTGTAAACCAATATGAAAAATTGTATTTCCTTTCTTTCCCAAATAGGCCAAAAATAAGTTTAATGCAAAACTATCAAAAGAAGCAGAAATAGATTATTGCAGACTTACTGAAGCTATTGCGGTTGAAAAGGAGAAAGAATTCCAGAATTACGCAAGAGAAGTAATTGAATCGGAGTCCCAATCAACAAATAAATATATTTATCCTCTTGTAAAAGCTGTACAGGAAGGACCTGGAGGTGGCCATGGACCAGTGTTTGTGGACAGAGGTGGATTAAGACCCAGCTATCAGACAAATGATGTCACTGGAGTCCAGCTCCCTTTTTATAACTCTCATGGATCAAAATATAATTTCCAAAGGTCTAAGCAGAGGCTAGGTTTTACATGGTAGAAAATTTTATTTTTAAGATTGAGAAGACTAAGTTGTAGGGAATTATATGAGCTACAAAGGTAGATGAATTATATACCTATAATTTGTTAATAAAGCTGCTTTTCATCTAAGTACAATTGTCTAATTTAATTCATTCTTCACAGTATTTCCACTAGATAGATAAAACCCCTAATTGACTCAGATTATTTTTTGTGATAAAATGCACATAAAAATTACCATTTTAACTATTTAAATATGTATAGTTCAGTGCATTATCCATAATATTGTGCAATGATCACCATTATCTAGTTCCAGGAATTTTTCATCTCAAAAGGAAACTTCATACCCATTGAGATGTCACTCCCTATTCCCTCTGTCCTCAGCCTCTGGGAACCCCAATCTTTTGGTCTCTATGAATTTTCCCATTTTGGATATTTCATGTAAATGAAATCATACAATATGTGGCATATTTCTGGCTTCTTTCACATAGCATGTTTTCAAGGCTCATGTATGTTGTAACCTGTATTAGCACTTCATTCTTTTTTGTGGCTGCATATTTCCTTGTATGGATAAGCCACGTTTTGCTTGTCCAGTCATCTGTTGATGGACATTTGGGTTGTTTCCACATTTTGGCTGTTGTGAATGAGCTGCTATGAACATTTTTGTACAAATTTTTTTTGAACATGTTTTCAGTTTTGGGTATATATTTAAGGAGTGGAATTGCTGAGTCATATGCTGTTTACCTTTCTGAGAAACCACCAAACTGTTTTCCACAGTGGCTGAACCATTTTATATTCCCACCAGCAATGTATGAAGGTTTCAAAATATCTGGACCTGCTGCTAACACTTTCTTTTCTTTTTATGGCTATCCTTTTGGGTGGGAAGTGGTACATTATTGTGGTTTTGATTTGCATTTCCCTGGTGAGTTATGCTAACGTCTTGTGCCTATTGACCCATATGTATATCTTCTTTGGAGAGAAATGTCTATTCAAGTCTTATGCCCATTTTAAAATCAGGTTGTTTTTGTTGTGAGTTCTAAGATTTCTTTATATTTTCTGGATACTAAACTCTTACCGTACATATATATGTAAATACATATGCAGTAAAACCTGCAAAAGCTGGAATCTGTGTAAGGCAGAAACCTGTCAGAGAAGGAAAATGTGAATATTTTCCACTAAAACGAGTGATAGGAAGTGGTAAGACTGCACCCTGTCAAAGGTGGAAAAATTGTGAGACCTGAAAAAACAAGGCAGTCCCGTTGATTTCTGGCTGTTTTCACTGTAGTTTGCAGATATTTTCTCCCATTCCATGGGTTGTCTTTTCACTTAGTATTGCCATTTGATACACAAATATTTTCAATTTTGATGAAGCCTGATATACCAAATTTCATCGCTCATGTTCCTGGTGTCATAGCCAAGAATCCTTTGCCAAATCCAAGGTCATAAAAAATTTCCCTGGTTTTCTTCTAAGAGTTTTGTTAATTCTAGCACTTAAATTTAAGTCTTTGATCCATTTTAATTCTTTTAGTATGGTGTAAGGGCTCAACTTCATTCTTCTCTGTGTGGATATCCAGTTGTCCCAACACCATTTGTTCTTTCCCCCATGTAATGTTCTTGGCTCCTTTGTTGAAAATCAATCTCTTCACTTGTTTACGGATTTGTTTAGATTTTCTATTTTGAGTAAACTTAAGTTTGTGTTTCCAGGATTTTGTCCATTTCATCTAAATTAACTTGTTGGCATAGAATTGTACATAGTATTCTCTTATAACCTTTTGTATTTCTGTAGGAGTGGTTGTGAAGTCCCTACTTTCATTTGATTTTAAATATTGGCATCTTCTGTTTTTGTCAGTCTAGCTAAAGGTTTGATTTCATTGATCTTTTCAAAAACTACCTTCTGGTTTTGCTGATTGTATTTTCTATTCTCTATTTCATTTTCCCTACTCTGATCCTTTCTTTCCTTCTGGTAGCTTTGGGCTTCATTTGCTTTCTCAGGTTCCTCAAACTGTAAAGTTAGGTTATTGATTTGATACAGGCATTTACTGCTATTCATTAACTTTAAGAAAAAAAGACTAAACTCATTCCTATTTTATGTAAATAGTAAAGAGATGCAGCAGTGTTTCAACATACTAGACTAAAATATTGAGGTAACAGAACATCATTCTCTTGGAGACCAAGATTTTTTATGTTATGATCCTCTCTGGGAGCCTGATAAAAACTGTAGCTTCTCCAACAGTCAGGTACACATACACACTAAATTCTGCATATATTCCCCTAACTTCCACAAAGCCCATCCTTAGACTGCACATGGCAGTGATCCTCATTCATACCCAAGACTCTGGCAAACTACACTTTTAAAATATGGCATAGATGATTCTTTGAGCCGCTATGGTTCCTTTCGGGCTATGAATCTGAATTTAAATTTAAAAGAAAGCTACAAAACTCTCCTAAAAAAAAAAAAAAAAGTCAATTAAACATAAGAATTGTGATTATTGCAAAGAAAACTACATGTACTAATTTCCAAATTGTGTGCCAAGGTGCTCTGAGGGACCACAGAGAACTCACAAGGGCACAGCTGGTGGGATATTTGAAAATTTTGAGGTGAACACAGTGATATTTGACATTTATGGGACATTGCATTTGTTACTAGCTTTAGGCTTTTTTTTTTTTTTAAGGCAGTTCAGTTTCAACACACTGAATGCCCTATTCCTTTCAATGACATCTTTAAGGTGGATTTTCAACAGTCGCCGGGATAAAACTAAAGTACTGGATGAAAATCACTGTAGCACAGGAAAAGTGGTGTCCAATCTGATTCTAAGGTTGAAAAGTTGTACAATGACCAAGTGTTACATATATCCCATTAGTAAATAGTTGTGGTTATTTAAGAATAAGTGTTTTTTGTTTTATTTCAATTTTCAAATAGTTACTATGTTGTTAGAAATTAAATACTTCAGCCATTTGAACTTCACTACTTAATAAACAGAACCGTTAGGTATTTCTTTTGGCCTAGGGATACCACATAAAAATCACCGAACACAAGGGCATAATAAACCAAGAAAGTTGGAACCTTTACCATTTCCTTTAAATTAAGTTTTAAGAGATGAAATGTATTATGTTGAGAATGACTAGTAGTTCTGGATAAGGTTATTTCCCATTATAAAACAGGAAATCAGTTCCTAAAAAATGGTTAATTAAAAAAATCTGTTTTACCACCAACTTAGCTGGGTGAAGATTAGCATAAAAGAACGTTATTTAGTTTTTCTCCCTTACACAATTTCATTATTTTACTTTCAGTTTTGCTGAGCTTTCTACTAGAATTGACTACATTAAAGAAAGGGGGGGGGCTATCTGTTTAACACAAAACAATTCAGTGAAAAGAACTGAGTGACATAGCACACTGAAAGCAGTGGAAATACAACTGCTCTAATCTGCTAGTCTGATAAAAGAAAACCACAGCCAAAATTTGTGGCAAAGATGTAAACTGGAACCAAGACACTTAGGGTATTAAGGTTTTGAGGGGAAAAAAAAGAAGTAAAAATGATAAATTAGCATTTAAAAAAAACATTGTTAGGAAATATGTCTAGGAAAAAAAAAACCTAGAAAGCAATCAAAATAGAAAAAGCAAATTGATGCTAAAAGTATTTTTAATACACAATTGCAAAGTCCATATAAAGCACTCACATTTTACATATCCTCTTGGCTATGATACTTAAAAACACTCCAGAATTTGAGAGTTTATTAACAATATTCACCTATTAACATATACAGACCATTGAATGGTCAGAACATTTTTACCTAGGCATGTATTTTCAGTGACTAGTTATCTCTCACATTAAATAGGTACATTTTCTCTAAATATGTCTAAGTAAAAACAAAACCAACCCCTCCTCAAAAAAAAAAAAAAAAACAAAAAAAACCCCAAATTACACCATCAATTTGTTTTACAAAAGTCAATATTTATATGGCTTTATAATAAGTGCTATATTTAAACTAGCAGTCACAGGATATATTAGTGTTTCCAATGCTGAGAAATTCAGAGGACTTAAGAAGCAAATGGTAGTATTCCAGTTGATGGTAATGCAGACCCCAAGTTTTATCTTAAAAGTTTGCTGAGGCAAAAGACACACTGAAACCTGAAGCACTATGAATAAACATTGATACTAGAATTTAGTCCCAAACTGCTTTCTGGAAATTCTCACTGCTGGTTGGAGTCTTACAGAAGCTTATTGTGAAACTCTTTGTTCAGTTTTCTTTTAATACAAATAATTCTATATCCCCAATGGGTAAAATAAACCAGTATTTTTACTTATCTCCATTATCTGGCATTTAATAAAAATAAAGGTTGAATAACTAATACAACAGTAATTTAAAAAATACAAAGAACAAGCTGTTTATTATAGTATTTTATTTAATACATTAACTATAAAAGTTAATACAGTTTTTGAAGTTTAAATTTTGTAAAATGCAGTTTGCTGAAAACAGTTCAACAGTTACTAATGATAAGAGAAGCAGCATTTGAAACTAACTTTATAATTGAGAAGACAACAGCTTTATTTCTAAATTTCATTAAAAAAATATACATCACAGTGACTTTTGAGCTTGGAAAAGGAAGTGCATTATCTTCATTTGTTTTCCCTTCCACAAAGAGATCAGCCACAGAATCTTTCACATCCCTACATACAAATACCCAATTCATTTATCAATCTTTCAAAATACTATAAACACATAAAAGGGGAAGAAAATATACAGTGTGTGCTTTGGATAACGTATGAAATTTGCTTTAAAAAAAAGGCAGAAACACAAATCAACACCCCCACTCCCTCTTGCACAAAGATAAAAAAATCTCAATTTCCTTCTCCAACCTTGCTTATGAATTTTCTTATTCATGTGATTTATCTTTTCCTTTAATATTTCCATCTCGTGTCACACCACAGGCCAAAGAGTTTACATTTTCCCCAAGTCCTTTAAAAAGCAGCAGGGAAGTCACCATGGACAGGTGTGCCAGCCACTGATGCATTTGCTGGGGCTTATCTTTATTCATTTTTTTAAAACAAGTTATAACAAAACAGATCTTTTCACAACAAACAGGGCATCAACCTACAATCCTTGGAGAGTTTGCTCAACTGTGAAAGTATGAATCACAAACTGAATCATTAAAAAAAAAAAAGATCAAAAAGAGACAAAAAAATACCCATTTTATGGTTCTTTACAGCAACCAGGTGTATGATGTATATTTAAAGGACCTTTTGGTGCAGGCACACTGAACAGGTTTCTACAGAAATTTTTTATTAAAAAGTTCAAAGTGTGATGAAAATTATTACCTGGAGTGTGAAGCCCTACTTTAAAAAAAACAAACAAAAAAAGTTTTATATACTAACTTGAAAATAAATTAGAATTATCAGTTAATACCACTTGCTCAAAATTCCAGAAACCAAATGTGTGCCTGCTTACATCGAAGGAGTATTTACTTGTTTTACCTTCACACTGTTCACTGGGCAAAAGATCAAAGGCCATTTAGTTTGAAAGCAATTCAGTAACCTCTCTACTGCTCATTATTAATTTCTCTGTATTGTCAATTTCTGTGGCAGATAGCTTACCCAGAAAAATATTTTACACAAAATAATCATAAAAATTCTGTATCCTGAAAAATTTTTCAGATATCAGCAACTGAGCAACAAATACAAACCAATTTAAACAAAACTTCTTAAAAGGATATTAAGTCAAAGATACATTGAAATAAACTGTCAGCTCAGACATAAAGCACTATAAAATCAATTTAACAGGGAAGAATAGTTGATTTTTAGGAAAACAGTACGCTTAAAGTAAAAAATAAAGATGGCACAACTATTAAAATATAATGAAAGGATAAGACCATTTGAGCTGTGCACTATTCAGATGCAGATCTTGAGGTACAGTTAATGTTAATCACTTTCTAAACATTCCTTATATTCTGAAAATAAAATCGAGTTGGTTCTCACCTTTCATCTGAACTCCTTGACCACACATCTGTTCTACTGTTACAACTGCTAACAAACCTTAAAGAAAAAAAGGGGGGGGGGGGGGAGACTATAAATAATGCTTAACATGGAGCTGCTCTTTTGATAGCCAAAACATAAGAATACTGTTCATACAAGGTACTTATTTTTTTTCACTATGGTTACTTTTGAAAACTCTAAGATTTAGAGTACTTGTCTGTAATCCTTGGTGGATAAAGCTCTCGGATCAGACAGTATGAAGTGTTTTACTTAGCATGGGCTTTTAAAAAATATATTAGAAATCCTTTCTTAAATAGCACCTTTCTTGAAGCTCAAATAGTTTATCACAAAGATTTTAAAAATGCAGTTTACTGAATTTAAGACAAGCAATAACTAGTTTAAAATATTTAACAGATTATACAGCTTGGGCACTCAGACTCAACTATCCCTAAAGTGGGTTTGTGGTCAAAGTCCCAAAAGAATCAAACTCCCTGGATTATAATATACATCTATTACTTTTATTGTCAGGAAGAAGTTTTGGAAAGACTGCACTGTGGATATTTGTTTTAAGATATGCTAAACAAATCTTATCTTCATTATCCAATTCATTCTGTAAACAACTATTGCAATGCCAAATGTATCATTACTGTATTAATCAATAATGAGAAGTATTATGTTAAGCACTGCTTTATTCAGTACAACCAGCTCTGAGTAGCTACTGGGTTTATCAAGAAGCTACCTTGGTAATACAGGTGACACTATAGTGGCAAATATTAAAGTAGGAAATACCCTAGACTACTATTAATAGGAATTCTGTAATTTCTTTTAAAATGAGGCAGGTTTTGTATTTGCTGGATGTTCAATGTTTTATTTAGAAGAGGAATTACAGAATAAAAGGCCACACATCACAAAATAGTGAAATCCAACACACAAAATCTAAACGACTTTTGGGTATCTTTAGTTATCAAATTTTGCAACTTTCTACTTTATCTATGTGGCAATGTCATACATGCCAAGTTAAAACAGTGTTAACAATAATAGTTTAAAGCCACCTGAACAGAAACCAGAGTCAATAAACATGCTATGAAGCCTATCATGATATATATATATATAGAAAAAAATACATTTTCCTGCCATTTGAAACTCACAACTATGAGAGTCAGGTCAACTAAAAAATAAAACCATGCAGAAGTAACACTAAATTCTATTATAGGTTCGTGGCCAAAAAAGAAATCTTGGGAGTTAACATGTCAATATTAATGATTTTTAGAATCTGCCTAACTTAAAGACTTGTACAAGTGGTAAGTTTTAGTAAGATTTTTTTTTTTTTTAATTTTAGAAAAGGGTAATACTGATTAAAAAAAAACAAAAAAAACACTAAAGCAGTAACACAGAATTGAGAATTAAAATCTGATCTTCCAAGGTATAGTCCTGTCAAATGCTGTATAACAGCAAGTCAAGCTCAATCAGTACATCAACTGAAAAACAAAAACTTGGAACTATTTTTATAAACAGTTAAATAAAACTAAATTCGATAGGAAAACCACTGACGTGAAACAAGCTAGTTTGAAAGAATCAGATATGAAATGCAATGTAAATAATTACATATTTATCTATTTAAATAAAAAAGACTATAAAATCAAAAGCGATGATTGAGCTCAAGTTATTAGGATCCTGCTTTGCGTAATTAAAAGAAACTGTGGCAAGGCTCTATTATAAGTGCCATCAAAATCTATACAAGATTATCTTCTACCCAGTGGCTTCCAACTTACTTTAAAATGAGAAACACAAGCTTTTGTAACAATGTATTGCAACAATCAGTTATGCCTGTTTTCAAGTGGTTGATAAACAAATCAGGGTATAGCACAGCATGTTTGCTACTGGCTAATTGTTGCAACACAAAAATGCATCCATGAAATAGTCAAACACAGCACACAGTATTACACAAAGTGTTTTTCTCATTTCAAGTTTATTAAAACTTTAGCAGTACAAATTATCCAGGTTGCAGATTATCAAAAGATCAACTAAATGAAGTCCACATTAAAAAAAAAAAAAGACAAACATAAAACAACCCATAAAAGAATGAAGAGGAAAACAACATAAAGATTTATCAGCAAGTCTCTAAAACTTAAAATTTGAGACAGAATGGAAATAAGTTTATACAACTTGCTTATCCACTTTTGTCTTCATCTGTTCCAGGGCTTGATTCATGATCAAATTTTTTATTTTTGTCATGTATGTGGTCATTTTCTTGACCCTTTGATTTTTGGTTGATTTCTTTTTCCACTGAGGATCTGGTTTTCCCATCCTCCTTGGTTTTCAACGTGGAGGACTTCAATTCATTGTCCTTACTGCTTTGTTTTATTTTTGAGAATGGACTCTGATCTCTATCAGCCTTTTTTTCCCTGTTATTTGTTGAGCTATTATGATCACGGTTTTTAGAGTACATTCTTTTCTCACTCTCAGAATTTTCTTTTCTGTGTGAAGTCTTACTTTCTTGGTTTCTGTATTTTTCTTTGTTTCTGCTTTGACTTTCTTCTCTCTCTGAGCTTCGTGAATCTCTCCTTCTTCTTCTCCTATCTTTACTTCTTGATCTTCCTGGTGTTGCTCTTCTCTCCCTGCTTCGTGACCTTCCTCTTCTCCTGTACTCCCGTTCTCTGTATCTATGGTACTCCTTGCTTCGGCTGCGATCTCTGTCTTGGCTTCTAGAGCGCATTCTTCTGCTCCTGTCCCTACTTCTGCTTCGTTCCCTTGTTCTACTATTGTAACTGTGTTTGCCTTTAGTTATATCACGCTCTCTACTCCTAGACTGCATGCGTCTATCCTTTTCTTTACTTTTATTATGATCATGCCCGTTACTTTTTGATACTATCTGTTTAGGTTTTTCTTTACTTCCACTCCTTTCCTGATCTTTTCCTTTAGAATCAGACTGCTTTTCTTTTTCTTTAACATTCTCATGATCCCTTTCTTTACTCCTTGACCTCATCCTCTTCTCTTCATGTCTATTATGCTTTGAATCTCTTTCCTTACTCTTTGATTTCTCTTTGCTCTTACTCCTACTTTTAGATTTGGCCCTTTTCTTCACTTTGTTTTTAATATATTTATCATCTTTTTCTGAATTTCTTCTGATGTCTCTGTCTTTGCTACTAGATTTATGATCTTTAACTTTCTTTTCTTTTTCGCTTTTTCTGTTTGGACTCTCAGACACATGTCTTTGATCAGTTATTTTTCTCTCTTTTACTCTAACTGGGCTTCTTTGATTTTCTTTTATTTCATTTAACTCACTCCTAAAAAATAAGAAAAAACATTAAAGATTTTAGAAAATTTTATTAGGAAAAGAATGGTGTCCATTACTAGCTAACATGGTATTCTGTTTTCCTTAAGGTATTCAGAAACAATTAAAATGGCTATTAATAACTTTATGTACAATAGTATAGAAAACTGCTTGTTGCATGCCTTTGAAATAACAATTAAATCTTACTTATCCCCTTTGATCCATCTTTCACCACTTGATACTCTCATTCTTTGAGCTCTCTGCATCTCCTGCCTCCAATGTGGAGGGGTCTCGCTACGTCTGAAACGATCCCTTGATCTGGATCTGGAAGGAGTGCGATAACGCTTAAAAAAGGAAAAGGGGGAAAAAATTAAGATATTAAAAATACAAAAGCATTGGAACAATAGCTAAAATTTTATCCTTAGCAAACCATAAGTATTTCTAGGTTTAAATAAAATTTCTAGTATTTGCTTATACTCTAAAATTATTAATATTTCCCAATTTCAGGTAGGAAGTCAATGAGGCAGAGAAACTTTAAATAATCACACTGCAAGTTACAAATAAAAGCATTTACTACAGAATACTCTAGCCTTCTATGTCATCCATCTCCCTCAACTATCCACCTGGAAGAGTCCTGTCTAAATGATGATGCAAAAACCCTTACAAGTTGCCAAGGTCCAATTTGGGCGTACATACAGGGTCACTATGAGTCAGAATTGACTCGATGGCAACAGGTTTGGTTTGGTATACTTAATGTTTCAAAGCAAACATTTCTCAAATGCATAGATGTTCATTTATTCAACAAATATTTACGCAGCCCTTAGGATGGTTACCACTCTACCATATACTGGAGGAAACGTTAGTGAATCAAAAAATCATTTTGTTCTCTTGGAATTTATATTCTACAGTATTTTTTTTTTTTTTTTAGTAGGGCTAGAATACATGGATGGACACACAATCAGATAGTAAACGCAGATGCAACTATAATTTGAATGAATGTAAATGGAAAAATAAAAGGTGCTCAGAGAGTATATAGCAAAGACATCTGATCTAGTATGGGGAAAGGGTGAGAACAGTTAAGTGATAATTAAAAGCTGAGAACTGAAGGATGTTTATGACAAGTTAGGCAGTCAAGGGTGAGGAAAAGGGGGTAAGGATAAAAGGATGAAGAAAAACATTTCAGGCATAAGAAATACCATGATTGAAGGTACTGAGACAGGAAGGAACATACCATGTTTTAGAAATAATAGATAGATCAGTATGGCTAGAGCTAAAAACTTCAAGAGGGAAAGTGATACTAGATAATACTGATAATGATATAAAACCGGACTAGATTCTGGGAAGTCTTGTAGGTAGGCCACATAAGAACTTTGCATCTATCCTAAGATCAAGCACAAAGGCGTGAGTGGCATAATCAGATTTTTTTTTAAACAATCACTCTAGTGTGTGATTCCTAAGTGTGGTTTAGGAATCCCAAGACTCAGGGGGTCTGTGAGGTCAAACTATTTTCATACTAATAACATAATATTTGCTTTTTTCATGTTGATTGTTTCATGATTATACAGTGGAGTTTTCCAGGCTACATGACACGTTTTCATGTCTTTGGTTATATATCCTTGTGTTTTAAATACCTTTCAGTTTTAATTTCTAAAATGGTGAGCATTGACAGATACAACCCACATTAACAAAAGTCCTTTTGGGTACTCAATAATTTTTTTTAAAGTGCAAAAGGGTCCTGAGATAAAAAAGTTTGACAACTGCCAAAACACCAGTTAGGAAGCCATCATACTAGTTCAGACAATATGAGACAATGAACTGAGTTAAGATGGTGACAGTGAAGCTTGAGAGAAGCAGGGATTTTAGAGTATTTAGAAGGCAGAACTTAGAGATGGCAGAACAGGATTTAGAGATAGTAAGACATATAGGTATGAAAGAAATGGGAGAATCAATATGATTCTTGGGCTTCGTGTTTAAGTAACTACACAGATGATGGTGTCAATCACTGAGACCAGAAATCTGAAGGATCAGGTCTGAAGGGCAAGGGTTTATGCTCAGCCCTGGGTATCCTACGTTTGAGGTGCCCATTAGGCAGCTAAATGGCCACCTGATAAGACTTTACTACCGAGAAGAGTAGAAGAAAATTTGACAACTAACAGCATATAGGTAGGAAGTGAAGTCATGGGAGTAATGAGACCGCCCAAGGAGCATTTGCAGAGTGAGAAGAGTTGGAACCTTGAGGTACTCCAATATTTAAAGGTCAGGAAGAAAAGTATTAATTGGCATTTGAAATTTAAGACAAGTTGTCCACAGAGATAGGAGAAAAATGTCATGGAAGCAGGTGGGAAAGCATATTACAAAGAGGGAGATCATATAACACGAAGACTAAAAAGGATCCACTGGATTTTGTGACATGGTACTGACTATATAGCAAGAGCTGCTCTCAGCAGAATGGTAGGGGTAGAAAACAATGTAAAATTATGAGAGAAGGAATAGGAAGAGAAGGATTATAGTCAGATTTCTAAAAAGTTTTGAAAACACAAGATATTTAAATTCTAATGAAGAGAATTCAGTGAGGAGAACGAAATACTCTATACTATAAAAAGGGTATACAGTATTCAATATCCATATCTTCCCTAAATTTTAGTATTTGTACAATAAAATAACACTTGAAGGCACACTCTGAAATTATTTATGGGAGACAAACGCAATATCATAAACATTTCTGGGGGAAAAAAATAACCTACCCGTGGTCCTCTTCCTTTAATTTTCCTGCCAGACCTAGTAACTAAAAGTCGCCTCTGATATGAAGCAGGCTGGGAGTTAGGTGGATTACTAGAAGGAAGCAAAGGGTAAGTTAAAACACATTACTACATAAAAAAATGAACCTAGAAAATAAAGCTTTACTGATCTAAAGTAATAAATTTAAAATCCTATATCGAGGGCACTGGATGGGTTGTATATAAATTCAGTAATTCTCAACCAGGAGGAGTACCAATTCCACGTAAGTGTTTGGAAAAACACAGGAGCGTGTTTTCAGTTGTCAATGACTGGGGGGTGTTACCAGCACTTAGTGCCTAAGCAAGAATCAGGAATGCTAAAAGTCTTATATTATGTGAGAATGAAGGACTATCCTGCCCCAAATGCCAATAGCTCCCTATTGAGAATCAGTATTAACATGAATCATGAAGATGAAGCTAATCTGCTAGTGCTAAGAAAAATTAACATGTAAGAGCTCACAGTGGGAGCTCTCAAATGCTGTTGAGAACAATTTTAATACTACCTTATTTCAAAGAACCTGATTATCCTATGAGCAGTTGTTCATTAGTGACAGAACCACAGAGAAATATAACTAATGTGAATTAAGCAGAGACAAACTGGTCTGAAAAAAGTATACATCATGGTTTATGTCAAAAATGGAAACTTCGTTTTCAAAATATAGTTATATGAGTTAATATTTAATTAGCACATTAACTGAAACCATGAAAGTGAAACTTCTTAAGTATTAACAAAAATAAATTCTAAAGTAGCTCAAACATTTCCCCTTTAATTTTTATCTCCTTAGGAACATCCTTTCCTAATACTAGTAGAAAAATAAATTCAATCCAATCCCTCAAATTTCAAATACTAAGTCTTATTTTTATAATTTTACTGTATTATGAAAGCATAGGAAAATCATTTAGAATTTTATCCCCGGTATGTTATACCAGAAGACCTGGTGGTACAGTGATTAAACCACTTGGCTGCTAACCAAAAGGCTGGCAGTTCAAACCCACCAGCTACTCCACTGGAGAAAGATACGGCAGTCTGCTTCCGTAAAGATTACAGCCTTGGAAACCCTGTGGGGCAGTTCTACTCTTTCCTGTAGGGTCACTATGAGTCAAAATTGACTCAATGGCAATGGGTGTGGATGTTATAACCACATAATCTGATCATAAATAAGAGAAAAACTTCAACTTTTTTTCCCCTATTTTTGGACATAATTATTAAAATGAATCATTAAAGAACAGAACCAGTGATGTTAATATTGTAGATTTATTTAGAAAAAAATTAACAAAGCACTTGAACATGACATTAGTTTTCACCACTGGTATTGTAAGTCTGGTAAGGAAAGTGGACGGTGTTTTCCCCTATTACACAAAAAACTAAAGTTCTTACGTGCTAAAAGTTTAATACATACAAATAACACAGTACAACAAACCATCTCATTTGTAAATGGAATTGGTTTGGAATGCCATTTGACGTATCTTTTTTTGGATCTGCATTGCTTTATTAAAAAAAAAAAAAGTAACTTACTCAAAAACTGCATATAATTTATCTTCCTAGTAATGGGATTAGCCACAAGGAGCTTTGCTAGCAACATCCTCTAAAAGAGATTTCAATCTTGGTACAAGATAACCAATTAAATCTTACACAGAATGAGTAAAAACTTTAAAACAAAAAAACTATGGCTAAGTGTGTAGGGGACTCTACAAAATACACACATTCACGTACCACTCTCTTTCTCTCTCTCTCTCTCTGGTTTTCCTTTCCTTTTCGTCAGGTTTAGGAGGACTTTTTCTCATTAGGAACCTATTTTCAGGTATAGGAGGGATCTCTTCCGGACGTACGGTAGACTGGGGTTGTGCTTCAAGATTTTCAGCCTCACTTTCACTAGATGCACTTAACAGATAGAAACACACAAAATAAGGTACATTTAACTATTGCTGGCATTTCTTTCCTTTATAATGTCACAATATATATACTCTCTTGCCCCCCACAAAGATGCTATCCCACGGGAAAAACCTTTCTCCATTCCTCTGACAAATCAACTAACTAAACTAACGAAAAACAAAATGTTTTTGTCATCCTACTCTCAAAAAATATTTTCCTTGAAAATAAACCCAAAATATAAAACTCCTTGGCTAATATACTGATGAATTCAAAATATCTTAAAACCCAGGTAGAGAACTTAGCTGCTTTTGAGACAATAGGGAGATAAAGACAATGATAAGTTTCAGTACCAACAGAAAATTACAGAAAAAAGGGAACAAAGTAAATACGCTGACTTTATCTGCTTTGTTTCCTAATGCTACTACAAGAGCAAAAGAGATAAAGAATAAAAATGCAAGAAAGGCTACTACAAGAAATAAGAACAATTACTGGCTTACTATAATTCTCACCAATCCTATATTCTTCCTATAAAATACACGAACCTATGAAACCCAAAGTATCTTTTCCTTGAGTGTACACAAAATGTTCTGACTGGTTCTGCTGAAAATGGAAATGGATGCAGTGAAATTTAATCTATAAACTACAGAATATCAAAATGGTCTCATGATACTTTATGCTGTGAAATTCTTACCATTTTAATGTCCCCATACAACTGATGCAAAATCCCAGTAGATTTATTTGTAAACAGAAGGGAATCAAAACATAAAACTAGTATTGCAAAAGTAAAATCAAGACCTTTTCTTAGTTTTCTTTCTCTTCTTCTTTTCTTTCTTGTGTTTTCGGGAATTTTTTCTATGTTTCTTTTTTCTTTTTTTTGATTTCTCTTCAGAAGCACTTTCAGAATCAGAAGAATCAGAAGAGGACCGAGAATCACTGGAGCTATCTGAGTCACTGGATGAGGAGGAGGAGGAGGAGGATTTATGCCTTTTCTTTTCATCTTTCTTAGCTTAAACCAAAAACAAAAAGGTTTTGGTCAATATTTTTAGATAAACTTTGAAGGTGGAAATTTTAATTTTCTGTATATTCTCACTAAGCCCAGTATTTAAAATTTAGCTCATCCAGGTATCTAGACTGAGGGGTACACGAAAAAAGTGAGTTGGCTTATATTATACAGAAAAGGGGTCAAGGCTCGGGATTAGAATTCAGGTCTCCAAATTCGTGAGTCCGAGTTAGATTATTAAAACAAAGAAAAATTCTAAAAGTTAATAGGTGAGCCTAAAATGGTAAACTAAGTTATTTATAAGAAACACTGGGACAGAAGTACTATTTAAGAGTCCCGGATTCTAATCATGCAGTTTTTTTTTTTTTTTAAACTATTTCTCCTATTACCATGATTGGAGATAGAACTGGAGCAGGGTAATAATATAGAAGGTATTCTGCGTGAACATGAAAAGATAATAAACTTGATTCCACTGGCATGGGCTTATGCTTCAATGCATGAGCATTCCTCTAAAGGTCAAGTAACTTAGCTTCAGGTGAAGAGCCAACTTACAAGAGAGGGAAGTCACTTGCCAGTAGTGAACAACTATGTTTTGGGGGTCTTTACAAAAAGTGATTTCAAAGTAAAATTTTCTTTTAGGTTAAGGAAGTAAGAATTTTAAATGGGGGCCAAAAAACTCAAATGCTTTAAGGACTGGATAATGAACATAAATAAATTAAACTAACCAGGTGTAATACGACAGGAATCAGATGAGGATGTGACAAACTGGATAGAGTTTGGCTCGTCTAAAGGTATACTAATTCAAATCAAGAGACTCACTCAGGCCAAAGATGGCACAACATTCCATCTTTGATATATGATAATAAATACAATGAACTGAAACATATTAAATATATTAATTAGTTTGTAATGAGACTGGTAAATATCTTGCCGATTCCTATATAATCTGTACCACTAGCTAACCAAATTTAGTTGATGAAGGAAAACTGCTCTTTATAAAGGAATATTCTAGGAATAAATGAACAAGGGATTATAGTTAGAATAGCATCATTTTACAACTCCTAATGAGGCACTGACCCCCAATGACTGCCACAGAGCACAGAAACAACCTGTACCTTGTGACTCCTGCTTCCATCAAAAGAAATGAAAAAACCAAGAAAATCAAAACTAAACTGGATCAATTTTCTAGATCTAATTACCAATATTTAAGAAATGGAAGCACAGAGGGAACACATTATGGTCAGCCCTCTGTATGTGTGGATTCAACCTACTGTGGATTGAAAATATTTGGTGGGGGAGGTGGATTAGCGGGAGTCACTCAGGTTCCGATACAGTGCTTGCAAAGACTGAGAAAGCATTAAGTGTTAACAACTATCATTTACATAGTATTAGGATATGGGTAGGTTATATGCAAATACTACCCCATTTTATATAAGGGACATGAGCACCCGGATATTTTGGTATCTGTGGGCGGTCCTGGAACCAATCTTCTGCAGACACAGAGGGACAATTGTATGTAACACAAGGATGAAATCAGTAAAACCAAGTCTGTGCAATTATGAGAAACACTACAGGACAAACGACCTAGCTTCTTCAACAAACAAATCTCAAAGAAATAAAAAAGGAGATGATGAGGGGATTCATAAAAAAACAAAAAAGAAAAAACAAAAGACCAATCCTCAATGTATAAACCTTATTTGAACACTGGCACAATTTTTCATATTTAGGAATATATGTCTGTGTGCGTGCATATATATGATCATGGTATTGGTTGTTTTTAACAATTATCATCTTTAAGAAATAAATAATGAAATATTTATGGATAAGATGTTACACCTGGGATTTGCTTCAAAAAAAAAAGTAAAGTGGTTGGGGAATGTTAGGTAAAATGAATTTGGTCATGAGTTAACTGTTGAAGGTGGGTAACGAACATGGGTGGTCATCATACTATTTTCTATAATTAAAAGAAAAAAATCAAGGCAGCCAAAGAAAACGTATCTTTGGACTGTTGGGTGTCTGGTTACAGGACCTTTCTTGAAAGGGTTAACAGCTGGTTTGTGCCCTTAGTTACATCTGAGGATTTGACTCTTGGCCAAATTTTCCCTGAAACTTATAACTCAAAATTTACCATGTACTCAACAAGGACCTGTGGCTCACTGTCAAGACTGTTTACCCAGTACTGATGACATGCTGCTGCATTAGTGAATGGCGACAAGGTAGAGAAGCTCACAGGCCCCCAGAAGTAATGGCGTCCCTAAACTGAGATAGTCCTACCTCACCCAGTTGTGTTCCTAAGGACCATGTATATACCAAGTGTGAGATACTCAGGATATATGCAAGCTGTACCTGGAAATCATGAGATCTCCCCATGCTGCGCTGTACAAACTGGTTGTTGCCTGTCCTTTATTCTTTCTTGAAAGCATGTAAACTTAGTGCTGGGCGAAGGCCTATTTTGTCTCATGAGTTTGATTATAAATCTGATTCTAAGACAATTGTTGCTGGTGAGGCAGAGTAGGTGTTGTAAACATGTATAAACTGAACAACCTACTTATATCTACTAAGCTAAAACCTGAGGAACGTGCAGGGGGAAAAAATCAAACTTTTAAAAATACCTAAGGAAAAAAATTAATTCATAATAAATGTGACCATATGAGACCACATACAATGTGAGCAAAATAAAAATATCCCACATAAACACAAAATACAGCAGTTAGATTTTATTTCACTAAACACCGTAATATTTTTTCCCTATGATTAACAAAGTTTTATTCACCAACTCCAACTTATATTTATTTTGCATTGGGATTCTTTCCTATGACAAATAAATTACAGTTGACTTGCTTTAAAAAGCCTCCTCCCACCAAGTATATTACATATACATTTCAAATGACCATTATTTATGTATCATTTTTCACAAGAACATTTGAGTGAAGCAAGATATCATGACAATATGGAAGGCCAGAAAGAGGTAACTATTTATGTGGTAATATAAGCTGCCAGGAAAACCCTGGTGGCGTAGTGCTTAAGTGCTAAAACTGCTAACCAAAGGGTAGGCAGTTTGAATCCTCCAGGCGCTCCCTGGAAACTCTATGGGGCAGTTCTACTCTGTCCTATAGGGTCGCTATGAGTTGGAATCGACTCGGCGGCACTGGCTTTTTTTTTTTCATAAGCTGCCAGACTATCAAATGACATTAACTATAAAAACAACAAATTGTGTTCTAGGAAATGTGCATGGAAATAGAAGTTAGAAAGGTGCCTTCTTGATGTTTGTCAATATTATTTTATGAGCGAAATTTAACTTACATGCCCTTTAGTATGAATCTGCTCAGAATAAAATGAGAGAGAAAATGATTAAGAAAGAAATGGCAGTTAAAGAACAGAAGGTAAGAAAGCAAAAAAATGGAGACCTGACCGTACCAATATTACGTAGCTCTAGTAGAATGCAGCCTGAGTTTCAAAAGCTGTATTAACCTACATTTAAAAACATGATCTAGGTACATTGTGAGTCTAAGTAAAATTTTATCCTACTCAAAGACAATATGTATGTATAACCAAATAGTAACAGATACATACTCAACATGATGCTAGGACATGGAGATAAAGAATTGTAGAATACGTGGGGAAGTTCCATAGAAAACTTTATAAGACAAGGTCCCTGCTCTCAGAGAGCTTACAATCTATTTGGGAAAATAAGGCCAAAAAGTGTAAATTTAATAGCAAACAGCACTAGAGAACACAGACCTAAGTGATGACTCTTGTATAAATAAAATTTTTTTCTTGTATAAATACTGACTATAAATTCTATGTGAATTTTGAAGTTAAATATGGTCAGTGAGGGCAAGAGTAAAGTAGAAAGGCTTTAGAGAAGTATAGTCAGTTCTACTATGACACAACATATGTGTTCTTAAAAATCATTGTGCTCTGAAAGGTTCTGCAATAAAAAAGGCCTATGGGGAAAATAGGGTTAGTGGACAATACTCAAAAGCCTTGTCAGTGACACTTCAAAAAAAAGGAGAAACTAATAAAAAAAGGCAGCATAGTTTTACACATACTAAATGGTTAATAAACACGTTAAAAAAAAAAAAAGACACATAAATACTACAATAAATATGGCACTTCACTTTGAAACCCTGGTGGCATAGTGGTTAAGAGCTATGGCTGTTAATCATAAAAGTCGAGCAGTTCGCATCCACCAGGCACTCCTTGGAAGCCCTATGGGGCAGTTCTACTCTGTACTATAGGGCTGCTGAGTTGGAATTGAACTGATGGCAACGGGTTACTCTGAAAAAGACGGGGGTTCACTTATGGAAGTGAGTATTGGAAGGACTGCAGCTTTTAAATTATTGTAAAGTAGTGGAAAAAGGATTATCTGAAACTGGATGAAAATTTTAAAACTGGTTAGACTCATATTTGGCTCATAATACATGTAATAAACTGGGGTAGCTAGCAGATGTTTGAGGTTTGTGTGGATGTGTGTTTTGTGTATTCCTATGCAGCTCATTTCAGCTGGGTATGGTCTTCTGCATTCATCTAGTGTTGGATACAAGATCACCCACAGGCAGATATGAAATTAGCATTATACCCAACTTGTCTTCTTATGTATCAGTCTCATTGGAATAAATGCAAGTTTCCAAAACAAGCAGTATAGCAGCCTGAAGTGTATGATAATTTGAAGAGAGGGTAGGAGAAAGTAGCAAGGATTAACATCTGTTTAGAGTATTTGCAAACAGCTAGCATTGTACGAAGTTCTTTACAGGTATAATCTCATTTAAGGATGAGTAGATTCTGGATAAAAAAGGGAAGATTTTTAGACAAGGTGAAAAATTTGAAAAAAGGCATGAAGCAGTTTGGATAAGATGGAGACTCATTTCTCCCCATTCCTCCTGCTAAGTACAACTAGAAATCTTACACATTATACAAAAAACAAACATAAGGAGACTCTAAAACGAAAAAAGAAGGTAGCAAACTATCCAAGGACCTCTGGACTCGAGGGCAACATAGTGGCTGAGTTCTCAAGAGTTTTCTTTTTGCCTCCATATAACCCAGACTGTATGCTGGAGAAGTCTGCAACTCAGAAGTGCCAATGGGTCCAGACAACAGTCCCAAGAAAAGCCCTGTCTCTTCAAAGGACCAGGAAAAGAATGGTCTAGCAGGACAGAAACCTTTCTACCAATATCTGGCCTATCCCAACCAAACAACATAGGAAAAAACCACATATTTCCCCTCCAATCTGGTGGTGTCAGCAGAGAGCAGGTGGGGAACTTGGACTTCCAATTCCCCTCTCTGCTGACAGGAACCAGAGCTCCCCTTCCCTTGTCACACTGATGCCAACTGAGACCAAGTGGGGAGTCTAGACTCTAGTCGCAGATTTCAGAGTGGTGGGAGCTGGAGAAACACATTCTTTAAGCTGATGTATCAAGTACTAGGCAGACCTCCAAGTGGCCTCCAAATGAAACTGGTCAGAATTAACATGGCAAAAGGTTTGAGAACTAAACTATAGTATGGAATAGCACCCAGGTTTTCAGATTGGTCTCTGGGTAGCACACAAACAAAGCAAACCAGAATAGCATAGCAAGGGCTTTGAAAACTAAATTATCATTGGAAGCACAGCCCACAAAAGTAGGCCAGGACATGCACGCTAAACCTAAACAGAGTGACTGCCTGCTAAAATAGAAATTTAAATAGAATCCAGAGTCTCATAAAACCCAAAATATCCAGGGTACAATTAAAAAAAAAAACACACTCATCATACCAAGAACCAGGAAAATCACAACTTACATGAGAAAAGACAACCAAAAGATGCCAACACCAAGAGGACTCAGACATTGGAAATTAACTGACAAAAAATTTAAAGAAACCACCATAAACATATTTCAATAAGCAGTTATGAACACTCTTGAAACAAATGAAAAAAGTGAAATCTCGGCACAAAAATAGAAGATATAAAGAAGAACCAAATGGAAATTTAGAACTGAAAAATATAATAACTGAATAAAAACTCACTGGATGTATTCAACAACACAATGGTGATGACAGAGGAAAGAACTGGTGAACTTGAAGACAGGTCAATAGAAATTATCCGATCTGAGTATCAAAGAGAAAATACACTGAACAAAAAAATGAGCAGAGCTTCAGAGACCTGTGGAACAAATGCATGACTCCTGTAATCTAGTAATTTCATTTCCAGGAATTTTATCCTACGTGATAAACACTCACAAACATATGGAATGATCTACAAAATCATTCACTTCACTGTTTGTAATAAAATATTGAAAGCAACATAATGTCCACCAACAGACTACCAGTTATACAAATATTGGTACATATACATAAATGAAATGGTTTCTAGTCATATAAAACAATGATACACAAGATACCAACAGTAGTGGTCGTCTGTGTTGACGCGAACTGAGAAACAGAAATGGAAAGGAGACTGACTATTCTTTTTATGGAGCCCTGATGGTGCAGTGGTTAAGAGCTCAGCTGCTAACCAAAAGGCTGGTAGTTAGAATCCACTAGCCACTCCTTGGAAATGCTATGGGGCAATTCTACTCTGTCCTATTAAGTTGCTATGAGTCAGAATCGACTTGACAGCAACAGGTTTGGATCCTTTTTATGTTTCCTAAATTTTGAACCAAATGAATGTATTAAATTAAAAATTAAAGAAATTTTAAAAAACCTACTTCTTGCCTAACCATTTATACAAAATCCATTTTAAAGTATCTTTTACAAGCATGTAAGTACCCTTAAGGTAAGATGGAACAGTACTAAAAAGCAAAAATCATAATGCAAGTTAAGACTCATAACAGATGAAAAGGAATTGCAAAGAGAAGCACTTTCTCTTCTTGAGCCATTTCTGATTAGTTTATTTTAGATTATGTAATTTGCTTACCATCACATAAAATAATTTCCCAAACCTGTGCACTGATCTTTTTTTTTAAAGGGGTGGAGGGGTGTCCTGCCAATGAAGTATTGAATTTACTAGTAGATGTTAAGGTTGAAAACAAAAAACTCTATAACATTTTACTTGAAAAAACCTAAGGTAAGAAAATGTTGCCTTACTTGATTTTTATTTGAGATCTATAAACTTTATAGCAATGAATCTCACTTGAAACCTTGATAACTGAAGAAAATTTCTAGATCCAATCAAAATAAGGTCTGAAATAATAGCACTATTCTGAAATGGGTCTCTTGTAGGCAATTTCATTTCCTATCACTGGTCTCCCTCTTCTAAACAATTTCTAAGTTTAACATCCACTGCTTTTCAGTAAAAGTGCCATCAGTACAGACACTCTTACTTTCAGAACAAGGACACTGAAATGGCCCATCACCACAGAAAGGAGTGTCTGGCGTTCCTCTTCATTTGTCTCTTGAGCATAAAATGCACCAGCTGCTTTCTCTACGGGGCAATTTGTTTCCTACCACAGACAGGCAAAATTTCTTCTCATTTAACTGTCTGTCATGTTATCACAACTCAGTACTTGTGTTCCTGTGTATTCTATAATAGCCGTGGCCCAATCTTGTTGTATGGCCAATATAGACAGACCCCTCTTTAACAACTGGAATGACCTAAGGTCATGTCAACCTCCTGAAAAACTGTAAGTACCATAATCAAGGCATTGGTTTCATTTTCTGGTGGTCTGTATTCTATCCTCTACTCTGCCCTAAACAGGCCGCTGTTGAGCATCTACAGGGTATCCAGTTTTTAATTAGCTTCCAGTGTTTCACTTCTACATCTGTTGGAAGCGTCTTCTCCTTGACCCTGAACCTTCTCTGACACGCTAAAATAGCTACAAATAGCAGAATCTCCACTCTCACAACAGCAAAAGGAGAAAGGCCCAAGAAGATTGCCCAGACTCACCAAGACCATATACAGGTGGGCCCAGACAGTCAGATTTCTTCAGAAGTCTTTTTGTTTTCTTTCAGGAAGTTAAAAAAAGAAAAAAAAAGATTCTGTATTTATTTCTTCTTAAACTGGGGTGTAAAACTCTCAAGTAAGGTTTTAAAATATAATGATGATGAACACCACAGCGTTGCATGAAGTTTTTTTGACTGTTCCCAACTTAAAATTCTTGTAAGAGGCCATCAAACTTATAAAAGCGGATGTAAGACACAGCTCTGCCTAAAACAAGATGACATAAATGCACGACAAAATCCATTCTAACTAACATTCTGAGTGGTAACTGAAGGACTATAGGGTAACAAGTGCCAAACTGTGCAACCTCAAATACAAAGATCCTCATTCCACAGTATGATCCAGAACCGAACAGGCACGGGTGGTCTGGCTCAAAACAAATCTGATCTTTTAAGGGACTCCTGGGCAGATGCTAACAAAGGGTTAAATTTTCCCCCAACTTGTTGAAACTGATAAGGGTAAGGTATATTAACTTAGCACAAGTTTAAGTAACATATATTAGGATACTACATCACCCTTCAGCACAACTTTTAGCACAACCTCCTGGCCACAATGGCACGAGCGATATTAGCATGTATCTCTTCAGGTGCCAACTAACAATAAAAATGTAGGTAATAATATATATAAAGAGCTAAATTCCTTCACATCCTCATCCTTTAGGCAAATATTCAAACACTACCTTTTTAGTACTGAAGAATCTTTACAATAGAGCATCTATGGTAACTGTTTATAGTTTAAAATTTAAGCTTTTTTATTTCCTCAACCTCTTCTGAATATATAAACAATACAGTATCCTTAACTTTTTAAGTAGAGAACAGATCCTAACACAAGAGACTCCAAAAGACTACAAAACAAAAGGGGGAGAAAAAGTTGCCAAGTAGAGTATAAATGAAGATTTCCTAAAAGATGTGAGAGAAATGATGTCTTAAACCAAAACATTCCAGTTGTACTAATAACCCTCTGAAGAATTAATCATGAGTAGGTCCCAGTTCTAAAATTTACAAACATTAATATACATTGCTTTTTAGTATTTAATTTTTTATAAAAAATACAAATGATTGTATTTATAGAGCATCACTCAAAGATACTCGACAATGCTTCTTTCTTCACTGAATCTTCAAGAATAAAAGGCACATATTATACCTCTTATTTGTAAATAAGGATAGATAGACTCATGAACGACAAGAAGTTATACAAACATTCCAATTATGAGCTGTAGTATAAACCTGCAGACAGTTTACAAGGTATTTATCTGATATGACACGGAAAAAATGAAGTAATCAGATTAAAGTGGAATACAGAGACAGAAAACTAAAAATAAGCATTTTGCCTTCTCTATGCCCTCTTATTTCTTGTTAAATTAAAACAAAACAAATGTGCATATTTCTAAATGGTACCGAGCAAATCAAGTTTACCTAAAAGGTAAGAACAGAATGTTTTACTTGGTGCAATTCTGAAAGTAATGCTGAAGATATTTAAAATTTAATGAGTCAGTGCCATATAATGAAAAAAGCTCTAGATTTGGAGCCAGCAGATGAGGCCTAGCTCCCTGATGTGGTAAATAATCTCTTTTACTACCTTCATCTATAAAATGGGGAAATAATATTACAGGGTTATTGTGGGCATATAAAAGATTATAGATAACTCTCATATTTGTTAGCCACAACAAGCTGAATATCAACGTTATTATTCCCTGGACTAATAGGAACTAAAAGAGTAAGAATCAGTTTAATATATGTTATTGCTTTCTGTTTAGATTTGAAAGTAATCTCAAACCCATTATTTTTGAAGTGTTAGACCCATTATCTGCAATGAATGATAGCAGTTACCTATTTTTATATAGAAGTATAGGTAATATAAAGACTTAAAATATTTACTTGAGGCAAAATTCTTACCATTTCAACTAATATCATATTAAACTATTTAGTCATGTTAGCTTCCGGTCTAAGTAAAAAAAGTTTCTTAAACTTGCCAGATGCTCCTGAATCTAAGCTGTATATGAAGGGGGAAATAATTTATTCCCTCGAAGTTTCTTAGTCTATTTTTCTCTCTTCAATTTACATCCTCCATCCACTGCCTTTCCCTAGTAGAATATTTGCCATGCTATTCAGACAATTATATTTAAAAACAAAGTGGAAGTAGAGGGCAAATTACTCCAAGTTAATAACAAGGAAAAATCAAGCAGTTCCATGGTAAATAAGCAAAGTAACAAGTAGGGTAAAGCATTTAAAAACACAAAACTATGTTTAAACACACATAAACCTCATATTTACATTACTGTTAGTGTGAATTTCACGCCAACTATTTAAGGTGCTCTGTTTGTACGCATAAAAATTCTCAGAAATATGTATTGTGTTCTTTCTTACCTTTAGCCTTGGGAATTAGTTCTCCACAACTGAGTATTCGTACCTCAGCAAATGGTTTGCTAGCTGCATCTGTTTTCTGGTTTTCTATCTCTCTTACAACTTCTTGACCAGAGATCACTTGCCCAAAAACAACATGATGCCTAACAGAATCAAGTAAAAATAATTAAATAAGGTTTTCCATTTTAATACAAATTTGAAGTGGGTTCTAAAATAAATAAAATAATATTTACCCATCTAAATGAGGAGTTGGTTTAGTTGTTCTTTTGGAAGTCATCAGATAGAAGAATAAAAACAAAGTCAGAGAAAAACAAAGTTAGCATCTCTAAAAAGAAAAAGAAAATAACTGCATTGGAAACATAGATGCAAACAAAGAAATAATATGCTATCTTAAGCTAAAAGAATCATATTATACTAACTGCAAGTAAAATAGGATGCAAAACGTTTTCAATATAACATATTTTTTAAAACTTCTTCTGATTACAAAAGTAATATCTACTCACTGTTGAAAACTTGGATATAATTAAGGTTGACAACTTGGTGTTATTTCTATCTGTTTGTGCTTCTCACATATATATGACTGGGATTTTATTGAATATTCAATGGCTGTATAAGAGTCTACTATAGAGACACATCATGAGTTATTAAACCATTAAGTATTTTTTAATCTTAACATTTCAGACAGTTAAAACACTGGCCATATTCTGATGGCCCTAAGACATGTTCCACTGGATCTGAACAAAATTAGTGCACATAGTGTTTACAAATTTTTAATCAGTTGCTAACTGTTAAAATGGGGAATATTTTTACATAAAAAAAATTCAGATTTCAGACCACTTGGGAAAACCTGGAAGATGTGGCCACAACTAAGAAGATGTGGCAACTGGCAATAACTGATCAGAGCTGAGTAACAGTATGTCTGTCTTCTTTACTAGAGGGATTAACAGCTTAGTTTCTTGTCCCAAAAGCTTTACTTGTTTATGCTACATACCTGGGCCTGTAGGCCTCTGAGTTTGTTACCCTTGACATAAAGCAAATTTCATGTTGAAGAAGGATATCTGGATTTAAAACTATCTAAAACAAGCAAAAAACCCTGTTTTTGCAAAGTGAAGTAATTTTTAAAAGTCCTTTTCTTCCTTATTTTCCACATCAACCTTAAAGCTATGTAGTTAAAAAGGCTGCTATCTGAGTAGCCACAAAGACAAGTTGGTACAACAGGTTGAAGATAAGTATTGTTTAAGATTTAAAAAAAAAACATAAAAAATCCATTAGAAATTTGGAAGAAAGGGCACATTTAAGCTAACCTCTGGTTAAAGCACACATAATAACAGCACACACATAAAAAAACAACTAACCAACCGATCAACAAAACCTAACACCTGTATTTTTAAGTTCACCTAACTTTAAAATAACCTATAACGTTTCCTCACTGTAGCAGCTATGATTACTTGTACTTATTAAAATCACCTAGAAATGTAAAAACCTAGGTGTACACTACGTGTATGTGTATATATATATAATACATTTATATTGCACATATATAATTTGCATCTAGATACATTGATGCAAGCAGTATTAAAATAAAAACTTTTTTAAGCCTGTCTATATTTGTACCTACACATTCTTAAAGGTCCACTCAAGTATTATTCTCTACTGTAAACAATGTTAAAGTAGGGAGGAACTTTAGAAACACAATCCAATTTTTTCATCTTACAGATGAGAAAACCTCTTTTTAATACCCTAGTTAGAAGTGATTACTGCCTACTCTGAACTTAAACGAAATAAAATTTGTAAAACTTATATGGAATTTACCATAAAGTGAGCTGTGCCATGGCTCCTTGAACAAAAGCAACTCCGCTAAGAGCACAGTACATACAAAATACAAAAAATGTTGTAAAATAGTCAATGAATAAATGAAACTCAGAGTCCTTGTAGAATTGTTCCCTACAGTGGTTTCAAAACAGGTTGGTAACCTGATGCCAACTTTAAAAATATTCTTGGCGCCATATACAGGTAGTCCCCGACTTACGACGTATTTGAGTTATGAGGAACTGCACTTAAAATCGTACTTTTTTAACATTTTGTACATCTTATTGTTAGTAATATTTACTACATACAGTGTTGCAGCACATAATTTGCTGACGATATCATTCTCATATGTTCAATTTTATGATTTACTGTGCAAAACACTGCTGTACAGATTCAGTTTTCTAAACCAAATAAGGGGCTTCCATTGCTTGAAAACATGGTCTCGAACACTGATCACTTTACTAAAGTCAACAGGTAGATTCAGGAAGCAGTGAGATGTTACCACAAAATATATGAAGAAAAAAAGAAAAGGACCACATAGGCAACTGTCACTAATTTTCTGACTAGAAATGCCATCCCCATTCCCAGAGATAATCCAAATGGTTCAGAACCTTCCACAAGTGGAGTTATTACTGCAACTGACAGAATGTGAACACATCCAATTCTTCGTCAGAGTACATTTTTACGTTTTTTTAAATGTATGTATTTATTAAAACATATCTGTCACTTTATATGTAATACTTCCAACCCCCAAAGATCAGATTTATAAAGATACTGATAAAAAAAAAAAAAGGCACTAATAATGGAAAAAAAAAAAGGGTATTTATTTGACTTACGTCAGAACCGACTTATGGAGTCGTCAGAACAGAACCCCGTCTAAAGTATGAGACTACCTGTACAGTACAAGTGTCTTACTTAGGAGTTACGATTCTAAAGTTGCTGCATTAAGGAAAAAATTGTGATAATCAATATTACTTTTCTATCTCTCAGAAAGGAGTGTGGGAGTTACCGGATGAAACAAATGGTTAAGCACTCAACTACTAAATGAAAGGTTAGTGGTTCAAACCCACCCATAGGCACCTCGGAAGAAAGGCCTGGTGATCTGCTTCCAAAAGATCACAGTCAATGAAAACCCCATGGAGCACAGCTCTACTCTGACACAAATTAAATCATCTTTCAATTAGTCCAACATAATCAATCTCTCCTTCAGCACAGTAATCAAATGCTGTTTAACTGAACACCACCAGATGAAGCAGTCAGTTGCCTTACATTTATGGAATGTTATCTAAAAAAAAATACTTATCTTTAAGCATTAAAATCATAATCACTGATGTCAGCAAGATGGTAGTGTAAGTAGTTTGTGCTCCTGTCCCCCACAGATGCACCAAAAAAAAAAAAAGGCCAAAAATCAGTCCAAGGTTGACAGCAACTAAGTGCACAATGACTCAAGGGAAAAGCAACTTCAAAACAGTAGGAAAGCTTTGGTTTTCCTACCAGTCTGTGCCCCATGGTCTGGCTCAACAGCAGTCTTAAAGAGCAGCGTCTTTAAAGAGAAACCCTGATCCCTGGTTCTGGAGGCAGCAGAATCTTATTCAAAAATTATACCATATGTGTTCTAACCTGTCTGAGAGCTATCTGAAAGGCTGCCACAGAAGCTTGTCTCTTATTTGGTCTAACTCAGGAGTCATGCAAGGCAGAAAAGTGGCAGACAATGCCTGAACACTGTATCTATCGATAGCTGCCTAGGGATAGAGAGTGTGACTAAAGCATACAATAAACATCTAAGGACTGGGAGGAAAAACCAGGGAGAGTTCTTTGAGAAGTTAAGGCATTCAAAAGCACCTGCATATACAGGGGAATTTAGAAAGCCATGTGCGAGCCCAGGGCAAAATACAAACTCAAAAAATACTTTAGAAGACCCTGTACTTTTATCTCATCCTGATTTCTATACCCAGTGCAAGCCTGGCTAATTAGCGAAGGAGTGCCTAGGCACGGAACCAACGTGCAAAGGGTGGGAAAGGTGGTTTTCTTTTCTTTTTTCCTTTTGTCTCCAATGTTCAAGGAAATCTCTATCAAAATACTTGGTGAGTACAAGCTAAGAAAGAGATACTTCAGGGACAACAAAGGATTAGAAGGGCAGTCTTTGCAAAATTAGTTAGGGGAAGTCACTAAACAAATACCTTCAAAGATCAAAGAAACAGCAAACCCTAGGGAAGGAGAGAGGAGGAATTTGATTTCCAGAGTTGCCACATTATAATATTCAAATGTCCAGTTTTCAGCAAAAAAAAAAAAAAAACAAGACATTACAAAGAAACAGTAAGACCAGACAATGGACTTATTAGACAAAGACTTTAAAACAACTGTATTCAATATGCTCAAAGAGCTAAAGGAAAACATGGACAATTTAAGTAAACGCAAGTAAGAAAAACGATGCACGAACGAAATGAGAATATCAATAAAGAGACAGAAATTTTAAAAGGTAGCCAAAAGGAAAACCTGAAGCTGAAAATATAATAACTGAAATGAAAAATTCACTGGAGGGGTAAATTTGATTAGGCTGAGAAATTAGCAAATTCGAAAAAACCAAAACAAACTCAAAGATGGGACAATTGAAATTTTTAAGTCTGAGGAACAACAACAACTAAAAAAAAAACTGAAAAGAGCCTAAGGAACTTGTGGGATGCCATCAAGTGGACCAAAGTATGCATTATGGACGTCCCAGAAGAAGAGAGAAAGAGGCATGAAGAGTATTTGAAGAAATAATGGCCCAAGACATGGCAACAGTAACCCCGAGAGAGCTGGGATGGCTATATTAACCAGATACAGTATACTTTAAGTCAAACGCTGTTAAAAGAGACAAAAAAAAAAAAAAAAGAGAGACAAAGATATTATATAATGATAAAAGAGTCAATTCATCTAGAAGACAATCGTTATACGTGTGTATACGCACCTAACAAGAGAAGTCCAAAATACATGATGCAAACATTGACAGAATTTAAGGAAGAAACAGTTCTAAAATAACAGTTGGAGACTTCAATGAGCACTTTTAATAGTGGATGGAACACAGACTGAAGATCAGCAAGGAAACAGAAAACTATAGAAACTATAGAAAACTATAAACCAACTAGACTTACAGACATATATAGAACACGTCACTCAAGAATATAACACACACCATTCTGCAGTGCATATATACATCATCCTTTAGGAAAGAACACGTTAGGTCACAACAAATTTAAAAAGACTGAAATCATATAGAATGTTTTCTCTGATAACAATGGGATGATACCAGAAGTCAGTAACAGAAGGAAACTGGAAAATTCACAAATATGTAGAAATTAAACAACATACTATTAAATAGCCAATGGGTCAATAGAGAAATTAGAAAATAATTAGAGATGACTAAAAATGAAAGCACAACATACTAAAACTTATGGGATCCACTGAAAGCAGTGCTGAGAGCAAAACTCATAGTTGTAAATACTTAAAAAAGAAAAAAAACTTCAAAGCGAAAACCTAACTTTATAGCATTTTTTTGCTCTAGAAAAAAGGCCACCAAACTAAACTTAAAGCTAGTAAAAGGAAAAAAATAATAAAAAATAGAAATGTTTCAGAAGAACTTAGTGGTGATGGCTGCACACTATGAATGTAATGAATATCACAGAACTGTACACTTAAAAATGGTCAAAATGGCAAATTTTATGCTATATTTATTTTTTACCATAGTAATAAAAAATAGTAGAGCAGAGATAAATGAAATAATGAAAACAAATACAAATGTTGGTTCTTTGAAAAAAATCAATAAAATTAGCAAAGCTTTAGCTAGACGGACAAGGGAAAAAAAGAGAAGACACATAACTAAAATCAGAAATGAAAGTGAGGACATTCATACCAACCCTACAGAAATAAAAAGGATTATAAGAGAATACTACGAACAATGTATGCCATATCTCAGATGAAACGGACAAATTCCTAGAAACACAAACTACTTAAAATAGAAAATCTCCACAGATCTATGCCAAGTGCAAGGATCGAATTACTTATCAAAAACCCCCAACAAAGAAAAGCCCAGGATCTGATGGTTTTGCTGGTGAATTCTAACATTTAAATAAAAATCAACATCAATTCTTCTCAAACTCTTCCAAAATATAGAAGCGGAAGGAGAAACCCTATAGGACAGAGTAGAACTGCCTCGTACGTTTTCCAAGACTGTAAATCTTTATAGAAGCAGACTGCCACATCTTTCTCCCACGGGGCGGCTGGTAGGTTTGAACCACTGACCTTCCGGTTAGCAGCCAAGTGCTTAACCACTCACTGTACCACCATGGCTTCTTACAAGAAAGCTACTGGAACTAATAAAATGAATTCAGCAAACTTGTAGGACACAAAGTCAACACACAAAAATCAGTTCTATTTCTATAAACCAGCAATAAACAATCTGAAAAGGAAAGTGATAAATCAATTCCATTTACAACATCATTTAAAGGAATAAAATATGCAGGAGTAAATTTAACCAAGGAGATAAAAGACTTGTACACTGAAAACAATAAAACATTATTAAAAAAAAAAATTAGAGGTGTTTAAGTACATGGAAAGATGCCCCCTGTTCGTGAACTGGAAGGCTTAATATTGTTAAGATGTCAATACTACCCAATGGCATCTATAGATTCGAGGCAATTCCTATCAAAACCTCAACAGCCTTTTCTGCAGAAATGGAGAGCTAATCCTTAAATCACACAAAATTGCAAGTGGCCTTGAATAGCCAAAACTATATTAAAATACAGGCTCAAAGAAAGGGGACTCACACTTCCTGATTTCAAAATGCACTACAAAGCTACAGTAATCCAAACAGTGTTATATTAGCATAAAGACAGACATACAGACCAACAGGACAAAACTGAGAAAAGTCCAGAAATAAACCCATACATCTATGGTCAACTGATTTTTTGACAAGGGTGCTAATTCATTTCAATGGGGAAAGAATAGTTTTTTTTTAAACAAATGATGCTGGGACAACTGGATTCCACAAAGAAGAATGAAACAACTCCTACTTCACACTATATTATGAAAATTAAATAAAAATGCATCAATAACCTAAACATAATTGCTATAACTATAAAATTCTCAACAGAAAAGAAAGAGGGCAGGGTAAATCTCCAGAACTTTTTATTTGGCAATAGATTCTTAGGTACCATTCCAAAGCACAAGTATGAACATAGATGAACGGGACATCATCAAAATTAAAAACTTTTGTGCATCAAGGACTTGACAAAAAAATTGAAAAGACAACCTACAGAATGGGTGAACATATTTAGAAATCATATATAATGTTTAAGATTCAGCATATTTTAAAAAACTCTTAAAACAACAAAAAGACAAACAACCCAATTTAAAAATGCACAAAGGACTAGAGTAGACATTTCTCCAAAGAAGATATACAAATGGCCAAGAAATACATGAAAAAAATGCTCAACATCATTAGTCAGTAGGGAAATACAGATAACACAATGAGATACCTCTTCATACCCACTTCTAGATATATAACCAAAAAAACTGAAAGCAGGGACTGAAACAGATTCTTGCACACCAATGTTCACGGCAGCATTATTCACAACAGCAAAGTAGAAACACTCCAAGTGTCCATCAACGGATAGATAAACTAAATATGGTATATTCATACAATGGATTATTATTATTATTCAGCTATAAAGAGAAACAATGTTCCAATATATGCATGAACCTTGGAAACATTATGCTAAGGGAAATAACTCAGACACAAATGGACAAATGCTATATAATCCCATTTACATGAAATATCTAGAATAGATAAATGCATAGAGATTAGTGTTTACCATGGCCTGAGAAGAGAGGAGAAGAGGGAGTTATTGCTTAATGCATACAGAGTTTCTGTCTGGGGTGATGAAAAGTTTTGGAAATAGATGGTGGTGATGGTTACAAAACATTGTGAAGTAATTAATGCCACTGAATTGTACATGTAAAAATGGTTAAAATGGCACATTTTATATTTTATCACACACATACAGGAATCACATTCCCTGTGGCGATATGCTCATCACTATGAGAGGCACAAGGGATTGAGACCAACAGAGAGAAAGAAGCTTATTCATATTTTTCATTTTATACATAATTCCATGGCACATGTTCACTGCCCGAAGCACACGGAGCACATGAGTACATCACATTTATTTTTCTTGTCTTTTAGCACACAGTTGAATTTCCGTAAGTTAAACTTCTGTATACTATGACTCTACTGTATGGCTCAGTTGTTTATAAATCGGCAAAAAGCTCTTTTGTTCCCTAATAGTGCCCCCACTTCCAGCCAAGCTGTTTCCTGTTTTATCATTCACTAACTACATGACCAATTTTAAGTAACTGAACATCTCGGAGCCCCAGTTTCCTTATCTGTAAAATCTGGATAATTCCCACCTCTGAGGTTGCTCTGAGGATTAAATTAACACTATAATTCCTATTTATTCTGAACTAGCTTTGCTGACTTTAAATCAGCTTTCTCATCCAAGCTGTCATTGATTTTGTAGTACTTGATCATATTCTTTCGATATTTCCTTTTTAAAAGTAAAAAAAAGAAAAAACTTTAAAATATTTTTCTTTGGTGGTTTCCCTATTCTAAATAGAGTCAATCATTTTCCATCATCCTTCTCTGGACCTTCTCCAAGTCCAATATTATCTTCTTTAAGACTCAGCATGAAAATTAGCATTTCACTAGTGGATATCTGTAGGAGTCATATAAATTTTTCTGTTCCCTTGCCCTAATACACTTTTTCACAATGTTTGATAGTCTGTGGGTCTATTTTTTTTATATGACAATATAGTAGGACAACACTGCTAGGAAGTAAAATCACAATTATCTCTTTGCCATATAGCTTTAATTAATAATCATTAATCAAAGAACCTCGTGTCTGTTCATTTAAAAACTTATTATTTTCTCTGGAAGATTATGTGATCCTGTGTAGTAAATCTCCACTACTTTAGTTCTTTATTGCTTAGAAGGGCTCACTGTCATCAGCATACTAATGTTATTTTTTTAAATGTTAAACAGTTTCCAAGAAACTTTACACTTTATTCAGAAATGCCTGATTACTCCTTATCCCCTTTCCCCCTCGTTGCTAAGGTGGTTTCATTGTTCTGTTCACGAAGTATAAGATCTGTTGCTTTCGAGTCAAATCTGACTCACAGTGACCCTTTAGGACACAGGAGAACTGCCCCATAGGGTTTCCAAGGAATGGCTGGTGGATTTGAATTGCCGACCTTTTGGTTAGCAGCCGAACTCTTAACCATACACAAGACAGAAATTAAATTTCTAAATGTGTTTGGTACAAAATAATCTTACCAGTAAAATAACCCAATTTCTGTGGCTTTGAAAAAAAATAGATTCAATGATGTGATAAGCTTCTTCCCCGTCTTTACAACAGGGATTCCAAAAAGTGGTACTTGCATATAGTGAAGAAAATGGTGTAATTATATTGCTTTCTTAGTACCTAGAAACCCTGGTGGCATAGTGGTTAAGAGCTATGTCTGCTAACCAAAACGCTGGCAATTCGAATCTACCAGTTTTGTTAAGGACAAGCTGAAATTGGGAGGTCACATGCTGCTGATGGTAAACTATACTTCCTTTTGGAAATTAATGTAGCAGCATATATCAACAGGCTTAAAAATGTGTATAACATTTTACTAAGTAATGGAACTTTATAGTATAGAAACAATTAAAAATCCATCAAATAGGCACAACACTGTTTGTCACAGCACTTAAAAAAAATAGTAAAAAAATGGGAGGCAAACGAAACGTCCACACCAGAATTAGTTAAACAAAGCACAGTAGATTCAAACAATGGAATAACATACAGCCATTAAAAATGCTAATTAGTATTTAGTGATGTGCAAGGAGATTTACACCAAGTTGATTACACAGCATATGCAGCAGCCTACCTACATTTTTTACTGCACAGAAAGAATTTTGGAAGGTTAGGTACTAAGGTATTGGTAGGAGACAGATGCTCTGGGGATGGGGCTGTTTTTCTTCTTTTTGCTTATCTGTGTTTTCTAATTTTTCTCCAACAAACACGTAATAATGTGAATTGTTCTTAGCTGAAAAAATAGGAAAACCCTTACATGGGCAACTGGCTGAATAAACTACAGCATACACACACAACAATGCACTGTACTATGCGGCTGTAAAAAAAGAATGAGAAAGACCTATATGAACCGATGCGGAGTAAGTTCCATGATATATTATCAAGTGAAAAGAGTAACAACAAAAAAGCGTACAGAGTATGCTATCCATTGCATAAGAAGGAGAAATAGGATGTAAGCATCTGCTTATGTCTTCAAAATAAAATAGAGAAGGATAGAATAGACACCAGTGATGTTGCTTATAAACATGGATAGCTAGGAATGGGGTGAAAAAAGTGGGAGAATGGGAGTGACACTTCAAAGTTTTTTTGTATCCTTTTTGTTTTGACTTTTAGAACCATATTAATGTTTATAACTTAAAAACAAACAACAAACCCAGATGGGAGGGGACAAAATGAAATATAATCAGAACAAATAAATTTAACAAATTTCAAATGAACCAGAAGAAGTACACAAAAAAGTACTAATACAAGTAACCAGTATTTCATTAGTGGATACTATTCTTCATAGGGTGACTATTTGTTACTCTCTGGACAATCAAGGGTTGCATTGCTTGTAATCTAGTCACAATAAACAGCAAACTACAAAACTAATTCTGACTTTCACGATGTAATGCTACAGGATAAACTATCAGCTAAAAGATGAAAAAGGCAGGCACCACAGTTAAATATTCTTGATTTTGCCAGTATCAAGTATAATATATATATATAAAGTATTTTATTGTATTTTTGGTAAAAGTATACACACCAAAAGAGATTTTCATTCATACTGTGAGTGGGAAAATTTGAACAAGTTCTACATAATATTCAGTGACACTGGTTACATTCTTCACATTGTATCAACATTCTCATTATTCTGTTCTAATTGTTCCATTCCTGTTAACTTAGTCTCACTGCCCCCAACTGTAACTGTTCTACATTTGGTCTCACAGAGATAATTTTTTAAAAGAGCACAGTACTCAAGTGTGACACTGTCTACTTTCTGAGCTATACTGCTACTTAGTTAAAAGGTGATTTCAGGGGATAATTTCGGTTCAAGGTTTAACGAATATCTTGGGGCAATAGTCTCGGGGATTTCTCCAGTCTCAATGGGCCCAGTAAGTCTGGATTCTTTGAGAATTTTAAGTTCTGTTCCACATTTTTCTCCCTTTTTATCAGGATCCATCTATTGTGACCCTGCTCAGAACACTTGGTAGTGGTAGCTGGGTACCATCTAGTCCTTTTGGCCTCAAAGTAGAGGAGTCCGTGGTTCTTAAGTTGTAACATCTTGATTTCCTTTCCTGTCTCGCAGTCTCCTACCCCCACCACACAAGTCAGGACCTCTCCAGACTAGACTCCAACAGGTTAAGTTCCTCTGAGATCAGGAGAGTTCAAGGCTTTTGAAGAGAAGAGCAAACCTGTACCCCACAGGATACAATAAAAAATATGCATGGGTGGTAGGAACCTTGGTCACAATTTTTCTGTAATCAGAATAGGAAAACTTTCAGCAGTACAGTTCAACTCCCCATTTCAAGTATTTTCCCCTTTTTAACAATCTTCTCCCCTTCCCCAATAATTCTTTACCTATTTACTAATCTCTGCCTTATAGATTAGTGATTAATGGCAGACATACAGAGAAATGATAGAGCCAAAAAAAGGGCTATTTTAAACCACCAAACAACTAATACTTACATGAAGAACTGTGAACCATTTGTATCCTTCCCTCTATTGGCCATTGACAAGAGGAACTCTTTGTTGTGTTTAACAGCAAAACTCTCATCTACAGAGAAGCAAAGTTTTCAGTTACATTATAGGCATAACCTCCAAAAAAAATCATTTTCATTCCTCTTCATATTTTATGTGTTCTTTAGAGCCAAACAAAATTTAGATAATAAAGTTAGGCTACAAAAGAAGAAAGAGCCAAATAGTAATTCTTTTTCCTTCACCTTTTTTAGATAAAATATTTCTAATTTTCTATCCCTTGCAATACATAAAACCTAAGTACCACATCAACTCCCTTTCCATTTCTACTTGTCCTTCATGGTTTCTAAAAATGAGTTTCTTTGCTTATCAGCATACCCAAAAAAATGAAACTCTCCTAAAAAGCAAGAAAAAATTTTCAGATAGGATTGTTTTACATTATATTTTATAATATAAAATACTAAAAATATTTTATATAAGGATACTAAATTTCACAGAATCCCTAAAATGAATAATGGAAAAATATCGAACCACTTCCAGTTCACAGACTTCTGTGCAAATGCTCCTTCACGTCAATAAATAAATTCCAGAGAAAAAACTAAAATTTGGGAAAATACTACAGCCAAGTTTTAGAATATCAGAGATAAAAAAAAAAAAGCGGGGGGGTTCAAAGAAAAAAAATGTTCTAAAAAAACTGCTGGATATTTTTTACTAGGAACTACTGCTGAATCTCCTTTAATAAAGGTTATTTTAAGATCAAGCTATAGAAGTTCCTATTCTAGCACTATAATTTTAAGAGTTTAGTATAGACCACTGAAATCCAACTAATATCATGTACTAATTCCTAAAAATAACCCCACATCTATAAAAGGCCTATAGCATAAAATTTTCACAAGAAAATCTCCAGATTAGTTTAAGGTGGTTGAATGTTAGTATACCAATTAATGAATAATCCTATTAACTGAATAGAGAATAATCAAACGAATAAAACAGAAAATATTAAAAACATAATCTAAAAGCACATATTTTTACCTTCAAAAAATCCTCCATAAATAGATTCCCCTCCTCGTCCATTTCCTAAGAATAAAAAACACAGCCTCTTAGAACATCTCCTTCAAGATTCTACCTAAACAAAATGCTTCTTATAAAAGGAGGCACTCAAATGATTTTGAATCAAATACTGAGAGGATCAGAGCAAACATAAAAGATGTTAACTTAGTATCAATACTGATAAGATCTCAAATAACCTTATTTCCCTATGATAAAGAATGTGATGCAGGTTATTAAGACACATGGAAAAAAGAACTTTTACATTCTAATGATGATTCTATAGGTCTTTTAGCAGGAATTAAAGTGTCTTTAAAAATACACTTGCAATGTTTTTACAATAAAAAAAAAGTATAGGTAAAAATAACATTGTAGGTAAGGATTACCAGTTGTGACAAAATCACATACACTGATTTCCTAAGAAACGGTGTTTTTTTTTTTTTTTTATCCAGAAGCAAATTTCTGAAATGAAGTCATGTGTCAAAGGAAATCCTGGTGGCATAGTGGTTAAGTGCTACAGCTGCTAACCAAAGGGTTGGCAGTTTGAATCAGCCAGGCGCTCCTTGGAAACTCTATCTATGGGGCAGTTCTACTCTGTCCTATAGGGTCACTATGAGTTGGAATTGACGCGATGGCACTGGGTTTGGTTTTTTTTTCAAAGGCAAAATTATCTGTCTTTTCTTCTTTTATACACTTTTATGAGTATTTCTAATTGTTCGAGCAAAGACTAAATGAGAGAAGAGAACTGGACTAGGGTCTCTAGGGACTTGCCTAAGTTTGCAATCTATGATATTTAACAAAATATATACATATAAATCCACCCCCCCCAAACGTATGTATTAGGGTATACCACGTGAAATGTCAGGTTTTGAAGGCAAAATAAAGACATTATAAATTGAGATGAAACAAATTTATTTAATCAAAATATGCTCCATTATGTTTAATTATCTTGTGCCAACATGATGTTAAGTTGTATATTCCTCTTTTTTAAAAAACTCTTCATCTTTTGAGTCTGTAAACTCTAAAATGCTTCAACTACTGCTTCTTGATATGTGAATCTTTATTACATATAGAGAGTTTTAAGTGTTTGAAAATGTGGTAATCCGTTGCAGAGATGTCAGGTGAGTACGGTGGGTGTGGTAAAATCACATAACCCAGCTCTCAATCCTCAAGGAGTGGTTTGAGAAGTATGTGGTCACATGCTATCATACAACAGAATTGGATCATCTCTGTTGACCAGTCTTGGCTCTTTTGATCTCAATTTTTCATGCGTACGATCAATTTCCCAACAATGTGAGTTTGCACTGATGGGATGCCCTTGTTACAAAAAAGAATAATGGATTATGCCTTTTGCAGACCACCATCACCTTTTTTTGGGTGCAGTGGTTATCCTGGGTGCTGTCTTGGAGACTGCTCTGCATCTAACCATTGCCCACATCATTTATTACTGTCAAACAGTATCCATCTCTCATCACAAGTAATGATAGGTTGCAAAAACGTCTAGCAGCTCTGAACATGCCTCTAAACTTTATGAATCCTGACTTTCCGTCAACTCATGTGAGACCCATTTGTCCCACTTTTTCACCTTTCCGGGGGCACTGAAATGGCGGGAAACAGTCGAGATACTCCCAAGTCTGCTGCAAGGTTTTAACCTGTTGTTCAAGGGTTGCTTTCCACCAATTCCTTCAACTGGTCTTCATTTATGACAGATTTTGGTTTTCCTCAAGGCTCATTTAAAAGCTCTTGACTCCAGAGTGAAATTTTATCACTCACTGATCAACAACACCCTCTCCAAATGCCAAAATGGTATTTTTCTTGGCCTCCTATGCATCATGTCCAAATTTGAACTCATAAAAAAAAAGCAGTCATGATTGTGTAACAATCACCATATCATGGAAGGACAAAAAAAAATCAATGCTTATAAGACAAGAACCACCCAGAATGAAGTCAAATGACTATGAAGGCTAGCCCAATAATACAAAATTATTAGGTGTAATATAATAGCCACTTACCATAACATGTCTAATCGGGACTCAAAAATATGATTCACCTTGAATCCAATGTTTCATGAGGTACACTCTAATATATGCGTATACGTACACACAAACACGTGTGTGTATGTCTATATGTTTACACACACACACACACACACACACACACAATTATATATATGGAGTCCCTGGGTGGTACAAAAGGTTAACGCACTCAGTTGCTAACCAAAAAATTAAGAGGTTCAAGTTCACCCAGAGGTGCCTCAAAAGAAAGGACTGTGATCTACTTTGGAAAAATCAGCCACTGAACACTAACTCTGACACACATGGGGTTGCCATGAGCCAGAATTGATTTGATGGCAAATGGACAAACACTCATAGAGAATGGCTTTCTTTTGCTGCAATCAGTCTTACCTTCACTGAAGTCACCACCTTGAACCATGAAATCCTTGACAACTCTGTGAAAAAGACAACTTTTATAATGTAATGGCTTCTGAGTTGATTTCCCTGTACCTTTTTCACCTGGGAAAATAAAAATTAATAGGCTATTTAGTAGGAAGTAAACCAAGGAATTAATATTAAAGCAAAAAAATTAAAGATGAAAAACTTTTGCCCTGTATATGCTTCTTCAAACTACAAAATTTTCACTCTTCTCAGGAATTTTTTAAAAAATTTATTTAAAAACCACCTGTATTTTTATGCAGAGTGTAGAAATCAATCTCAGATAAAATTCCATTAGAACTAGTATTTCCATGAATTATTTCTATGTCCTAGCAAATACTGAATAAACTGCGTGTTAAGTAATCAAAGAATACACACGAAGGTATGTAAAACATGGCAAATCAAAAATTAAAGCAAGTCATAATCAAACAGGACTACTGTTAGGGAAAATGAAAATGCAAACAAACCTGTACAAAGACAACGAAAGTTCTCGCATGTTTTAGGGCACACATCAGAAAACAATTCGAAGACAACTCTTCCAGCTGAAACAGAGGTAGTTGGTTTAAATCTCTTTAAAATATTAAATGCTGGTATATAAGTATTAAACAAGAACATTAATTTCCTTACCAGGTTGATTGTTAATGGCAATATCAAAAAAACATCGAGGACGCTGAACTTTTATTCCCATGGCTCCAATACTTCAACCTGTGAGTAAAATAAAGTTAAGACAAACAGAAGATTAAAACAGCAAAATTTTCCAGAAATTTCTGGAAAAAAAAATCATGAAACAAACTAGAAACGTAGTTTGAATTTTGACATTTACTCCATGAGATAAATTACATGGAGTATTAGCACCTTCTTTCAGATAGCATTTTGTGAGACAAACAGAAAAGGCTTTATTAAAAGAGAAAAGATATGCCACTGTCATACAATTAAATTTCTATTTTACAAACTAATATAGACTGCCAACCCAAACAGTACATTGTATTATGTTTGTATGGTTAGTAAACCCAACAAAGCAGATTACCTTTAAATAGAGAAAGAAAAAGTCAAGGACAACTGATCCAATCCTACTGTGCCTAGAAAATGAAAATGAGAGTTTCACTAGTGTTTGAAAAAGAAAAACATTCAAATTCATAAAAACCAAAACTAAACCAAACCCAGTGCCGTCGAGTTGCTTCCGACTCATAGCGACCCTAGAGGACAGAGTAGAACTGCCCCATAGAGTTTCCAAGGAGCGCCTGGCAGATTCGAACTGCCAACCCTTTGGTTAGCAGCTGTAGCACTTAACCTCTATGCCACCAAATTCATAAAGAATACCGAAAACAAATCATCCAGGAAAAAGACAAATGGAGTATTTTAATAAAGTAATATATAGTAGGGTTTACATTCTGCGTTAAAGTACATTAATAGTTTTATAACATGAGACTTCCTTCTGATCATGATCAGCCTTTACTGATATGCTGGCATAGACACAAAAAAGGTCAACAGGGAGATACCCTGTGTAACAGCTTTATCTATATAGCAGATAACCATCATTTAATAGAATTCTTTTGATATGACATTTATTTTAAGGGCTTAAACTATTCAAATTATAATACTTGGTGGGAGATGACAGTGTAGGGTGAAGAAACAAAGGCATGAAGTATAAACAGTATCCAAACTTAGAGTATAAAAATGACAGTTTCATCTGAGACTAAATGAAGTCTACATGCTTTCTAAATATTATATCTAAACTAAGTGGTGTTTCAGCACATAGTGTACAATATTTTAGGTCCAAAGAGGTTCTGAAAGAGCTATTACTCTCCATTCTGAATAGATTCCTCCTTTTATCGGCTGAAAACTCTACTGAGGTAACTGCAGATTCACATGCAGTTATAAGAAGTAATACAGAAAGATCCAACGTACACTTTATCTAGGTCCCCCCAGTGTAACACTTTGCATAACTGTAGTATAATAATACCACAACCAGATAACCATGTTGATACAATCCACCTATCTTATTCATATTTCCTGTTTTACCTGCACTCATTTGTGTGTGTGTTTTTAATTCTATACAATTTTATCAGATATCCACCACCATCCGTTATCAATTTTATATTCCACAAACCACAAGTCAGAACACTCAACAATAAAAGCAAGAGGAGCAATAACCCTTTATCCCAAATTATCAACAATTTGTAAAATACATATTATATACATTCATTTGTTTAATGCTGATTATGTGAATTAGGGATTAAATTATATAAAAAATAGATTATGTTGTATTCAAATTCAGCCAAGTGTTAGTATATTCATTTTTGACATTACTGCATGGAAGACAGCGGGAAAAAAAATACAAGTTTCTCATAACTTCCTTCCACCACTTTATATTTCTAATAGATATAATGGATATTGGAATTTGTTTCACATAAAACAAAGTAAAAAAGATACCTTGCAATCCTCCAGTAGACTACAGACATACCCACTACGTAAAAGAAAAATAGCCTTCCTTAAAACAACGAAAAGCCCTAGCAGTTTTAACATTCTGCGAAGTTTATTGTATTAGTTTTTACTTTTATAGAATTTAAACTCTTGCACATGGGGAACTGAGGATACCGTTAAATCCATAAATCTGAGGAAATGATTTTATCTTAAAAAAAAAAAATTTAAATTATCACCTAAACCAAACCAAACCTGTTGCCGTTGAGTAGATTCTGACTCACAGTAACCCTGAAGGACAGAGTAGCGCTGCCTCACAGGGTTTCCAAGGAGCAGCTAGTAGATTCGAACTGCCGACCTTTTGGTTAGCAGCCTGACTTCTTAACCACTGAGCCACAAAGGCTCCAAAATTACTTAGTACATGATTATTCTTTATTTTGTAAATAATTTTTGTAGGCCTTAAATTCCCTATTTTGGGGAACAAAGAAGTTTATTTATGTTTTTTCCTCTGAAGAAACTTCTACAGCTTTTGTTTAACTACAATGTCCCGAGCTGAGATTTCTATTCTTATAATATGTGCATAAGCACAACACTCTGTAAAACATCAAAAATTATTCAGTTATGGTTATTTTCTTATACATTATGTTATTCAAAACAAACTCCAAATTTGAAAGCCAGGCAAAAGTTAGGAAAGCTCAAAAAATAATCCCTGTTCTTGGATGAACAAGCAAGCGTAACACTGTCAGGCCTAGCTTTCAACAATGATTATCTAATACAGTAACAAAACCACAAACAGCAAAACGCAAAATAACTAAATGGGACCTCATAAAAATGAAAAATTTTGTTCATCAAAAGACTTTACCAAAAAAGTAAAAAGACAAGCTACCAACTAGAAGAATATCTTTGGAAGCCATATACCCAAGAAGAACCTAATAACCAAAACACATGTAACAAGAGTTCGACAACTTAACAACAAAGAGACAAACCCAATCATAAAATAGGCAAAGGACTTGAACAGACATGTCACCAAAGAGGATGTTCGAAGGGCACCAAACACATGAAGAGTTGCTCAGTATCACTGGCCATCAGAGAGATGAAAATCAAAACCACAATGAGATACCATTTCACTCCCACTAAGACGGCTAAGATTAAAAAATAAATAACACACGTTATCAAGGATATGGGGAAACTGGAACCCTTATCCAGTGATGGTGGAAACGCAAAACGGTACAGCTGTTGTAGAAAACGGTGTGGCAGTTCCGCAAAAAACTAAAAATAGAACTACCATATGACCCAGCAATTCCATTCATATATCCAAAAGACTTGAAAGCAGACTCAGAGACTTGTACACCAATGCTCACTGCAGCGCTATTCACAATAGCCAAAAGGTGGAAACAACTTAAATGCCCAACAACAAATGAATGGATAGGCAAAATGTGGTACGTACATACAGTGAAATATTACTCAACCAGTAGGGGAAATGAAGCCTTGATACATGCTACGGTATGGATGGAGCTTGAAAACATTATGCTGAGTGAAACAGGCCGATCACAAAAGGACAAATATTATGACTTCACTTACTGCTGTCCATAAATTGTACACCCGTAAAAAGCTGAATTGGCAAGAGTTATGATACATTTACAATCACAAAAAAAAAAGTATCTGCTGAAGTTGCTTAGGTACAACCAAACACCTCATGGGATTTGGTTCTTTTGTTTGGAGATTTAGTGTCATGGTTTCATGGGACATTCCAGTTAACTGGCCTAATAACATGTTTAGTGCTTCTGTTCTACCTCCTAGATCATTGCATAGTCCCTGGGATCTTAAAAGCTTGCAAGTGGCCATGGCACAAAAATTGGTCTCTCTTCACCCGGAGCAACAAAGAATGAGAGTCAGGAATAGGAGGAGGATATGGAATATGTGGCTAATTGCCTCCTTTGCCTGAGACCAGAAGGACTGGATGGCACCTGGCTACTATTACTAAAATTCTGATGAAAGGTTCCACAGAAGATCCTGATCAAAAGGGAGAAATGTAGAACAGAATCTCAAAATTTCAAAGACTTTAGACTTTCTAGAGTCATGGAGGGTAGATGAACCCCTGAAACTACTGCCCTGAGATAATCTTTAAACTTTAAACCAAAAATATTCTGAAGTCTTCTTAAAACTGAACAACAGTTTGGCTTGACTAATAAAAAAAGGTCTGCCTTGAGCATTATTGCTCTTTTAAGATCTATCTGGGATGAAACTGACAACAGCAACTAGAAAGATAGGAACCTTAGGGGGCAGTGAGTTTATCTTAATGAGAGGGGGTGAGAATGGTTACACAACTCGAAGAATGTAATCAATGTCACTGAACTGTACATGGAGAAACGAATTGGTAAATGTTTTGCTGTGTGTATTCTCAACAACAACAATAAAGTAAATAAAATTTAGGGGGAAAAATCCCTAATTGTTGGTGATTTTCAAATTTTTCAATTCTAGAGCACAATGTAAACAATCCTATGGCTCTGGGACTTGGAAACTGCAATGAATATCACCATTAATTTATAGAGTCAAAAGACAATATAGTGAATGGAAGAGTACACATGGCGGGGGTTACTGGGACAGTGGTTTGTGTTCTGTTTTTTTATTCTGAATATTGCTTACACAGGTGAGTTTACTTTGGGAAAGTGTCTTAGCACATTTAGAATTTCTATATGTTTTGGTATGTTTACTTTATGAAGAATAATATTATCAAAACCAAAACTCCTTCCCCACCTCCATTCCCTCAAGAACCCAGCAGACATTGTCACTGTACAAATTTAGTCATCTTTGATTTCACTCTCCCTAACACCTCATTATCCAAACCATTCAAAAGTCAGTTTGGCTCTAGCTTTAAAATGATACAAAATGCTCTATCTAAATTACCATCATTTCTTATATGGAATATCCCAATAGCCTCCTAACTTATTTTTTTGCTTTCACTTTTAGTCTTGTACTGTGTTCTCTACAGAACAGTGGTTCCTTTAAAACATAAATCTTGTAACATTCCTCTGTTTAAGACACTGTAATGTCTTACTATCACACTGACTGAAATGTGTTCCAATGGATTTTAAAGGTCTAAATCAATGCTGATGAACAGAAATATGATATGAGCCAAGTATCTAATTTAAAATTTTATAGTAGCTAATTTAAAAAAGTAAAAAGATAAGGTTAATTTTAGTAACTTTTTAAAACTCATTTCATTATAAACCTAAACCAAACCCACTGTTACCAAGTTGATCCCAACTCACAGAGACCCTATAGGGCAGAGCAGAACTGCCCCATGGTTCCCAAGGCTGTGAATCTTCAAAGAAGCAGACTGCCTTATCTTTCTCCCGCAGAGCAGCTGGTGGGTTCAAACTGCTGACCTTTTGGTTAGCACCTGAGCACTTAACCACTGTGCCACCAGGGCTCCTGTATATTTTATACTTACAGCGTAACTCACTTCAACTAGCCACATTTCAGTGTTCAATATAACATGTAGTTTGTGGCTACTGTATTGGGCAGCACAGCTCTAAATGTTTTAGTTCCTGTTGACCTCTACAAGTTCATCTCCTAACATTCTTAGCTTTGCTTCAGCCGCAACAGTATTCCTCCTGTTCATCAAACATCCCAAGACTCATTTCCTTGTCACTTACATTTGCTGTTTCCTGTGTGGAATGCTCTTCCCCTAGATCTTCACATGGTTCACTCCCTCCCTAACTGAAGTCACTGATCAAGCATCACCTCCTCACAGAAGCCATTCCTGACCAGTCTATTGAAAAGAGCAGTCCCTGTCCTCCAATACTTTATAACCCCTATTCTGCTTTATTTTTCTTCCCAATATTGCTATTTATTACTTTATTATAAATTCAAGTTTTTATATCTATCTTCCCTCACTAGAATATAAGCGCCATAAAGTGGTAGACCTTTTCAGTCTTATTCCTCTGCCCCAGACAGTACTTGGCATATGGCAGACCAGTATTTCTTAAAAAAATGAGTAAATGTGAAAGGGGAGGCATATGTGAGAATTTTTTTTTTTTTGCAATAGTTTGTAATGACAATAATGACAATAACAACAAATGGAAAAACCCAAATGTCCCACAAAAATAGAAGAGTCGAATAAATTTCGGCATATACATGCTATTTAATACTATACAGCAATTTAAAAGGTCTTTGTCTTAGTTATCTACTTCTACTACAACAGAAATACCTCAAGTGCATGGCTTTAACAAAGAGAATTTGTTCTCTCACAGTCTAGGAGGCCAGGAGTCTGAAAGCAGGGGAAGGCAGGCTTTCACTCTCTGTTAGCTCTGGGGGGAGGTCCTTGTCATCAATCTTCCCCCGCTCTAGGAGTTTCTAAGCACAGGGATCCCAGGTCCGAAGGAGCCACTCCCCTCCTGGTTCTTCAGTCTTGGTGGTTAGAGGTCCCTATCCTCTCTGCTCACTTTTCTCTTTTGTATCTCAAAAGAGATGGACCCAAGACACAACCTAATGCTGCAGACTGCAACCTGTCTCGTTAACATAACTCCCTCTAATCCTCCCTAATCAACATTACAGAGGTTAGGATTTACAACACATATGAAAATCACATCAGATCACAAAATGGTGGACAACCACACAATATTGAGAATCATGGCCTAGCCAAGGTGACACACACTCTGGGCAGACACAATTCAATCCATAGCAGTCTTTATATACACAACCCGAAAAAACTAAATGTTTAGCTGAAAAGCAAATTGCACATTTTTTTTTTCAATATTCTAAACCAATATTCTATTACTACAGATAAAGAAAAAGGTCTTAAAGGATGTGTACCAAAACTCCTAACAGAATCTCTATAGAAAGCACTGAGAATAGGGATGGAAGTCAACGAGGGTCTTTACCTTTAACTGTTAAGGTTTGGATTTTTGCAATGAGAATATATTTATGTCTTAATTTTTCAAATTAAAAATAAAATTGAAAAATATAACTGCATAGTAAAATAAAGTACAAAATACAAGGAAATATAAAGAGCCTTAACTCTAAGTGTCTTCGTTATCTAGTGCTGCTATAACGGAAATATCACAAGTGGATGGCTTTAACAAAGGGAAATTCATTCTCTCACAGTCTAGAAGCCTAAAAGTCCAAATTCAGGGTGTCAGCTCCAGGAGAAGGCTTTCTCTCTCTGTCAGCTCTGGAGGAAGGTCCTTATCATCAATCTTCCCCTGGTCTAGGTGCTTCCCCTTGCAGAAAGCCTGGGTCCAAAGGATGTGCTCTGCTCCTGGCGCACTGCTTTCTTGGTTGTATGAGGCCTCCATGTCTCTGTGCTCACTTCTCTCTTTTAGATCTCAAAAGACAATGACTCAAGACACAACCTAATCTTGTAGACTGAATTCTGTCTCATTTACATAACTGCCTCTAATCCTGCCTCATTACCATCATGTTGTTATTGGGTGCTGCCGATTCTGTTTTGACTAATAGGACAGACCAGAACTGCTCCATAGGGTTTTCAAGGAGCAGCTGGTGGATGTGAACTGCCGACCTTTTGGTTAGCAGCCGAACTCTTAAGCACTACGCCACCAAGGACTCATCAATATCACAGAGATAGGATTTACAACACATAGGAAAATCACATCAGGTGACAAAATGGTGGACAATCACAAGATACTAGGAATCATGACCTAGCCAAGCTGACACATATTTTTGGGGGACGCAATTCAATCCACGACACTAAGTAATTAACAATGAATCTTGATTGCATGATTTGATGTGGCATGACGCAAAATGAGAAGAAACAGCTGCAAATATCCATTAATAATTGGGACAAGGAAGTCATGAAGTATAAACCTGGAAAACTGAAAGTCATCAAAAATGAAATGGAACCTGTAAAGATTGGTATCTTAGGAATTAGTGAGCTGATTCGGACTGGTATTGGCCATTTTGAATCAGACAATCATATGGTCTATTACACTGGGAATAATAAATTGTAGAGGAATGGTATCACATTCATCATTAAAAGAACATTTCAAGATCGATCCTGAAGTACAACACTGTCAGTGATAAGGTAATTTCCACACAACAAGGAAAACCAGTTAAAAGAACTATTATTCAAATTTACACACCAGCCACTGGAGTCAAAGGTGAAGAAATTGAAGAAGATTTTTATCAACTTCTGCAGTCTGAAATTGATTAAACATGCAATCAAGATGCATCAATAATTACCGGTGACAGGAATACAAAAGTTGCAAAAAGAGAAAGACCCATAGTTGGAAAATGCGGCCTTGTTCACAGAAACAACACTGGTGATCACAGGACAGAATTTTGCAAGACCAACGACTTATTCACTGCAAATACCTTTTTTCAACAACATAAGTGGTGACTGTACCCACGACCTTGCTGGATGGAATACGCAGGAATTAAATCTACTGCGTCTGTAGAAAGAGATGATGGAAAAGCTCATCATCATCAGTCACAGAACAAGGCCAGGGGCCAACCGCGGCACAGACCATCAATTGCTCGTATGCAAGTCCAAGCTGAGTGAAGAAAATTAAAACAAGTTCACGGCAGCCAAAATAAGACCTTGAGTATGTTGTTCTTGTTTTTAGGTGCCATCGAGTTGTTTTCGACGCACAGCAACCAACAGAACGAAACACTGCCTGGTCCTGAGCCATCCTTTGCGATCGTGGTTATGCTTGAGCTCACTGTTGCAGCCACTTTGTCAATCCACCTCATTGAGGGTCTTTCTCTTTTCCACTGACCCTGTACTCCACCAAGCATGACGTCCTTCTCCAGGGACTGATCCCTCCTGACAACATGTCCAAAGTATGTAAGACTCAGTCTTGCCATCCTTGCTTCAAAGGAGCATCCTGGTTGTATTTCTTCAAACACAGGTTTGTTCATTCTTTTGGCAGTCCATGGTATGTTCAATATTCTCTGCCAACACCACAATTGAAAGGCATCAATTCTTCTTCGGTCTTCCTTATTCATTGCCCAGCTTTCACATGCATACGATGCGATTGAAAATACCATGGCTTGAGCCAGGTGTACCTTAGTCTTCAAGATGACGCCTTTGCTCTTCAACACTTTAAAGAGGTCCTTTGCAGCAGATTTACCCAATGCAACGCGTCTTTTGATTTCCTGACTACTACTTCCGTGGCTGTTGATTGTGGATCCAAGTACAACGAAATCCTTGATAACTTCAATCTTTTCTCCATTTATCATGCTGGTTTCTTGGCTGCTGCTTCCATGGTTGTTGATTGTGGATCCAAGTAAAATGAAATCCTTGACAACTTCAAACTTTTCTCCATTTATCATGAAGGTGCTCATTGGTCTAGTTGTGAGGACTTTTGTTTTCTTTATGTTGAGGTGCAATCCATACTGACGGCTGTGGTCTTTGATCTTCATTAGTGATTCAAGTCCTCTTCACTTTCAGCAAGGAAGGTTGTGTCATCTGCATAACGCAGGTTGTTAATAAGTCTCCCTCCAATCCTGATGCCCCGTTCTTCTTCATACAGTTCAGCTTCTCGGATTATTTGCTCACCATACAAATTGAATAGGTATGGTCAAAGAATACAACCCTGACGCACACCTTTCCTAACTTTAAACCAATCAGTATCCCCTTGTTCTGTCTATGTAAAGGTAACTCATGAGCACAATTAAGTGTTCTGGAATTCCCATTCTTTGCAATGTTTATCCGTAATTTGTTATGATCCACACAGTCGAATGGCTTTGCACAGTCAATAAAACACAGGTAAACATGCTTCTGGTATTCTCTGCTTTCAGCCAGGATCCACCTGACATCAGCAATGATATCCCTGGTTCCACGTCCTCTTCTGAAACCGGCCTGAATTTCTGGCAGTTCCCTGTCGATATACTGCTGCAGCCATTTTTGAATGATCTTCAGCAAAATTTTGCTTGTGTGTGATATTAATGATTTTGTTCTATAATTTCCACATTTGGTTGGATCACCTTTCTCGGGAGTAGGCATAAATATGGCTCTCTTCCAGTCAGTTGGCCAAGAAGCTGTCTTCCATATTTCTTGGCATAGATGAGTGAGCACCTCCACCGCTGCACTTATTTGCTGAAACATCTCAATTGATATTCTATCAATTCCTGGAGCCTTGTTTTTTGCCAATGCCTTCAGAGCAGCTTGGACTTCTTCCTTCAGTACCATCGGTTCCTGATCATATGCCACCTCTTGAAATGGCTGAACATCAACTACTACTTTTTGGTATAATGACTCTGTGTATTCCTTTCATCTTCTTTTGATGCTTCCTGCGCCGTCTGAGCTTATTCTTATTGGCTCTCCTTTGTAGGTGACTTTTCATTTATCCCTCACTGCTCTTATAATTCTCTATCTTTGGTTTTGGCAAGATTGATTATAATATGTCTTGGTGACTTTTAATATCTACCTTACATGGAGTTCAATAAGCATGTTGGATAGGTATCTTCTCATCTTTCACAATATCAAGGAAATTTTCTGCCAACAAATCTTCAACAATTTTCTCTGTATTTTTTGTTATCCCTCCCTGTTCTGGTACTCCAATCACTCATAGGTCATTTCTCTTGAGAGAGTCCCACATGATTCTTAAGGCTTCTTCATTTTTTTAAATTCTTTTATCTGATTTTTCTTCAAATGTATTAGCACCAAGTGATTTATCTTCGAGTTCAGAAATCCTAGCTTCTACTTGCTCAATTCGGATCTTCTGACTTTCTACTGAGTTGTCTAATTCTGTAATTTTATTGTTAATCTTCTGAGTTTCTGATTGCAGTCTATGGATTTTTCCAGCTTATTAAACTTTTCTTTATGTTCCTGACTAATCTTTCTAATTTTTTCAGTTGCTTTATCTGTGTGTTCCTTGGCTTGTTCTGTGTATTGCCTCATTTCCTTCCTGATGTCTTGAAGGGTTCTGTATATTAAACTTTCGTATTCTGCATCTGGTAATTCCAGGAATGCACTTTCATCTAGAAGACCCCTGGATTCTTTGTTTTGAGAGCCTGTTGAGGTGATCATGGTCTGTTTCTTTATGTGACTTGATATTGACTGTTGTCTCCGAGCCACCAACTATAAGTTATTGTATTAGTTTATGCTTGCTTACTGTGTCATAGTTGCTTGCTTTGTTTTGTTTTGGTATACCCCTAAGGGTTGCTTGAGTGAGCTAGCTTGACTATTTTCACCTTTGGAGCTCTGGTGTCCTGTCCCCAGCTGGCTAGAGCTGTTATCAGGTGTATCAGTCTAGGACTCCATTCAGTTTTCTTGTATAAATTCAGCTCAGGTTTCCCGGTAGCTGATCATCAAGTGTGTGGTACAGGCTCTGTCCTACAGTCTTAGAGGGGCAGGGGTGCTTGGTGCATATACTGGTATCTGATTGCAGCAGGGGGTCACGCTCTGAACAAGGCAGGGGGCTGAGAACCGACCCCCAAGTGTCTCTGAGGAAAACGCGTTTCTGTTCCCTAGAGCGTGCTGGTGGGTGGGTTCTTCAGAGGGACCATGGGCACCGAACGTTTTTGGTTGTAAGGACTGGGAGGTACCAGTTATGTCTGGACCCCTGTCGCGGGTGGCTAGGTGACCAGAGTGGAGCTATCAGTCCTTAGGTCCCTGATGTGGGTAGGTGAGGACCTTGTTTAATAGGCAAAGCAATGTCACACATCAAACAACCACCTCTCTTCCGCACAGCTGAAACAGTTGAAGTTTGCCAACAAGGGCACACAGGTCCATGCAGAAGGGAAAGGTGCTCAAGGTCCACAGACGGTTTATGCCTGGACAGGAGCCGCTTCTGCCCTGAGCTCCCCCGGTTAATGGAGCTAGCAAATTATCTTTTCCCCCCAATTGCAAATTTTTTCCTTCCCCAAGGCCGGCAGGATGGCTCTAGGTGCTCACCAGGGTCTATTTCAGGCCCAGGGATTCAGCCGAAGAAGCCAGCTTGGGGTGAGGGGAGGGGGTGGCGCAGTTAAATATACACAAGTAGTTAGCTTTTGCCGAGAGCACCCTTCTCCTCCCGTTCCAGAGGTGTGAATAGGGTGTGTGGCTGGCTGCTCTTCCCTGAGGAAACTGCAGCCGAACGCTAGTACCAGCCCGCCACCGCTGCTCTGGGGATGGTCCCTGAGGGCTCCCCACGATTAAGGTCCGGTAACTCCTCTCCACTTCTGGATGGTCTCTTCCTCCCTCTGCCCCTCAGTTCATTGTCTAAGCTTGCCTTTGATGCTCAGGGCTCCCTGCTTGTCACAAATATACTTGTTTCACTTGTTTTTTGAGGTCTTTGTTGTAAATAGGGCTTGCCGGAAGTGTATCTATTCCGCCATCTTGGCTCTGCCTCCGTCAATTTGATTTCTGTGTGTTCCATCTGGTGAGGTCCATGTGTATAGTTGCCATTTATGTTGGTGAAAGAAGATATTTGCAAAGAAGAAGTCGTTGGTCTTGCAAAATTCTATCATTTGCTCTCCGGCATTGTTTCTATCACCAAGGCCATATTTTCCAACTATAGATCCTTCTTGTTTCCAACTTTCCCATTCCAATCACCTGTAAGTGTATATCCCACATGAATTTAGAGACCATCTCAAGAAAAGATCTGATGCATTGAACACTAATGACCAAAGACAAGTTATGGGAGGACATCAAGGACATCATACATGAAGAAAGCAAGAGGTCAGTAAAAAGACAAGAAAAAAAGACCCAAATGGAAGTCAGAAGAGACTCTGAAACTTGCTCTTGAACATCGAGTAACTAAAGTGAACGGAAGAAATGATGAAGCAAAAGAGCTGATCAGGAGATTTCAAAGGGTGGCTTGAGAAGACAAAGTAAAGTATCATAATAACACATGCAAAGACACAGAGTTAGAAAATCCAAAGGGAAGAACACGCTCAACATTTCTCAAGCTGAAAGAACTGAAAAAAAATTCAAGCCTCGAGTTGCAATACTGAAGCATTCTGTGGGCAAAATGTTGCAGGAAGCATCAAAAGAAGATGGAGGGAATACGCAGTCACTGTACCAAAAAGAATGGGTACATGTTCACCCATTTCAGGAGGTGGCATATGATCAGGAACCAATGGTGCCAAAGGAAGAAGTACAAGCTGCACTGAAGGCACTGGTGAAAAACAAGCCTCCAGGGATTGACAGAATACCAACTGAGATGTTTCAACAAGTAGACGCAACACTGAAGTTCTCACTTGTATATGCCAGGAAATTTGGAAGACAGCTACCTGGGCAATGGACTGGAAGAGATCCATATTTGTGCCCACTCCAAAGAAAGGTGATCCAACAGAATGCGGGTATTATCAAACAATACCATTAATATTAAATGCAAGTAAAATTTTGCTGAAGATCACTCAAAAGCGGCTGCAGCAGGACATCAACAGAGAACTGCCAGAAATTCAAACTGGATTCAGAAAAGGATGTGAAACAAGGGATATCATTGCTGATGTCAGACGGACTTGGGTGAAAGCAGAGAATACTAGAAGGATGTTTACCTGTGTTTTGACTATGCGAAGGCATTCAACTGTGTGGATCATAACAAATTATGGATAACATTGGGAAGAATGGGAATTGCAGAACACTTTATTGTGCTCATGAGAAACCTGTACAGAGACCAAGAGTTAATCGTTCGAATAGAACAAGGGGATACTGCATAGTTTAAAATCAGGAAAGGTATGCATCGGGGTTGTATCCTTTCACTGTATTCATTCAATCTGCATGCTGAGCAAATAATCTGGGAAGCTGGGCAGCATGAAGAAGAAGGTGGCATCATGATTGGAGGAAGGTTCATTACCAACCTGCGATATGCAAATAACACAACCTTGCTTGCTGAAAGCAAAGAGGATTTGAAACACTTACTGATGAAGATCAAAGACTTCAGTATCGATTACACCTCAACATAATGAAAACAAAAATCCTCACAACTGGACCCATAAGCAACATCATGATAAATGGAGAAAAGACTGAAGTTGTCAAAGGCTTCATTTTACTTGGATCCACAATCAACACTCACAGAAGCAGCAATCGAGAAATCAAAGGACATTTTGGGCAAACCTGCTCCAAAAGACCTCTTTGGAGTGTTAAAAAGCAAAGATGTCACTTTAAGGACTAAGTGCACCTGACCCAAATCATGGTATTTTGAATCACCTCATATGTGTGCGAAAGCTGGACAAATGAATAAGGAAGGCTGAAGGAGAACTGATGCCTTAGAATTACGGTGTTGGTGAGGAATAATGAATATACTATGGACTGCCAGAAGAACAAACAAATATGTCTTGGAAGAAGTATAGCCAGAATGCTCCTTAGAAGTGAGGATGGCAAGACTTCATCTCACGTACTCTGGACATGTTATAAGGAAGGACCGTTCCCTGGAGAAGGGCATCAAGCTTGGTAAAGTAGAAGATACTGAAAAAGAGGAAGACCCTCAATGAGATGGACTGACACAGTGGCTTCAACAATGGGCTCAAACATAACAACAGTTGCGAGGATGGCACAGGACCGGACAATATTTTGTTCTGTTATACACAGCGTCGTTGTGAGTCAGAACCGACCCAACAGCACTGAACAACAACAATCTCTAAGTAAATGCATTATAGATGATTTTTAATTTTTGCATTTTCCATGTTTTCTACAACCAATACAGACTTTAAAAAAAAATTCTTTAAAAGAGCACTCAAAATAAATCTGAACTGATATATTTTTAACGGTGTCAAACTTTCACGATTACTACTGTGTTTAGTATTTAAGCCTGGAAGATCTCAGAAAACGTGTTAGGGGATGGTTTTTCTTTTCACAGAACTGTGTACCTCCCAAAAAAGAAAGACGAAGAAAGGTATATGTGACTATTTACTTAAACTCTGGATATTCAGTAACTTTTTAAGTTCACTAATAATGAAATAAATGATGCAGATAAATAGATTTGACCTCATGAAAGATTAAATATTTTTGTCAAAGAAATTGAAAAGTAAAAATTTAAAGAAAATACTTTCAACAAATATGACAACGTGTTAATTTTCTTAATGAAATTAACATCAGTGGGGGTACCAGTGGCATTTGACTAGAACAATTCTTCACTGTGTAGGACTGTCCCATTCATTAAACACCCTTAGGCCCTGACTACTAAATGTTAGTTGCTGTGACAACTAAAAAAAGCTCTCAAGAACCACTACCAGAGAGCTTATATACCACACAATAAATGTACAAAGGCTATCCAAGGGAACATGACAACTACAAAAAATGAGGGGACAGTGTGGAAGAGAGTAAGCTCACTACTAATCAAAGAAAAGAAAATTAATACATAAATGATTTTCACTTACCAAATTGGCAAAAAATAAAAATTCAATACTGGGGAAAGTAAGGCAAGGTGAAAATATAAACTGTATCAACAATTCTGTCAAGCAACAATGCATTATAGACCAAAAACTTTAAATATATTCATTCTGCTCTTTAACACTAGTAATTCTACCTCTTGGGATCTCTGTAAAAGCAACCATCTTAAATGAAATTTCCTCTGGGTTTTATTTTATAGTAGCAGACAATTAGAAACAACTTAAATGTCTAACACACAGTTAAGAAAATTGTGGAAGGAGAGAAAAATGATGGACTATTGTGCTGCCTATGAAAATACTTGAGTTTTAAGAAAAAATATGGCAAAAATGTTTGCTAAATGCTAACTGAAAGATACCAATATTACTATGGAGCCCTCGTGGCATACTGGTTAAGAGCTCAGGCTGCTAAACAAAGAGCCGGTGGTTCAAATCCACCAGGCGGTCCTTGGAAACCTATGTGGCAGTTCTACTCTGTCATATAAGGTTGCTGAGTGGGAATCAACGAGCTGGCACACAATAAGTATTACTATATAGTTAAAAGGATTTTAAGTATGAAAAAATGCACACATAAGGACTGTCACTGCAGCACTGTTTACAATAGTAAAATAAAAAATAAACTGCTTGTACAGTAATACGGAATGGATAAGTAAATGGTATCCCCATGAAATGGAATGCTATATAGCCACTGGAAATCATATTCTAACACATTTAAATTACATGGAGATAACAATCTTCACCTATCAGATTGACCAAAAAAAAAAAAAAGAAATACTGACCTCAAACATTATTGTTGCTGGTAAAGGGGTAAACTAATAAAATCCTTTTGAAATCTGATGACATGTATCAATATTACAAATGCATTAAACACCCTCTGACCCAGTAACTCCACTTCCAGGAATTTATGTACATACTACACATTTGCAAAATGAGATCTATACAGGATTATGTGTACCACTGTAGTAATAAAAGGCTACAAATGTAAATATCCACCAGAGAGTGACTGATTATACAAATCATAGTACATCTGTCCAATGTACAATGCATGCCGTTATAAAAAAAAAAAGAATGAGGATGCTGTTTATGTACAGCAATCTCCAAGACATGGTCAGTTGCAGAATTCTTGCCTTCCATGGAGGAGACCCCAGGTTGATTCCCAGCAATGCACCTCATAGGCAACCACCACCTGTCTGTCAGCAGAGGCTTGCGCATTGCTATAGTAATGAACAGGGTTCAGTGGAGCTTCCTGACTAAGACGGACGTGAGAGAAAGGCTTGGCGATCTATTTTTGAAAATCAGCCAATGAACCCCTATGGTTCAAAACGGTTCAATCCCCAAAGATCATGGAGATGGATCAGGACCGGGCAGTGTTTCATTCTGTTGTGCATTGGGTCACCATGAGATGGGGGGCCAAGTGGATAGCAGCTAATAATGACAACATTCTCAGGACACTTTGTTAAGTTAAAAAAGGAAAGCAAAGTACAGAAAAGTGTTTGTGTATTTTTATTTTATTATTATTATTATTGCACTTTAGGTCAAAGTTTACAGAGCAAATTAGTTTCTCTTTCAAAATTTTATACACAAATCATTTCATGACATTCGTTGCAATCCTGCATTGTGTTAGCACTTTCCCCATTTCATTTTCCACCCCGGGTTCCCTGGTTCCATTTGTTCTTTATGTATTTTTAAAAGGAACAACAACAACAAAATCTACCATGTATGTATCTGCTTCTATGATGCAGACTTATCAGGTGGAAAAGGCAACTGGGAGAGAGGGGTAAGAGGAAGACAGTTTTGCTGTAGAACCTTGTGTACCTTTTCAATTTTATACCACATGAATATTTTATCTATTAAAATTATTTTAAAGATAAAACTGAAAAAGTTATCAAAGATGATTAATGAACATAAGAGAATATTCATATTTTTTAAAAAGGCAAGTTATAGAATGGACTATAAGACATAAAATGATACTGGTGGGGAGTGTGCTTCTTGGCTCAAGTAGACACATGAGACTATGTGGGCAACTCCTGTCTGGAAGCGAGATGAGAAGGCAGAGAGGGACAGGAGCTGGCTGAATGGACACAGGAAATACAGGGTGCAGAGGAGGAGGGTGCTGTCACATTATAGGGAGAGCAACTATAGGGTCAAATAACAATGTATGTGTTAAGTTTTTGTATGAGAAACTGACTTGAATTATCAACTTTCACTTAAAGCACAATAAAAAAAAAAAAGGCAAGTGAGTAAACAGTGCTGTCCATAAAACTGCAGTTTTATACCTATCAGCATTCACAGAAAAAAAAAAAGACAGGATTTACATCAAAATATTAAGAATGATAATATTTGGGCCATGGGTTTAAGGGTAATTAAAAATTTCAAAGTGTTCATGATTTGTTAACTAGAAATAATCATGGTAGAAAACAGTATATGCAGTATCATTTTCATGTAAACTACTGCCAACCCTCAAAGTCAAGGAAAGATTTACAAATGAAAAAAAAAAAAAAAAAAAGACTAAAAGGAAATAATTATTGTGTTTAGTTGTGATACTAGAGAGGGCATTTGCCCCACTGTACTTCTACTTTCCTTTAATAAACGCAATTGTTATAAAGAAGAAAATCATAATAAAAAATTGCATCTCTTAAAATTATAATGTAGGAATCTGTAAGTGGTTATACAGTGAAACCTGAGAAGGGTGGAACCTGTGTAAGGTAGAAACCTGTTACAGAAGGAAAATTATTTTCCACTAATAGAGAACAATAGGAAAGTGGTAAGACAGCATCCTGTCAAAGGTGGACAGCTTCTGAGACCTGGAAAAACAAGGCAGTCCAGTCGAGTTTCGGCTCTCACAGGTTTCACTGTAACATGTACTTAGATTGTATCAACCAAAGATATATTTTTCATAGAAACTGATTAAAATTAGTTATCTTGAAATGACAAATCAAATACACCTTAAATTTAAGAAAAATTAAAGAGCAAATTATTATTAAAAGTACTACACGAACCCCATGAGTACGTAAAGGATCCATATTAGCAGCTAATGAAGAACAATGGTGACACAAAATATGGCTCACATACTATGTAGTTTCTAATATTACTAAAATCAGGGGTTTATTTATTTATTCTTAGAAATATTTTATTGTGTTTCTGGTGAACGTTCACACAGTCAGTTAGGTTCCCATTTAACAATTTCTATACAATTTGTTCAGTGACCCTGGTTACATTTTTCACAGCGTGTCAACTTTCTCATTATTTCCATTTTGGTTGTTCCATCTCCAGAAATCTAGTTTTCCTGCCCCCTTGCCTTCTCATCTTTACTTTTGAGTTAATGTTGACTGCTTGGTCTCATATAAGTGAAAAAAAAAAAAAAAAATCAGGTTTTATTTAATTAGAAATAGGACACAGTAGTTCCTCTACAATTATGATTTCTTGGTATCACTAAGTAAAACATAAAATCACATAAACATCTGGTCAACTTTTTATTCTTTCATGAAAAAAGGAAAATAGTGTTGAGAAACACCAGAAATACGATTAAAAGAAAAATTGAGTTCATGCAATTTTCAATGAAAACATTCATGAATAGTTTAGTAATACTATAAAATAATCAAAGTTTTCAGGGGGTAGGCTGCAGGTGATATGTTTGCTGCCAATTTGTTTAATCTGAATGAGCTGCAGCTATTTCTAGAAAATCCAGATTGAATTTTTCTTGAAAAAACAAAAAACATCAATCTGGCAATACGGACAATTTCTGTACAACAATCAGCATAGTCTTCTGACCCCACAGGTGAGAAACACATGTTAGAGTATGAACTGGTTCCCACTATTACCTAACTCACTGTTTGCATTTATTACCTACCTGACCTCAGGCACTCACCTGCCTTCAGAAATCTGAGTGTGTGACACCTAATTGAATCTACTTTTTTAGTAATGAATATATACTTATCTTAATAAATAAGCTCACTGAAAAAAAATTAATCATACAAAAATACGTAAAATAAAAAAACCATAATGCTAACACTTAGATATAACTTCAGTATTTTTATGCATATTCTTCTACTTTTTTCTATGCAGACAGATTATAATATGTTGTTTTCAATCAAAAATACCATTCGCCTTTGTGTGCAAGTAATAGATATATATCACAAATCTCAAAGATTTTATGGAATGCTTATATTTATAAATTTCTTCAACAAATACATTTCATAAAAAATATCAGTGAGAGGTAACAAGTTTACATGTAAAAATAATATAATCTTGTGGTTTCATACTTAAATAATTTCCCCATTTACCCTAAAATGGCATGACTGAAGGATGTCAAGGAAAAGCAGACCAAAGACATAGACAACTAATTTTAAAATGTATGGTAAAGGACACGGTATTTGTAATCAAGCAATAACTAATGCAGTGACTTTTTTACATTAGAAGAGTTATCTGGAAGTTTCACACAGTATGAGGGAGTCAGCATAGCACTGAGGCTTGAGTCTTGAAAAAGTAGACAGTAAACCCTTTTTAACTATTAAGATGCTAAGCAAGTCTTTTGCCCCTTCTGATTCCCCTAGTTAATTTTTGGATATACTTAAAGATTCTGCTTAGCCAGAGTACACTCTGGGAAGTTCACCTTGGCTCTGATCCTCCCATGTTGAATACTGTTCTCAATTTATGAACTTCTCTGTAAACTCCTTGAACTCAGAACCTTTGTGTCTTCAACAGCAAGCACAGTACCTGGCCCAGAGCCACAACGACCAAATACAAAGAACACTAGCTAATCCAGGTGAGAGCAAAAACTGTACTCTTGTTTAAAACCTGTTGCCATTGAGTCGATTCTGACTCACAGTGACCCTATAAGAGTGGAACTGCTCCATAGGGTTTCCAAGGAGTGCCTGGTGGATTTGAACTGCCAACCTTTTGGTTGGCAGCCGTAGCACTTAACCACTATGCCACCAGAGTTTCCACTCTTGCACAAAGCATAATTCCATGCTTTTTCCCCATGTGTACTGCTGTTCACATGGGGTACTGTTAATATTCATCTGTAGTCAATAAGTTCGCCCACTGTCTACCGATAACCATACTCTCAGAGTCCGTGAGTGGCACAAACAGTTAGGAGTACTGCTTAAGTTTGCTTAAGGTTGGCAGTTCAAGTCCACACGAAGGCACCTCAGAAGGCCTGGTGATCTACTTCCTAAAAATGAGGCATTGAAAACCCTATGGAGCACAGTTCTACTCTGACACACGTGGGGTCGCCCTGAGTCGGAACTGACTAAACGGTAACCAGTTTTTTGGAATGACTTTCCCAGCCCAATACACAATTGAAACAGAGCCCATTCCCTAGTTCTGGGTCCTGGGCCTGCGTTCTATTAAGAAAATTGCTGGGGTTTTTGGTTTTGTTTTGTTCTGAAAGAATCCACTGTAAGAGGGAGCACCTTCAGTTCAGGACCAAGAAACAAAGATGGGAAGTTCTCATTGCTTAAGTTTAAGTAAAACAGGTTACAATTTTTACACGAGATTTCTACCCCTAAGCGCAATCATATAAATTAAACTAATTCAAATTATAGCAGATCTTGAAGACTACTTTCAAGGAAGGCAATCTAACATTCATACCAACCTCTCTACTCCATCCCCAATACAGTGCTCAGAGATCAAATTAGAAATGAAAATGGGTTGCTTTAAAAACATTTAAGTACATTTATGAATGCCGAGTTACTAATGAAGTAAGTAAAAACAGCTAACATCTTGAGCTGAGTGTCAAGAAAGACAACTATGGTCTTCCACATAATGTCCCTTCGATTAACATCTGACAGATAGTCACAAACCATTGGCCTGGTAGGAATACAATTAACAGAGTATAAACACTTCTTATATTAAGTCCTTCAGAAAATCTAGAACGGGCCAAGCTGTAACGTTGCCAAGTTCAGTGTTAAATAAGGACATCATACACTTTTTACATATACAACCTGAGAGACATACAAATACAGTACAATCATGTTAGTACCAAAGGAGCCCTGGTGGTGCAAAAGGTTAGGCATTAGGCTGCTAACTCAAAGGCTGGAGGTTCAAACCCACCCAGTAGCTCTGTGGGAGAAGGACCTGGCAATCTGCTTCTGTAAAGATTAGAGCCTACCACAACATATACAATTTTGCAACATTAATAACAACGAAAAAATGTGTGTGGTTACACAAGTTGATAACGCATACTTTATGCAGTCATGTGTCACTTACCAGTCACGGCACATCCCACAAAATAGGATGTTACGTGATGTGGGTGTTATGCGAACAACGTATTATGAACAGGCAGTCTTCGAGTTATGAACACCTGACTTGGGGATAACTCGTACTTAAGAATGGACTGCAATAAAGTCTATTATGTTAAAAATTTGAGCTAAATACAATGGCTTATAGTAAAAATGCACACACTACTTTGTGACACTCATGAAAACGCTGCACATTTTGGAAGTGTTTTATATGCATAGAAAAATATATGTATAATCCTACAGGACCACGGATGTATATTCAGTTGGAATTAGCCCGAACTGATGTTATGCAGTGCATGACTGTGTATCTACAGGCATGTTTGCGTGTGCTGTATATATATTCATATATAAAATAAAGCACACTGAAGACACAATTATGGATACTTCCTAGACACAGCCAAATACCTTGAGGGATTGGTTTATCAGGTTTGAGGACCACAGTCTCGTAAGGCAACTTAGGACCAGTCTCATGGGGCAAGTCATGAGGCAACTCAGGCAACTTTACATGCTAAAGTTGGTAAGTAGCGTCTGGGGCCTTAAAAAGTTTGTGAGCGGCTATCTACAATACCACTATTGGTCTCTACGCGTTTGGGGCAAAAGAGAAAGAAGAAAACCAAAGACTCAAAGAAGAAACTAGTCTACAGGACTAACAGTTTCACGAACCCAGCCTCACCTACCCTGAGACCAGAAGAACTAGATCGTGCCCACCTACCACTACTGACCGTTCTGATCAGGGACACAATACGATGGTATTGGATAGAATGGAAGAAAAATGTAGAACAAAACACAATTTCCTAAAAAAGGCCAGACTTACTAGACAGGTAGAATCTAGAGGAATCCGTGAGACTATCGCCCTAGGATGCCTTTTAAACTTGGAACTCAAACCACTGTCGGTGGCCACCTATCAGCCAAAAGACAGAGTGGCTCGTAAAATAAATATCACCCCTGAGTACTGTGCTCCTCTAAACAATCATCTAAATGAGATCTAACAGTCAACATTTACCCTAGGCCAAAAATGATAACATAAGGGAGGACAAGGAAGCTAGATTAATAGAAACAGAACAACCAGAATAGAAATGAGAATGCTGACACATTATGAAAAGTATAAACAATACCAAGAAATATTATAGAAATTGTTACACGAGAACCTAATTTGCTATGTAAATCTTCTCCAAAAACACAACAAAATATTTACTTAAAAAAAAAAGGATTACAGCATAGAAAACCCTCTGGGGCACTTCTACTCTGTCATTTGAAGTTGCTGTGAGCCGAAAATTGATCTGACAGCACTCAACAACATGCTAGCTCCAAAACAAAACAGCAAATACTAACTGGGAAACACCTGTCAATACTCTAAAATATTATAGTTCTGCAATTACTTAAGTTCTCACAATGATAAATTTATTCTGCTTCTTCAGAGACATACCTAGCCCCTCATTATTCAATCCAGTAATCCCTACATAAAGAATTATAGACTTTTGAGTTTGAAGAAACCTTATCGACAACCTGGTCCAACCTTCTCATTTTATAGATTAAGAACAAGAGGACTAGAGAGCTGAAGTGACTGTCTCATATTACAAGTGGAAAAAAGCAAGTTTTCTGGTTTAGTACTCTCTACAACTTCACTGTAGAAACTAGCTTGTTAGTTGCCGGTGAATCGATTCCAACTCATGGTGACCCCATGTATGCAGAGTAGACCTGCTCCATACGATTTTCTAGGCTGTGACTTTTCAGAAGCAGACTGCCATGCCTGTCTTCCAAGGTGACGCTGGTGAGTTTTCAAACCGGTAACCTTTCCACTAGTAGTCGAGTGCTTAACTTTTTGCACCACCCATATTCCAGATAATGACTCATGTAATTTTACTTTACCATATGACCACTATGTTGCTGTATGCTGTTGAGCAAATTCTCACTCATAGTGACCCTACAGACAGTCTGGAACTTCCCCCTAGGGCTTCCAGGCTATAATCTTTAGGGAAGCAAAATGCCACATCTTTCTCCCATGGAGCGGCTGGTGGGTTCCAACTGCCAACCTTTCAGTTAGTAGCCAAGCACTTAATCACTGACCACCAGGGCTCCTCTATCTATGACCACTATACAAACTTTTTTTTAACTTTATTCATTTCAAAAATCAATGAGTTAAGCAATCATTCATGTTTTAAAAATAGGCATTTTAATATTGAAGACTGATGTTTACACTTATAAGTAAATATTGCTGTCAGGTGTCATACAGTCAGTTCCAACTCAGAGTGACCCTATGAACAACAGAACATTGCCCAGTTCTGTGCCACCCTCACAATCGCTGTTATGCTTGAGCCCATTGTTGCAAACACTGTGTTAATCCACCTCATTGAGGGTCCTTCTCTTTTTTACTAACTCTCTACTTTACCAAGCATGATGTCCTTCTTCAGGGACTGATCCCTCCTGATCACATGTTCAAAGTACCGGAGACAAGTCTCGTCATCCTCACTCCTAAGGAGCAGTGTGACCGTACTTCTCCCAAGACAGATTCGTTCGTTCTTCTGACAGTCCACAGTATATCCAATATTCTTTGCCAACACCGTAATCCAAAGGCATCAATTCTTCTTTGGTCTTCTTTATTCATTGTTCAACTTTCACATGCACATGAGGTGACTGAAAACACTGTGGCTTGGGTGAAGCGCACCTTAGTCCTTAAAGTGACGCCTTTGCTTTTTAACACTTTAAAGAGGTACTTTGCAGCAGATTTGCCTAATGTAATGCTGTGTTCAATTTCCTGACTGCTGCCTCCATGAGCAAATTAACATTACATAGTTAAATTCAGTGGCAGAATTCTTGCCCTTCATGCCTGGGTTCGATTCCCAGCCAATCCACCTCAAGCACAGCCACCACCTTCCTGTCAGTGGAGGCTTGCGTGTTGTTATGATGCTGAACAGGTTTCAGTGGCGCTTCCAGACTAAGACAGACTAGGAAGAGAGGCCTGGTAATCCACTTCTGAAAAACCAGCTAATGAAAACCCCATGGATCCCAAAGACTCCATGCCATTTGGCATGGGTCTCCAAGAGTCAGGGGCCAACTTGAGGGCAACTAACAACAAGAAATTTCAGTAAGAGGCTGGCAATCGTTTTATGACATTACTCAAACTCAAACAGTGCAAAAGCATTCCTGTCTAGTGCTAAGAGTACAAAGTCCCAGTAATAGCAGTTCTCTCTTAATATTTATAGTACTGACTGTAGTAAATTTCAAGACGTTAAGTTCTCCCTTACAGAAATAAAAATATACTAAATGGGTTCTTAAGGAGATTGTATATGCATTAAACTAGGGCAAAACTACTGACAGTTAAACCAAATGAAAACTGAAACTCAATGCTAGTATTAAAACCAAACAAAACAAAATACCACAATGTAGAAGAAAGATTTTCAACAATCCCTTCAAATCACTTGAATTACTACATATAACAAGACACACTGGTACACTGGAATATTAAAAATAGGTAACACATTATAATCCTGTTGAACTACCCTATTAGTAAAATAATGAAGGAAACAGTCAACATGTATTTCCTAAGAAGCAACTACTGAAAGAATTAATTGCAGATATTGTCATGGTAACTAACAGAACTATTCAGCCTATTAAAAATGGTTACTACTTTCCTTTTGCATAAAGAATGGCATGCTGACTTAAAAAAAAAAAAAAACCCTAATTTAAAATATGCAAAATTACAAAAAGACAGATAACAAAGATTTATGTAGAGGCCACGGATACTGAAAGACCACAATAACACCGAAAAATAAAGAAGTAAAAATAAATATAACAAACGCTCTTCACTCACAGAACTTCTGAGTTCTCACTGAAAGCCGATTTTACACACAATTTTAACAAACTTTAATATTTATTTTTCAAGCCCAGAGCTGATGGTAGTTGGAAATAATCTTTTTACACATCAAGAAACTGAGGCTCAGAAAGATGGTTGAGCCAATAACAAATCTAAATTTTCTAACCTAGGAGTTTGCATACTTGTCCCCCGACAGCAAGGGAAGGCAGCCCTGACAACTAACTGCAGAAAATATATAAAAGCCTTAAAAAGCAAACACGATTTAAAAGCACAGAATCCTACAAGATCCATTAGTATTCAGGGCACCAGTAACTCCAAATTATAAAGAAGACATTAAACAATGTACAATGCACCCTGTTTAAGACCAGGAAATACGTAATTTGTTAGAGAAACAATTCTATCGCAAACATTAAAATTTCGAGAAAAAAAAAGGGCGGAGGGGGTAGTGCTAAAAGGGTACGTTTACATGTAGATAGAAAACCTGAATGAGAAGCAGCTATTGTACATATCTGAGGCTTTTCTGGACTCCATAGCACTATTTCGGAAACCCTGGTGGCGTAATGGTTAGGTGCTATGGCTGCTAACAAAATGGTCGGCAGTTCGAGTCCACCAGGCGCTCCTTGGAAACTCTATGGGGCAGTACTACTCTGTCCTATAGGGTCGCTATGAGTCGGAATCGACTCGACGACAGCGGTTTTGTTTTTTTTCGGTATAGCACTATTTAAGAACTGATAAAATGATCACTGCCCTTCCCCCTCAAATATCATTGTTATGAACTAGCAATTACTCATCATCCTCTTTTACCGATATATATTTTTTCTATGAGATTTTAGCTACTTAAAGTTAATATCAGACCCCCAAATTTCCGAAACATCTAATTGCTTCTTTAACTTATTTGTGATCACCACTGCAAAAAACTTGGTATATATACTGCACAGAAAGTACTGATGTGAAAAAGAAACTAAAATCAACCCACAAAATGGTGCTTTTATAATATTTCCAAAACGACCGGGCGTTCTGCATTCCCGCAGACGTTAACTTAGCTCCTTAAAAGACTAAAATCCATCGCCGTCCAGTCGATTCCGACCCATAGCGACCCTACAGGACAGAGCAGAACTGCCCCACGGGGTTTTCAAGGACCGCCTGGTGGATTCGAATTACCCACCTTTCGGTCAGCAGCCGAGAAAGGCCAAATAAGATACAGTTCCTCTAAGGCACAGGGGGCTCCAAAGCCATCATTCTCCTCCTAATGAGTAATTTCGATCCCCTCCTAAAAGGTCTGCGCCACTCAGTTCCTTGGGAACATGGGGGAGAACTTCGCGACAGTTCAAGGATAAGACCCTGGGTCTGTGTCTTAAGAAAACGCTCAACTAAGAGGCCTGTGGCCTGTACCACTTAACTATTCACGGTAGCCGCTATCTTTAAGAGGAAAGGTCGGAGTAGGAAGAAAGCTGTCTTCAATCTAGTTATATTAACCCCTGTGATTCAGGTTCCTCGTCCGCCACTCTCCAACCTTAACCTGACAGGACTTCAGGCTGCGCGTCCTCCTCCCCCATCAACCCTTCCACCTACCCCGCAGCAGTGCTCAGTCTTACAATTTTGAAGCACCAAGAATCACCCTGGCTCCCTAGAGCTCAGGCCGCCGTCGCTGCCGCCATATTACAGCTTGTGCGGCAAAATGCGTCAGGAAGGGAGGTGTGCGCCGAATGGGGAGGGCCGGAGCTGGTAGGAGGAGGAACGTTTCTCAGGCCCAGGAAGCTCGGCTGGAGGCCTTCTCCGGCTGCAAGAACTGCAAAGCCAGAGCCGCAATACTCAAGGGCCCCCTCCGAGCTCAAGCAGCTCCGATACCTCGAGAGAAGACGGTTAACCCAGCCGGGCCTGTCGCGTCAGCTCCGCCCCTCTTCCCGGGCCCTTACTGCTATCGTACCCAGTATTGCTGCAAAGGACGCCACCGAAACAGCACGGGCCTCGCGCCTCCTACCTGCACCAGTACAGTCTCGTCTTCCCGGGGTCCGGTCCCTTAAAGCGCTTCAAATCTACCGCCGCCAGAAAAGGCGCTAAAAGTCTACTAGCCGCCTCCCTCCCCCACAGCCCAGTCCCGGCGTGGAGGGTAAGCGTCGCGCCGGAAATACGTCAAGAGTTAGTTGCCCGTACCTCCTGACTTTCCCTTGGTTGCGTCACCATGGCCCACCCGGAAGTCATAGTATTTGGCTACCTGTTAAAGGCATAGTTTGTATGCTGAATGTGTGGGCTGATTGGGAATACTTGTAACCGGCGGAATGCCATATCGTTCGTGAAATGTAGTGCTTTGTTTAATAAATATTTAATGACCCTCTGCCAGGGAGTTGGGAAGAAGCCCTGCCTCCAAGGAGCTTCCAATTAGGCTCTCAGGCCATGCTATGACCCAAGTTCTAAAAAACAGAAATGAACGAAGTGCTATCTGAGGACAGAGGAAGAAATTAAAAGGACGTTGATAATGTTCTTTGTGAAGTGTTTGTCTGTTGATAATCTTCATAGCAACCTGATGATGTAGGTTATTACATCTGTTTTACAGATAAAATGTGGCTCAGGGAGGATAAGTATCTCCCCACGAAAGACATTGTTCATTAATACCAAAACAAGTCTTTTGGCAACAACAATCCAGTACCCTTTAGGGAAAATAGGACATATATTCTCATTTATTTTAATGGATAAGGGCCCCTGTATTGTGTTAGAAATAAATGTCCACTACTATTACCTGTCTGGAAACCCTGGTGGCGTAGTGGTTAAGTGCTACGGCCGCTAACCAAAAGGTTGGCAGTTTGAATCCACCAGGCGCTTCTTGGAAAGTCTATGGGGCGGTTCTACTCTTTTCTCTAGGGTCGCTATGAGTCGGAATCGACGGTAGTGGGTTATTACCTCTCTCCCTCCCTCGCTTCCCCCCCCCCCCGTCCCCCTTCATTCTGTTTTGCCATCAATCCTTGTGGGAATATGAAGTGCGTGTGTTTTAAAGGAACTAGCTGGAGAACTTAAGTTGTTCTTACTGTATAAAAAGGGTATAAGTTACAATCATTTAAGTTTTTCACTCACTTATATATCAGGTTAATTATTAACACCAGTTGGGCATATGGTGCATGTAAGGGGCTTGACCAATTTTACATACCAGTAATATTAAAGTTAGACGAATTGGAAAATCTTAAACAATCTTTACACAAAAGTAGACAACTCTGCCACCGCTCTTGTTTAAGCCATTTGCCCTTATTGCAGGAGAGCAGCAACTTCCAGAGGGTATATAGATTTTTGCAGTACTGTACTCGGAATCGACTCGACGGCGCTGGGTTTTTTTGGGTACTCTATTAGTCGGACCACAGCAATGGGCTTACGGGTACCTTAAAAAATCTGACTTATATTAAGTACTTCTGAGGAAAGTATTTTTTTTTTAAGATGGATTTCCTTGAGCATTGGTTTGTTTTGTATTTCGTGTCTTCCTTCAAAGTGCATTAAAAAAAAAAATTTAACTCGGATATTCCGATTACTTTCTTGGTTTGTACTTAGTGGTAGAGGTGATGTGAAAGCGACGTTGCTCTTGGATGTATTTTCCCTCCTTTTCACGCATTCAGTCAGTGGGTTTTTTTGGTTGTGTTCTTTTTTGAGGGTATATTATAGATCATTGTACCGTAATTAACATTTTGAAGTGTTAATATTACCTGTCTTGTTCTGGGGTATCCCATCTTCATAGATATATGAAGTTATGAAGAATTATTTAGTAATAAAATAATAAGTATTTATTAAATATGGTGTACATTATAAATGGTCAGATTGTAGGATATTTTTGAAAGAAGTTTTGAAGCAGCATCTCAGTGCTACTTCAAGGACTGTTGGCTTGTGCTAAACCATGACAAAGTTTTCACTGCGCTTTTCTTAGGAAGAATTCTCTTTACTTTTTTAATTTTGAGATTAAATTTGTCACCTTCTTTAGTGTTAAAATATCCTTTTATGAAATCATGGTTAAGAATGTGATAGTTTTTTTTTTTTTTCTCTCTGAGTATCCTTATTTGGATAAATAAAAAACTGGCAGTCTACGTTGGGTCCTAAATATATTGAAATTTCATTGGTCTGTGAAGTCTCAAATTTCCCAAACTGATTTGACATGGATTTACTGTTCCAAGAAGGAAGCTGTGGGACAAAGAATTAAGTTTGGCTTTTTGTATCTGGTCTCTGAAAATAGCCTGAATAATTAAGGTGCTCTTTGTCTTTCTGGAAACCCTGGTGGTTAAGAGCTATGACTGCTAACCAAAAGGTCGGCAGTTAGAATCCACCAGGCACTCCTTGGAAACCCTGTGGGACAGTTCTACTTTGTCCTATAGGGTCCCTATGAGTCTGAATTGATTCGATGGCAATGGGGTTTTTTGTTTTTTTGTCTTTCTAAAATAGCTAGGCAATTAGGGGCTACACAGGCCCCATACCTAAGGAACTAACTTCAGGAAGGGAGGGTGCATGAGGTACTCATGCATATTCATTGATTGTGCATATTCATTGAAGTACCAAAAATTAGGGAACTCTGGACCTTGGAAGTCTCTCTTTGGGGCCTCCTGGTTTGGTGAGAACTTCCATGTACAGCAGAGGGTGATACCTCTCTGAGGACAATGGAAGATACAGCCCTTCTAGCTTGTGACCTAGCCTCAGGGGACTAAAGAGGGAGAGAGAGATTGAGTGTGCAAGATAGGCCAGCTGGTCTGAAGTGCAAGGAGTTGTGCACACTCCTGAGCCTATGGCTGATCCCTGATGACCTGGCCTCAGGTGGCCAAAGATGTTTTGACCTGGCTCAGACAGCCAAGAATGAGGTCTGATCTAACTCTGGGTGGTTAGAGTCAGAGAAAGGAATTGCCACAGAAGTAGATGGTGATGAGGACTGGAAATGTGGGAAGGCTTAGATCCATATCCAGTTGGAAATTTGATTCATGCTGATCCTTACCATAAAGTTAGTGATAAAGGTGGGGTTTTCCTACCTTGCCCCTTTTATATGACAGTTGGTAGCATTGACCTCACAGAAGCTATTGCACGTAGAAGCAAATATGTGGCTTAAAGAACAGGGATTTATTTCTTTCTTGCAAAATAGATCTGAGGTTAGTGTGCCAGGTCAGAAGGCACCTCTGCTGAATGTAGTCATTCAGGGACTTGAGTTCCTTCCATCATGTTATCCCAACATACCTAGCCGTGTCACTGGACGATCAGAGTAGGTTGCCATGGATTTCAGCTGGCAGGAAGAGTAAAGAATAGACAGTGCCTTATGGCCTAAATTATTGTTGTTTTAGGTGCCATTGAGTTGGTTCTGACTCACAGTGACCCTGTGTATGACAGAGCAAAACACTGCCTATTCTTGTGCAATCCTCACAGTCGTTGCTATGTCTGAGCCCATTTTTGCAGTGACCGTGTCAGTCTATCTCATTGAGGGTTTTCCTCTTTTTCACTAACCGTCTACTTTACCAAACGTGACGTTCTCCAGGGACTGGTCCCTCCTGATAACATGTCCAAAGTACATGAAACAAAGTCTCACCATCCTTGCTTCCAAGGAGCATTGTGGCTGTACTTCTTCCAAGATAGATTTGTTTGCTCTTTTTACAGTCCATGGTATGTTCAGTATTCTTCACCAATACCATAATTCAAAGACATCAGTTCTTTGCTCTTCCTTCTTTATTGTCCAGCTTTTGCATGCATATGAGACAACTGAAAATACCATGGCTTGGGTCAGGCACACCCAACTGACATCTTTACTTTTTCAACACTTTAAAGAGGTCTTTTGCAGCAGATTTGCCTGATGCAATGCACAGTTTGATTTTTTGATGGCTGCTTCCATGAGTGTTGATCGTGGATACAAATAAAGTGAAATCCTTGACAACTTCAATATCTTCTCCGTTTATCATGATGTTGTTTATTGGTACAGTTGTGAGGATATTTGTTTTCTTTATGTTGAGATGTAATCCGTACTGAATGCTGTAGTCTTTGATCTTCATCAGTAAGTGCTTCAAGTCCTCCTCACTTTCAGCAAGCAAGGTTGTGCCATCTGCATATTGCGAGTCATTAATGAGTCTCCCTCAGATCCTGATGTCATATAGTACAGCCTCTTGGACTAAATTAGGAAGTGACAAATGTCACTTTGGCTCTAATTCCATCAATGACAGCTTGATCTGTCTGGCTTTTTTGCCCAATATTGTGTTTGTGAGATTATTCATATTGCTGCATGCAATAGTAGGTTGTCCTTTTCTCATTTCTGTACAGGATTCCATTATGTGGGTATTCTACAATTTATCCATTTTATTTTAGGTGGACATGTGTGTTTTCAGGTTGTAGTCATAAAGTGCCTATGAATATTCTTGTATCTCGTGTATTGGAGTATGTGTTCACGTCTGTTGGAAATATACCTAGAAGTGCAATTGCTGGATCTTAGGATATGGGTATGTCCAGCTGTGGTAGATACTGACAGTTTTCCAAAGTGGTTATACCAATTTATGCTCTTATTTTACATGTCTTTGTGTGTATGTGTGTGTGTGTGTAGAATATGTATAACAAAACAGTTGCCATTTTAACCATTTTTAAGTGTACAATTCAGTGATGTTAATTATATTCACCATGTTGTACATCCATCACCACTATCTGTTTCCAAATGTTTTTCATCACCCTAAAGAGAAACTCAGTACCATTTAAGCAATAACTCCTTGTTTTTTCTGCCTCCACCCCCCACCCCAGGTAACCAATAATAAACTTTTGTTTCTATACATTGCCTATTCTAGATATTTCACATAAGTAGAATCATGTAATATTTGTCCTTTTGTGTTTGGCTTATTCCATTCATTTAAATGTTTTCAAGTTTCATCCATGTCAAGCATGTATCAGAACTTCATTTCTCCTTATGGCCAAATAATATTCCATTGTATGGATATACAACATTTTGTTTATCTGTTCATCTGCTGATTGACACTTAGGTTGTTTCCACATTTTGCCTGTTGTTAATACTGCCATAGGAAACCCTGGTGGCACAGTGGTTAGGTGCTACAGCCTCTAACCAAAAGGTTGGCAGTTCAAATCCACCAGGTGCTCCTAGGAAACTCTATGGGGCAGTTCTACTCTGGCCTATAGGGTTGCTATTAGTCAGAATCAACTTGACGGCAATGGGTTTGGTTTTGGTTTGAATACTGCTACAATGAACATTGGTGTAAAAGAATCTGTTTGAGTCTCTGCTTTGAATTCTTTTGGGTATATACCTACAAGTGGGATTGCTGGGTCATATGGTAGTTCGACTTTTTTTTACTTACTTATTTTGCTTTAAGTGAAAGTTTACGGATCAAGTCAGTCTTGCATACAAAATCTTATACACACTTTGGTGTGTACTCCTAGCTGCTCTCCCCTAATGAGGCAGCATACTCCTCCTCTCCACCCTGTATTCCCGGTGTCCATTCAACTAGCTACTGTCCCCCTCTGCCTTCTCATCTCACCTCCAGACAGGAGCTGCCCACACAGTCTCACATGTCTACTTGATCCAAGAAACTTTCTCCTTGCCAGTATCATTTCTGTCTTATAGTCCAGTCCAATTCCTGTCTGAAGAGTTGGCTTGAGGAATGGTTCCAGCCTTGGGCTAACAGAGGTTCTGGGGACCATGACCTTAGAGATCCCTCTAGTCTCAGTCAGACCATTAAGTCTGGTCTTTTTATAAGAATTTGAGGTCTGCATCCCACTGTTCTGCTCCATCAGGGATTCTCTGTTGTGTTCCCTGTCAGGGCAGTCATCAGTGGTAGCCAGGCAGCATCTACTTCTTCCGGTCTCAGGCTGATGTAGTGTCTGGTTTATGTGGCTGTGTTTAACTTTTTAAAGAACCTCCAAACAGTTTTCAAAAGAGGCTGCACCATTTTACATTTTAACCAGCAATGCGTGAGAGTTCCAGTTTTTCCACATCCTCACCAATACTTGTTGCTTTCCATTTATCCAATTATAGCCATTGTAGTGGGTGGGAAGCAGTATCTCATTGTGGTTTTGATTTGCATTTCCCTAATGACTAATGACATTGAACATGTGCTTATTGGCCATTTGTGTATCTTTTTTGGAGATATACAAATGTCTATTCAGGTCCTTTGCCCATTTTTTAATTGGGTTGTTTCTCTTGTTGTTGAGTTGTACAAGTTCTTTATATATTCTGAATATTAAACTCTTACCAGATGTATGCTTCCCAAATATTTTCTCCCATTCTGCAGGCTGTCTCTTTCTTGATAAAGCTCTTTGACACACACAAGTTTTTCATTTTGATGAAGTCCAATTATCTATTTTGTCCTTTGTTGTTCATGCTTTTGGTTTCATATTTAAGAATCTATTGTAAAAATCTGGATCCTGCCTATGTACAACCGAACACCTTATGGGTTTTGGTTCCTTGGTCTGGAGATTTAGGGTCATGGTTTCATGGTTCATCCCAGTTAGTTGGCCTAGTAACGTGTTTAGTGCTTCTGTTCTACCCCCTAATTTGTTGCATAGTCCCTAGGGTCTTAGTAGCCTGCAAACAGCCATCCAAGACACAACAATTGTTCTCTATTCTCCTGCTCCAACAGAGGAAGGAGAATAAGGAATAAGAGGAGGAAATAGAATATGTGGCTAATTGCCTCCATAAACAACTGCCTCCTTTGCTATGATGCCAGAAAAACTGGATGGTGTCCAACTACCACTACTGAATATTTTGATCAAAGATTTTACAGAAGAGTGTTGATCAAAAGGGGGAAAATGCAGAACAGAACTTTAAATTCTCAAGGACGCTAGACTTCCTGGAGCAATGGAGGCTGGATGAACCCCTGAAACTATTGCCCTGACATAACCTTTAAACCTTAAACCAAAAATGTCCCCTGAAGTATTCTTAAAACCGAACAATACTTTAGCTTAACTGGTAAAAAATGTTTGCCTTGAACATTGTGCTCTTTTAAGAACTATCTATATGGGATCAAATTGACAATAGCAACTCAAAAGTTTAGATAGAAACCTTAGGTAGCAGTGTGTTTATATTAATGAGGTGGAACAACTCAGAAAAAGAAGGGTAAGAATGGTTGCACAACTTGAAGAATGTAATCGATGTCACTGAATTGCACATGTAGAAACTATTGAATTGGTGTATTTTTGCTGTGTGTATTCTCAACAACAATAATAAAATAAATACAATTTAAAAGACTAGATCTTGTGTACATGTATTTTGATGACAGTATTAGTTAGCTCTAATTTAGAAATAATTGCAACTTGAACTAGCTTAGGTAAAAAGGAAGAATGTACTACTTCACAAAACTGTTGAACAATGTGGTAGCTTTAAAATATGTTACCAACTCTTTGATACATCTCTTTTCAAGAGGTGGTACCTAATTCCTCTAATTAATGACTTGCTTCTACCAAATCAAATAAGGCAGTAATGGCAGTGTGTGACTTTGGAGACTAGGTCATAAAAGGCTTTGTCCCTTGAATCACTTAATCTGAGGAAATAAGCTGGCATGTTATGAGAACACTCAAACAGACTATAGAGAGTCCATCTGGCAAAAAACAGGCTTCCTGGCAAAAGCCAGAGAGAAATTGAGGCCTCTTGCCAACAGCCATGTGTGTGAGCCATCTTGGAAGCAGGTCCTCCAGCCCTAGGCAAGCATCAGATGACTGTAGTCCCTGTTGACATATTACTGCAGCCATATGAGAAACCCTAACTCAGAACCATACAGGTAAGCTACTCCTGAATTGTTGATCCAGAGAAATTATGGGTTAATAATTGTTATTTTAAGAGCTCTGGCAGCACTACAGGTAAGTGCTTGACTGCTAATGGAAAGGTTGATGATTCCAATCCACCTAGTGGCTCCATGGAAGAAGACCTGGCAATCTGCTCCTGTAAAGATTAAAAAAAAAAACAGGCAAGAAAATCCTATTGGATAGCTCTACTCTGTCTTATCCAGTCGCTATCAGTTTAAAATCGACTGAGGGCACCTAACAACAACAATTTTGTGATTTTAAGCCACTAAGTTTTGTGGTAAGGTGCCCTGGTGATGCAACAGTTAAAGTGCTCAGCTGCTAATGAAAGGTCAGTGATTTGAACCTACCAACCGGGAAATAGATGTGGCAATCTGCTTCTGTAAAGATAACAGCCTTGGAAACTCTATGGGGCGGTTCTACTCTGTCCAATAGGGTCAGTACGGATCAAAATTGACCTGATGGGAACAGGAAGTTTTGGGGTGATTTGTTACACAGCAATGGATAGCTAATACAAAGAGAAGATAGAGGTTGCCCTAGCCAATGACTGAATGTTGTATAAGTTCCTTTCCTTTGTCTAATTTTTGTCTATTTATGGCTTCATTCTTAGACTGATTTCTCCAAGGGATAACCTCATATCTTAATAGTCTGAGCCTCTGCCAGCTCCAATTATAAAATTCCAGAGAAGTCTTTGATTAGCATAGCAGTGACACCACCAAAGTTTGTGCTCGCATTTACACGGGGAGGAAATGGCTGTCCTGCTAAGAACTTGTTTTCTAGTTGTCCCTTGCATCTAGCTAGGTAAGGGCATGTGAATAGTTCTCACCTGTGGAAAATGAATGGATGTGGTATGTATTACATCCAGGTCAAATTGTTTAAGAAGTGCTATACCTTCTCTATGTCTTCTCTTTCTGCTTCTGTCAGCTGGATTCAGTGGATTTTAAGGCCCTGGGGAATTAGGGAAGACGCCTAGTCCCTGAATCTTTGTGTGAAGAAAAGTCCTTTACTGACCCGTAATATCCACATTGGGATGTCGTATGATTGAAAAATCAAATTCTGTGTGTTAAGCCACTCACATCTTGGATTTTTTTTTTTTCTTTTTTGATTGCAATACCCATCTAATAGGCCATGGGCCTAAGATACTAATTGGGTGTGGCCTGGGTCATATTATTCCTTGTGAGAAGAGGAATAGGGTCTGATACCTGTTGTAATGAAAGAACTACATGTTTGTTTAAAATAAAAAACAAAGTTTTATTGTGACAAAAAAGGGTTTGCAAAATAAGAAACATAGTGCTGGAAGAAATCTGACAGTGTGCCAGCTAGCTGCAGTGTCTTTAAAAAGGCAAAAACTGCAAACAAGGGGGTACAGCTGGAGTATTTCTGATTGGTTAACTTCTACAAAATTGCAAGTGGCAGGGTCCTAGTTGACCACCTCTGAAGGAGTTGACCTCCTTTGCAGTGGTGGCTCCAGGTGATAGGATTTGGCTGATCATGAGTTTCCTGGAACATTTAAAATATAGTTATCTTTGAGTACAGAATACTGTAAAGGAGGTTGGAAAAACACTTCCCGAGGGGGGTCTAGTGATAATTTGACTTAGCCACTAAAGTCACATGTTTAACATCCTGTCTCACACCTGTACAAGCTGAATTATCTCTTTTTAACATCGGCCATTTCTAACTATGAGCTTGTTCTAAAGCCAAGCAGAGTAGGTAAAATCACACTTTTCTGTAGAACTACTTGTTTCCAGGTCAAAGGCACAGTGGAAATTTTACGGAAAACAGAAACTACACTTTAAGAAATACAAATGGAATAGCTTAGAACAAGATGGGATTTGGCCTAAACGTTAGCCAGAAGTTCTAGTCATGTCAAGAGTCTTGGTTGTTCAATGCTCTTCCTCATACTAAAAGAGGAAATGTAGGTGGGCTGGGCTACTACAATTAACTTCCCTTTACTTTAAAAAATAAATATTTTGTTTTTACTCATAGATAAACAACAAAATGTTGCGTTTTTTCCTCCTTATTACTGTATCCCCAATAATGTGTCTATCTTTTAAAAATGCGTGCTTGTTGTCACATATTTCATGGTAATATAAGCTATTTTAAAAATGTGAACATGGTAGAGATTTAAAATTTAATAATCTTCCCTTCCTTCCTCCAATCCCATTCCACTGAGGTATTCAGCAGTACTCTTCTATTCTTATGCTAATATATAAAAACCTTTATTTAGTATTTTTCTCCCTTCTTCCCTCCCTTCATTCCTTCTTTCTACAGAAAAATGAGATTAGGCATCACACACATTACTCTGAAACTTGAATTTGCTCTCATAACAATGCATCATGGACTTTTTTTTTAAATATCAATATGGCATTCCGTAGAATAGATATAAAGTCCTTGCGTAGAGCAAACAGTTAAGTGCTCAAGACCTAGCTGAGAGGTTGGTGATTTGAACCCACCTACTGGTGCCTTGGGAGACAGACTTGGCAATGTACTTCTGAAAAGTCACAGCCTTGGAAACCCTACGAAGCAGGGTCTCTATGAGGTCGCTGTGAGTTGGAATCAACTTGACGACAACTAACCACAACAAAGAATGGACATACCATAATTTTTCCAGCCATTTTCCTATTGGACATTTTCAATTTTTCAAGTTTTGGTTAATGCAAACAATACGGCAATAAACATTTTGTACATAAGTGAAAAGTTCATTTTTTTTCACTTATGTACATATGTACTTACATATTGATATTTTTAATCCTGCAAGAAAAATAGCCAAAAGTGAGGTTATTGAGCCACAGAATGCATACATTTTTCATTGTAACATATAAATGTTAATACCCTGAGAGATTGTAGCACTTCAAGGTTGTTTTCAATCTTTTAATTTATGCCAATGGGTGAAGGAATAGTATAGTCTCATTTTGCAGTTTCTGACTACCAGTGAAGTTGAATGCTTTTTCATGTGTTTTTTGGACTTTTTCCTATTGAATTCTTTGTCTTTTTATTTCAATTTATACTCTATCTCTCTCTCTCTACACACACACACACACACACACACACACACCCTTTGTTATGTGTTTCAAATATGTTCTTCCATTCTATCAATTATCTATTGACTTTACTGGTGTTTGCTGTACAGAATTCTTAATTTTAATGTAGCCAAATTTATTAGGATTTTCTATTACTGGCTTTGGGTTTCCTATCTGGTTTATTTTAAGATTATATACATATTATCTTAAATTTTCTAATATTTCATATAAGTTTTATTTATTGTATTTATATATTTAATGTGTCTGTAATTCATTTTTGTATGCTGGGAGGTAGGGAGGTTACTTTTATTTTCTTCTAAATAGAATCCCACTTTTTCTTTTCCTGCTGAATTGAATATAATTTTTATCTTAAGTTTCCATTCGTTCTTAGATTTCCATTAGGACTCTAATAAATATCACTAATTAATTTGTCTATTCCATTGTTAATGCTTCATTACTGAGGAACAAATTATCCTTCTGTCTTTCTTTTTTTTTGTTATTCCTGCCCCTTTGAGTTCCTCTGACTTCCCTCCAATCTCTAGCAGTAGCCCTTACTGCACATTCTTTTTTTTTAAAATAATTTTTATTGTGCTTTAAGTGAAAGTTTACAAATTAAGTCAGCCTCTCACACAAAAACCCATATACACCTTGCTACATACTCCCAATTACTCTCCCCCAATGGGACAGCCCACTCTCTCCCTCCACTCTCTCTTTTCATGTTCTTTTCTCCAGCTTCTAACCCCCTCCACCCTCTCATCTCCGTTCCAGGCAGGAGATGCCAACATAGTCTCAAGTGTCCACCTGATCCAAGAAGCTCACTCCTCACCAGCATCCCTCTCCAACCTGTCCAGTCCAATCCATGTCTGAAGAGTTGGCTTTGGGAATGGTTCCTGTCCTGGGGCAACAGAAGGTCTGAGGGCCATGACCAGCAGGGTCCTTCCAGTCTCAGTTAGATCTTTAAGTCTGGTCTTTTTTTGAGAATTTGGGGTCTACATCCCACTGCTCTCCTGCTTCCTCAGGGGTTCTCTGTTGTGTTCCCTGTTAGGGCAGTCATCGGTTGTAGCCGGGCACCATCTAGTTCCTCTGGTCTCGGGATGATGTAGTCATTGGTTCATGTGCCCCTTTCTGTCTCTTGGGCTCGTAATCACCTTGTATTCTTGGTGTTCTTCATTCTCCTTTGATCCAGGTGGGTTGAGACCAATTGATGCATCTTAGATGGCTGCTTGCTAGTGTTTAAGACCCCAGATGCCACTCTTCAAAGTGGGATGCAGAACGTTTTCTTAATAGATTTTATTATGCCAATTGACTTAGATGTCCCCTGAAACCATGGTCCCCAGACCCCTGCCCCTGCTATGCTGGCCTTTGAAGCATTCAGTTTATTCAGGAAACTTCTTTGCTTTTGGTTTAGTCCAATTGTGCTGACCTCCCCTGTATTGTGTTACTGCACATTCTTATAATACTCTTTTTTTTGGTCCATACACATTGTAAGACCTATTTAATTCATAGAGTACTCATTTTTTTCACTTTAATTTTTAGCTCTACTTTCTAACCATTTCATTATTACAAGCTTCCTCAAAGGTTTGACAAGGGAGACTTCACATTAATACCTATCTTTTTCTCTTCCCTCACTCTCCTTTCAGTTTTTAGGATATGGTAGCAGGTATTTTTCTAGCTCTCTGTGGCAGCCAGTCTCTAAGATGGCCCCTAGTGATCCTTGCCCCCTGGTCATCAACCTTCATATATTGAATAGGCCTAATCTGTGTTGCAAATTGGATATTACGAAAACGATACTGTGTGACTTCTGAGTATAGGTCATAAAAGACGTTGTAGCTTCCACCTTGCTCTATTGGTTCACTTGCTCTGGGAAATCAGTCATCTTGTCATGAGGACACTAAGCAGCCTTATGGAGAGGTCCACTTGGCAAGGAACCGAGGCCTCCTGCTAATAGCCAGCACCAACTTTGCAGGCATATGAGTGAGCCTTCTGGAAGCAGATCCTCCAGCCACAGTCAATCCTTTAGATGACTGTAGCTGTAGCCAACATGGTGACTACAACCTCATGAGAGACCCTGAGCCAGGACTACCCATCTAAGCTGCTTTCAAAGTCCTGATCTACAAGAACTGTGGGATAATGTTTAGTGTCATTTTAAACCCCTAAGTCTTAAGATAGGTTGTTACTCAGCAATATGTAACTATTATGGACTCTAAGCTACAGGTATTTCTAGCTCTCTAGAGCAGCAACCATAAACTTCGGAAAGTTTTATAAGAACAGCTAAAGCAATCTTTAATTTGAAATCAAATACTATTGGTTGAACGTAAACATAACCTGTTGTCAACTTTTCAAGTGCTTTTTCAGAAACCCTAAGAAGTACTGTACTGGACTACCCTTATTGACATAAAGTTCTAGAATACAGGTCTTCCTGCCAATTATATCGTATCCAATCATACTCCTATATTATTAAGTTTCATCCAGACACATTTATGCTGGCAAAATTACTCTGGGAGAAAAAGGGTTCAAGTTAATTTGTGAGAGAGAAAGAAAGAGAAAAGCAGCCCCTGATATTGGGGAACTGATCTGAGGCTCATAATGAAGACTCAAGGTTATTACAAATAAATGTTATTACAACGTTATCACACTCCAGAGTTTGGAGTCCTAGTGGTGCAGTTGTTAAGAGATCGGCTGCTGACCAAAAGGTTGGCAGTTCAAATTCACCTGCCGCCCCTTAGAAACCCTACGGGGCAGTTCTACTCTGTCCTGTAGGGTCACTATGAGTCCGAATCGAGGAGACAGCAACGAGTTTTGCTTTGTTCGGAAGGGCCCGGGGAAGGATGGGATGGGGTGTGACTGCTAATGGGCGTGGCGTTTCTTTTTGGGGTGATGAAAATATTCTGAAATATTGGTCATGGTTCCACAACTCTGTGAATATAGTAAATGCCATTATACTGTACATTTCAAACCGATGAATTGTATGGTGTGTGAATTATATTTCAATAAAACCGTTACAAAAAAAAAGTGTGGTCTGCGAACTGGTGCCTGTGTGCCTGGACATAATTGCAGAAATTGAGAGCAGGAGTTTAGATAGTTTAATAAGCACTTGACAGTAATTTCGTGTCTGTCAAATATAGAAAGAAAAAAAAATCCATAAGTATCTTTTACATGTTTACATTTTCTAATAATTCACTTTTATTGTGTATTATGAAACTATCAGTCCACTACAGACTGAGGAAAACCTCAGATAATTGAGAAACACTGACCTAAAAACCCAAATCTTCGACAGTTACAGAAGTACAGCCCTAGAACACTTCTCAATGAGGAACTACAACTCCCACAATTCCTTCATCGCGTAAGCGACGTCTGTTCTGCCGACCTCACCGCGACGCCCTCTGGGTCGTGTAGTGTGCTGCTTCCGCCGTGCACGCTGCCCTTGCCCGGCCTTTTTTCCTGGTTTGGGGACGGACTCCACCAGAGGAAAGGTGATGTCTCTTGAAGAGAGGCTGAAAGCCCTGGGATAGGAAGGGTGAGCGAGAGACAATGGAGTCTGTCGCGTCGATTGTTGGGGATCGGGAGTAGCCTTGACTTCTGAGCCATGGTAACCAGCCTCCCCTGTGATCCTCCTGAAAAGTTACCGGCGTTGAGGACGTGAACTCCTTGTCCGCAAGCCAGGCCCTGGGTAGTGGCAGCGGTTTGTCTTTTAATGCACTTCGCACATTTGCGAGCCGGGACACGGGTCTGCTAAGAAACCCAGGCGTTCTTCCCGGAGGTGGGTTCTCCGCGGAGATCTGCGGCGCAGAAGAAGAGGGCAGGACTGCACCCTCGCCTTGTGGGAAACCGGCGAGACTCGCAGTCATTCAGTCATTCGTCGAGTGCCACTGTGTGCCGGGCGAGGAGGATGCTAGTCTTTTGCACAGCACATCACTGTTCGCCGTGCACTAGGAGCCCTGGTGGCGCAGTGGTTAAAGCTCTGGGCTGCTAACCGAAAGGTGGGCTGTTCGAACCCACCAACCGCTCTGCGGGAGAAAGATGTGGCAGTCGGCTTCCCTAAAGATTTACAGCCTTGGAAACCGTATGGGGCAGCTCTACCCTGCCCTACAGGGTCGCTGTGAGTCGGAATCGACTCCACGGGCAGTGGATTTGGTTTGGTTTGGATACCTGTTCACAAGTGGTACCAGTCTCTTATATTGTAGTCCCAACGCCACTCCGTTGGTTAAGTACCCGGGTCATTCAGCTGGGGCAAAGCTGGGGACTCCTTTTTATTCTAAATATTGAACTGTCTCCACTTTGAATTGTGCAGAGCTTTTTGTGTTTCTGTGTGACCTATGTCAGTTTGGGTCAGGGTGCTGTACTGATCGCCACAAAATAGCCAATATGATCTCACCGTTTTTTTTTTTTTCCTCTGTGAGTAGACGGCTTGGCAGGGCCAAAGAGAGAGGCCTGAGCTGCATTCTTTTAATGATAGGATAGCCACATGTTGGTTTGTTGATGTGATGAGTCTGTTCAGTTGGAAAGAGGCAAAGACTTGGGTTGTAGTTTCAGCTTTACTAGTGCTAGAGCAGTTCCTTAACCTTTTTGAACCTAGGTTTCCATATTTGTAAAATGGAAATGATACTATACCTGTCAGGTTGTTAGATGCCCTCAGGTAGGTTCTGACTCACAGCACACTATGTACAACAGAATGAAACACTGCCTGGTCTTGCACCATCCTTGCAGTGGTTGTTATGCTTGAGCCCGTTATTGCAGCCACAGTGTCATTCCATCTTGTTGAGGGTTTTCCTCTTTTTCACTTTCTCTCATCTTTACCAAGCATGATTTCCTTCTCCAAGGCCTGGTCCCTCCTGATAACATGTTCAAAGCACTTAGGTGAAATCTCACCATCCTTGCTTCTAAAGAGCATTCTGGCTATACTTCTTCGAAAACAGATTTGTTCGTTCTTTTGGAAGTCCATGGACTATTCAGTATTCTTAGTTGTTATTCTAATTGGAACTTTGGAATTAATTTATTTTTGATGATATAAGCATAACCTTGTTAAATCAATCCTTTTACAGAAGCCTGCATGTTAGAATGGGATTTGGAGTCATCATAATGGAAGCAAAATATGTGAAGGAAAAACAGTTATTTTTTACCAGTATATTCCACCTGATTACTAGTTTTGCAAATGCTTTTCTTCATTTAAGAAAATTTGTGATGTAAATGAAAAGATAACTTTTTTCAAGACTTACTCATCACAAATATGCTTCGTCTAAGAGCCATTTGTCCATTCTTCTGGAGAGTGTTTCAATTTCGACCATCAAATTGTGAACTATTAATTAGCCAGATGAATAAGTGTACAGATGAAGAACAAATATTTGATATTATTGAAAGAAACAAAGCTACCCTTTCAGAAAAACAAGTGGGATGTGCATTTGATATACTTTGGCAGTTTCAAAAGAAGACCAGCTTAAAAAATGTCGAATATGTCAAAGACCATCCCCAATTTCTTACTCTTCGTAATTTAGCTACAGATAAAATAGAATTAATGAATGATGATACCCTGGTGAATGTGTTGTACATCATGCAACAGTAAGTAATTTACTTTTACGTTTTATGGAAATGGTCATAGTTTATTTTTATATTTTAATTTTCTAAAATTCTCTTTAAAGCAAACAAAAAAATTTTAATACTTTTCTTGATAATCTATGTTTTAAAGATGTTTGGAGGATATTCTTTGATATCAATTAGTAGTATTATAATTTTGTCAATTGAAATATAATCACTTGTGAAACTAGAAATTATTAACAAACTGTATATAACTGGATTATTGTGAAATTTTGTAGAGATGTAGTTGACTAAAGAAAATGAGGATCAAGTAGACTTCAGTTTAATACCTAATCAGCAGAGTAGTAAATTGTGTCTGTGTTGACTTTCTGATTCCCATAATTAAATTGATGACAGATATGTTTTCTAAGGGATACGGTACACTAGGGGATATTGGTACACCAGGTTGTTTCCCAACAGCTCTCAAAAACAAGCTGGTCTTCTCCTTTTGAATTATTTTGCAGACTTATGTATACCTGATAATAGTGTTTCACAAATTATATTCCATGGATTGTTAAAAGGTGTTACATGGAAGGGGGGGGGGAAGACTTCCTTGGTGTCAAAGGAAAACTCAGAAAAGTTTGATCATTAAGAAAAGAAAAAATTATATATGTAGACTATCCGTTGTTAGTGAAGGTATAATGGGACAGGAACTCTTGTATGCTGGTGGCACAATATTGATCAAGAGCTTTAAAAATACCTTTGACCCAACAATTTTGCTTTTAAGATTTATCTAAGTAATCCGAGATACATTTAAAGATTCTTGTATATGGCTATTCATCATAGTATTGTTTATATTGAAAAACTAAAATTCCACTAGTAAGTGAATGTTTAACTAAATGATAACTACACTCACGTAATGGAATAATATACAATCATTAAAAATCATATTTCAAAGAATATTTAATGATGTAGGCAAATGCCCACAATATAGTGTTAACCTACTGAAAAAGGCAGAATACAAAATGCAAATGAAATATTTATATAAATATAAATGTATATACATATATATAAGCTAGAAAGAAACGCTCCAAAATGGTACTGATGGCTATTTATGAGTAAAAAAACAGCAGGGTTATAAATGATTTTTATTTTATTATTAAGACTTTTCTGTATTTTAAAACTTTCTCCTACAAAATTTTTATGATCAGAAAAAGTAATAAATGTTATGTGTATTTTTAACATAAATTGTATCATCGAGCATCTTCATTGCCATCAGTAGAGGACATTGAAATGAGCAGATAAAACAGTGAGAAGGGCATGGGGTAATATACAGACGTTTATTAGACTATACCAAGACATTGAAATATCGCAATAGGAATGGCCGAGAAATAAGGACTTACTGTGTAAGAGAAAAATAACTTGAGGTTCACTTTTGCATTATAACTCTTTCTGCATGTGTTTTTAATGACTGATGCATTATAACTCTTTCTGCATTTGTTTTTAATGATTTACAAATATTTATTTATGGATAATTCTTTCTCTTGCTTTTGTTGAGGCTTGCTGTTGAGGCTCATGACCCTCTAGTTGAAGCACTAGTTTCAGAAGCATGGAGAAGGCTGGAAAGGCAAGTACTCTGGGTTGATCATCTAAGATCACGGGTTATCTTTTTCAGAGCTGACACAGCAAAATCATGTAAGAAAATAATGGAGAGTTGCTACCTGCCTATCAAGCTTCATTGAAAAAAAATGCATTTAAACTCAAATTAGTTTGAGGGTTGTTTGATTATGTGTGTATGTTTTGTCTTTATGAGACAAATAAAATTTTTAAACTGCTTCCTCTTTAAATTAAGAGCAGGGAACATAGGGTGATTTTCCACGTATATAATTGACCAAAATTATATATTCATGGACTAGCCTTTTTGAATATTCTTTCCTGGAAGAGTTCTCTTTCAAAAGGAGAAGAAGCTCTGATTGATTGGCTGTGTTAGTAAAACTTAGAAGTCCAGGAGCTATAAAAAGAGAAAAAAGAAGATACCAATTCCGTAGAACGGTCCTTGTGTGTCACTTCCACCATCTTTATGAAGAGGCAATGAGCAAAGTTCATAGGTGACACTAGAAGTATTTAAAGAAAGCAGGTTTCAGGTCCACTTGTGTGGATAATATCAGTTCAGAACTATTTCTTATACTGTACACAGCCATATTTTCAGCATCTCACTGTAATTGATAATAACTTAGAAAAATGTGAAATAGGTTCAGGATACTCTTCTTTTGAGTATAAAGAAGTCTATTTTATAAGTATATATGGGAAACTGCATTTATAAATGAGCTGAGATAGTAGAGCTCATTTTAATAAATGTTCAGCTATGTTCAGAAACTTTGAATTCTTTAACCTAGGGATTCTGGGTGGCTAAGGTCTGTTATTAGTGGAATAAGGCAAATGTTAGTGAGAAAAGGGGGAAATTAAGGTGGAAAAGAGACAGGAAAATTAAAACAAGACAAAAAACACAGAAGAACTCTCTCTCTAAACCAAATACAAACCTAGGGCAGAAAGGAAAGAATTGACCAAGATAAAGGAAAAACAACAGGCTAATTAATTGCAGACAGAGAGGAGCAGACATGCTTATATTGTGTGTTTTGGCATGTTGCTTCTGAAAGCTTAAACCATGATAAATTCTTACAGTTGTAGTCATATATTGGTGAGCTTTAGAGCCCTTTGTTGTATGGGCTGGATTAAATTAAACAAGGTTTGAACAGTTCTTTGGATTTTTTTTTTCTTTTGATTAAGATATACACAGCAAAACATATATCAATTCAGCCATTTTTACATGTACAATTCAGTGACATTAGTTACATTCTTCAGGTTGTACTACCTTCTCAATATCCTTTTCCAGATTGTTTCACCATCATCAAGACAAACTCACTGCCCCTTAAACTTGTCATCTAACCTTTCAAGTTGCTGTTGCCAGTTTGATCTCATATAGGTAATCCTTTAAAAGAACATAATGCTTAAGGCAGACATTCTTTACTATTTAAGCTAAACTATTGTTTGGCTTGGAAGCTCTATGGGGCAGTTCTACTCTGTCCTATAGGGTCGCTGTGCGTTGGAATTGACTCGATGGCACTGGGTTTGGTTTTGTTTTTATTGTTTGGTTTAAAGGTGAATGTAGGGAAGAGTTTTGTTTTAAGGTTTAAAGATTTCCTCAGGGCAATAGTTTTGGGAGTCATCCAACCTCAGTGGCTTCAGAAAGTCTGGATTCCATGAGAATTGGAAGTTCTGGTCCACGTTTTTCCCACTTTTGATCAGGACTCTTCTATAGAATCTTGATCAAATTGTTCAGTAATGGTAGCTGGCCACTATCTAGTTCTTCTGGTCTCATGGCAAAAGCAACAGTTATTAATGGAGGTAATTGGCCACATTTTCCAGTTCTTCCTCCAGTTCTTGACCTTCCATCTTCCTATGCTGCTCCAGGTGAATAGAGACCAATTGTTGTACCTTAGATGGCTGCTCACAAACTTTTAAGTCCCCAGGATCTACACAGTGAACTAGGAGGTAGAACAGAAGTGTGAAAATCAATGAGGCCAATAAATTAGAATGTTCCATAAAACCATAACCCTAAAACTCCAAACCAAGAAAATAGTGAGGTGTTTGGTTGTACATAGGCAGTATCAACAGCTGCCTTTTTTTTCCCGTAGAAATATATATATATGTATAAAATAGCAAATGCCTATTCAACATTTGCGTGTTTGATACTGCTCAGCGATATCAACTACATTAATCATGTTGTTCAACCATTTCCTTTGATCGATGCAAATCTCCCTTCACCATAAACAGGAACTCACTGCTTCGCAAACATTAGCTCTCCCTTACCCCCTCCCTCCCACCCCTGGTAACCAGTAGTAATCTTTGGTCTGTATATTTACTTACTCTTGTTATTTCACAGAAATGAGATCATATAATATTTGTCCTTTTGTGATTGACTTATTTCACTCAGCATAATATCCTCAAGGTTCATCCATATTGTAGCATGTATCAAGACTTCATTTCTCTTTATGGCTGAGTAGTATTCCACTGTATGTGTATACCACATTTTGTAGTTCTGTGGATTTTGAGGTTTTGCATTCATCTACTAAATTGTAATTTAATTAACTGTCCTTTTATTGAGGATAAGTAGAATAATGTTATTCCTTTCATAATAACCTAAGTAACCAGATTTTGGGAATTAAATTTGATCGGTTGATAATAGCTCAAAGTTTTTTATTTTGTTTCAGAGCAATCTTTAGTGTTATGTGTATTATATAGCTTAAACAAATCAGTTGTACAGCAGATTATTATTTTTTTACTATTTATTAGTTAAATAATTGAGTTATATATGTACAGTTGTACTTCCCTGGTAGATCAGACATTTCTTTTTAAATTTTCTTTATTTCAAAATAACTCAGAATATAATTTTTTTTTTCTGTATGGTACTTTTTACTTGTAGCAGTACCTTTTTTTAAATACTATATTATAAAACCCTAATTTGTATTCCATACGTAGAACATCTAGTAGACTCATAGAATGAGCATTAATTTCTGATTTTTTATAGTCTTTATGGCCTGTGAGGTTAATTTTTTATTATATAATAAACTGCTATTCATCAATGATTTTGTTAAAATATCTGAATTCATGTTATAGAACTATGGCTTGAATGGGATAGATTATTATGGATTAGTACTATATGATAGATTTTAGCAAGGATAATTAGCATGCATTTAACATTCAGAAATTTTAAAAACCCTTATTATGAAAGATTTTATGCATTTATGAAAGTAGAGAGACTACCATAATGAACTGCCATGTACTCATCATCCAGGTTCAACAATTATCAGCATATAGCCTGCCTTGTTTTACTTATATCATCTCGCATGCCCTCCCCTACCCTCAGTATATTTTTAAATAGTTATACCATTTCATAACTGTGTTTACCTGTATTTCGTTGACTCTGCAAAGGCATTCAAATGTGTGGATCATAGGAAATTATGAATAAAGTTCCAAAGAATAGAAATTCAAGAGCATTTAATTACACTCATGTGGAACCTGTACATAGCAGACCTTCAAACAGAGGAGATACTGAGTGGTTTAAATTGGGAAAGATGTGTGTCGGCAGCATATCCTTTCACCATACTTATTCGACCTATGCTGAGTGAATAATCTGAGAAGCTGGACTATATCAAGAAGAATCGGGCATCAGGTTTGGAAGAAGACTCATTAACAACCTGTGTTATGCAGATGACACAACCTTGCTTCCTGAAAGTGAAGAGGCCTTGAAGCACTTACTGATGAAGATCAAAGAGCTCAGCTTCAGTATGGATCACACCTCAATATAAAACAAAAATCCTCACGACTGGACCAATACGCAACATCATAATAAACAGAAAAGACAAGTTGTCAAGGATTTCATTTTACTTGGACCCCCAGTCAACGCCCATGGAAGCAGCAGTCAGGAAATCAAATGACATATTGCATTGGGCAAATCTGCTGCAAAAGACCTCTTTAAAGTGTTCAGAAGCAAAGATGTCACTTTGAGGACTAAGGTGTGACTGACTCAAGCCATGGTATTTCAGTTGCCTTGCATGTATGCAAAAGCTGGACAATGAAGAAGGAAGCCTGAAAAAGACTTGATGCATTCGAATTGTAGTTTGGGGAAAGAATATTGAATATACCGTAGACTGACACAAAAACGAACAAATCTGTCTTGGGCAAATCTGAAGTACAGCCAGAATGCTTCTTAAATGCGAGGATGGCAAGACTTTGTCTTATGTACTTTGAACATGTTATCAGGAGGGACCAGTCCCTGGAGAAGGACATCATGCTTGGTAAAGTAGAGGGTCAGTGAAAAAGAGGAAGACCCTCAATGAGATGTATTGACACAGCAGCTGCAACAGCGGGCTCAAACTTAGCAACGATTGTGTGGATGGTGCAGGACCAGGCAGTGGGTCATTCATAACATGGGGTTGCTATGAGTCAGGACCCATTTGATGGCACCTAATGACAACGGCAACAACATTGCCCCGTCTGTAAATACCTCAGTATGTATCTCTTAGAGATAAGGGCTCTTAAAAAAATACATAACCACAATGCCATTATGATACCTATAAAAATTAATAATAATTCCTTAATATCACCTAATACCTGGTCTGTGTTCAAATTTCCTTGATTGTTCTATAAAGGTCTTTTTTATAGTCAGCTTGTTTAGGTTAGTATCCATATAAGATCCACACATTGCATTTGGTTGCTAGGGCTCTTTGGTTTCTCTTTCTTTTTTTAACTAAACACTTTGCACCCACTCCTCGCTTATCAACGTGGTTAGATTCCAAAGACCAGGTTGCTATGCAAAAATCAGCATTGTGGGAAAATGGAGGGTGATCACATCAGATCACAAAATGGAAGATGACTACGTCATTACTTAACCACCAAACCACTGAGAAGCATGGCCCAGGCAAGTTGGCACATAACCTTAACCATCACAGCCGGCGTTACTCTTGGCTTGCACCTCGGCGTTTGTCACTGCCAAACATACATCCTTAATGCACAAAATATTGGACAGTAGATTTTTTACTACTGTTGTAAATGTGAAATGTCAGATAATGCGATAGTTGATAAGTGAGGAGTAGGTGTATTGAAGAATATCTTATAATACTACACCAATCATAAGTGTGCAGCTTGATGAATTTTTACCTACTGAGGGATCACTTCTGTGTAACAGTGGCTAGACTAAGAAGTGGATATTACTTACTAGTTCCCCAGAAGTTTTCCTCATGTCCTCTTCCAGTCAACATTCCCCAACCCCAAGAGTAACCACTATTTTGGTGTCTAATACTATCAGTTAGTTTTCTTTTTATAGAAATGAAATTATGCAATATGTACTTTTGTGTCTGGTTCACTCAGTGCATTTTAAAGATTCATCCATGATGTTGTGTGAGCCAGTAATTTCTTCTTTTTTATTGGTGTGTGGTATTCCATTGTGTGAATATGTGTAACTTATCTATTGTACTATTGATGGACGTTTAGATTGTTTGCAGTTTTTTGCTATTACATGTAATGCTGTTGTGAACTTTCTTAGGGTTCTGTTTGAACGAATTAAACGTCTTAAAATTTGTAACAGTTCTTTATCTCTTTTGTTTTGCAATTGTGGAAATTGGGTCATTTTTCTTGAAGAAAAATTTTGAAGTTTTTCACAACAAGGTTTTAATATTGAGTGTTTATTTGTTAATATGCAACCTTGAGTTGAAATTGTTTTATTACCTCAAAATCTAATAGATAAATGATTCAAATAATTTTGAATGATTTTCCCTTTTTAATCTTTCTATAATATCTGACTTTTTAAATGTTAGCATGTGTTACTTTTATAATAATAACGTTTTAGAAAAAGTTCTATATTAGTAACTAATATTGTAGCTTTTTTGATTGCTTGGAAACCCTGGTGGTATAGTGGTAAGTGCTACCGCTGCTAACTAAAAGGTCGGCAGTTCCAATCAACCAGGCATTTCTTGGAAACTATAGGGCAGTTCTACACTGTCTTACAGAATCACTATGAGTCAGAATCGACTCTAAGGCAATGGGTTTGGTTTCTGGTTGGTTTTTTGATTGTTTTGCATTTTACAACTGTGTTTTACATGTTTTTAAGTGAAAGTAAACACTAACGATCTCCTTTGTTTTCTTTAATAGGTTTGATATTAATGTGCTGTCAAAATTTTCCTCTTGCCTAGCAGATCAACGTTTGTGCTTTAGTCCATTAATGGGAAAAATAGCTGATATTGTAAATAGGAACTTGGAAACCATACAGGACTTAAGGTAAATCTGTTTAGAGGCTTTGTGTTGTAGTGGAAAGATCCTGGGCTTTGGATGCTGACACATAGGTTTGCTACTTCCTAGCTGTATGACTAGGCTAATTTAGTTAACCTCTCAGAAGTTTGTTATCTTCATCTATAAAATAAGGGTAGTAATATAGTAATATCTATTCAGCAGCATTCCTGTGGGGATTAGAGATATTGTATATAAAGCCCCTTGAACACAGTATTGTTGAGAATTGTGAGGGGTCTGAGATTTTACCTTACTTGCAGGCTAACTAGTTAGCCTACCACAGTTTCAAACATACTAGCAGAAGACGTGAAACTCTTGTTAGAGACAAAGGGCTTTATTCCTCATAGCAATAGCAGTAACCAGAGTACCAGCATTTTCTTGCCCTGGTTCCCTGAGTTCCAGTTCCTGCAGTGGGCTGTGTTCCAGGAGAAGAACCTTGAGCTTAGGGAACCCAAATCTTTTATAAGAGGCAATAAACACACCTGCTCTTTGCTTTAGAGGAAGACACTATTTCTATCTTCCTAACCTGTTTGCTATACAAACTTCCTTGAAAAAGGTAAGTTCTGAGTAAAGGCAGTCAGTGCTTCTGCTTGCAACATGTGTAGAAACTTGAGAAACCCTTGGGGAATTATCTTCTTATATGTATCTGGAGCATAAAAATTTCTCAATAATTGATGGTTGGTATGATTTTTACACATTGAAGTAAACCCAAGAAGTATTAAAATTCAATATGAATTCATAAAATTGTGCATGCAATTATATTTTTCTTATTTCTTCCATCTGAGAATATTTTCTTTTCAATTTCATAAAGGAGAGTTAGTAATTATATTAGTTGTGTGTCAAAGAACTATTAATTCAAAAGTAACGTTTGAGGAGTCTCTGGTTTTCTGACTAGTGTTTTTTTTGGGGTGGGCCACGGTCAGATTACTCACTGTCAATACTTAACCTTCATACCCCAGTGCTATGGTTGTCTTTGGTGTTTCAGATCTGCTTTTTCCAGACATTACCTTTGATTGCACTTTAGTAGAATTGTAAGTTTCCTGCCCTCTTTTCCTACCTCACCTTCTTCCCAGCCCACCCTTTCTTTTTTTGTTTTGTTTTTAAATACATCTCTGACACCCTCTGGCTGCTCAAGGTTCTTGCCTGAGAGTTTTTTTCTCAGTCACATTTATTGAACTTAAGATGCTTGTGGTTACACTTATTAAGTATGCATGAAGACTTTTAGTTTTTTTTAATTGAGGTTTAATTTACAATCAATGAAATCACAGATATTAAGGGTTCTATCAGTTTTAACAAATACATATGCCTGCATCAAGGTAGGGAGTATTTCCATCACCTAAGAAAGTTTTCTTATTCCCTTCCCATTCAATTCTACCACCTACCTATAGTGGCAACCACTGTTCTGATTTCTGTTACCCTACATAAATTTTACCTGTTGTAGAACTTCATATAAGTGGAATCATATGGTTTGTACTGTTTAATGTCTGGCTTCCTTCACTCAGTGTATGCTCTGAGACTCATCCCTGTTGTTGCATGTATCAGTAGTTCATTCCTTCTTATTACTGAGTAGTATTCCATGTATGAATATACCACAGTTTATCCACTCATCTGTTAATGGACATGTGGGCTATTTCTTGTTTTTGGTAATTGTAACAGATATTTGAATAGAAATCTTTTTGTAGACGTATGTACCTATTTCTCTTCAGTAAATATCTAGGCATGGAATTGCTGGGTCATAGGATAGATGTATGATTTTAAGAAATTGCCTCACAATTTTCTAGGTAGTTATATACTATTTTGCATTCTCACTGGCAGTGTTGCTCAGTATCCTGGCCAACATTTGATGTTATCAGCCTTGTGTAGTGGTACCTCACTGTGGTTTTAATTTGTAATTTCCGAATGATGTTGAACAATTTTTCATGTGCTTACGGCCAGTTGTATATCTTCTTTTTGAAGCATCTGTTTAAGTCTTTTGCCCATTTTTTTTTTTAGTAATTTTTATTGTGCTTTAAGTAAAAGTTTACAAATCAAGTCAGTCTGTCACGTATAAGCTTATATACATCTTACTCCATACTCCCACTTACTCTCCCCCAGTGAGTCAGCCCGCTCCCTCCTTCCAGTCTCTTGTTTCGTGACGGTTTTGCCAGTTTCTAGCCCTCTCTACCCTCCCATCTCCCCTCCAGACGGGAGATGCCAACACAGTCTCAAGTGTCCACCTGATACAAGTAGCTCACTCTTCATCAGCATCTCTCTCCAACCCATTGTCCAGTCCCTTCCATGTCTGATGAGTTGTCTTCGGGAATGGTTCCTGTCCTGGTGTTTTGCCCATTTTTAAGAGCTGGACTATTTGTCTTATTATTGAGTTGTAAGAGTTTTTATATATTCTGGGTACAAGTACTTTGTCAGATATATGTTATCAATATTCTTACCAGTTTGTGTCTCTCCTATTCGTTTTCTTAATGATATCATTTGATAATAAGTTTTTAATTTTCTCTTTTATGGTTAGTGTCTTCTGTGCCTTCTCTAAAAAATCTTTGCTTGCTCCAAGGTCACAAAGATATTTTCCTAGCTTTTCTTCTAGAAGCTTTAGTTTTGCTTTTATTTTTAACTGTGATCCATCTTAGTTTTAGTCTATGGTATGTGGTAGAGGTTAAGGTTTTTTCTTTTTCATATGGATATATAGTTGTTTCAATACAAGTTGTTGAAAAGACTTTACTTTCCCTATTGAATTGTTTTGGCACCCCTCTCTAAAATAATGTATCCATAAATGTTTAGCTCTATTTATGGATTGTATATTTTGTTCCAGTAATCTGTCCGTTCACTAAAACTACTCTTTCTTGATTATTGTAATTTTAAATTGAGTTTTGAAGTTGGATACTGTAAGTCTTCCAACTTGGTCTTTCTTTTTCAACATCGTTTTGGTTATGGTAGGTCCTTTGCATTTCCTTATAAATTTTAGAATCAGGTTGTCAGTTTCCAGAAAAAAGTCTACTTCAGTTTTGATAAGGATTGAATTGTATCTGTAGATCAATTTGGGAGGAGTTGTCATTATCAAAATCAGCCCTTCCAATCCATGCATATGGTATAGCTTTCCGTGTTTTTAGGAAAGATATATTTTCTTGTGTAGAGGTCCTACGTATCTTTTGTTTAATTTATTCTTAAATATTTTATATTTTGAAATGCTATTGGAAATTGCATTTAAAATTTTTTTTCATGTACCAATTATTTGTTGCTACTATATAGAAATACAGTGGGTATTTGTACATTGCATTGATTTTGTGTTCTATGACATTGCTGAATTCACTAATAGTGGGGATTTCACTAGTGAGTGGGCTTATCTTAAATTTCACTTACCTTTTTAGCCTGGCTTTTTGTTATCCTAAAAATAGCGTTAAGTATCTGCTACTGGGTGGGCTATTCCTGATGTCATGAAATACTGAGATTGAAGAGAATCTAAGAAAACTATTTAAAATACAACAGTGCCAGTCATCTTAGGAAAGGTATAGAAACTTCATTCCTGGTGGCTTTGTAGAAGTGATATTGGAGAGAGAGCTGCGAACGAAAGCTGATTAAAGACTGGGAAAATGTTTAGGACAGAAGGGGGGTGGCACTGAATACTGGGGTAAGGATCTGAGATGAAAATGAAAGTGCAATAATCTAGCAGTGAAAGAGGGGGAAAAATGTGAATATATCCATCTATCTAGTTTAATCTCTACAACATCATTGTAAGTATTTATACCTCTGTTTTCTATATGATAAACTCTTGCTCCATGAGGTTAAGTAAATTGCCTAAGGTCTCAGTCAGTAAGAGGGGAGCCAAGATTTGAATATAAGTTTTCTAATTGCTGCTTAGAAATAATAGTTTTTTTACACATTGTTTAGTGTTGTTTATTCTTGTTTGAAAGTGAGAAAGAAGTTGTAGAAGGGGAGACAATAATAAAAACCTCTGTACAGTAGTTTTTTCATAAAATTCTAAAAATAATCACAGACCCCTTTGAGAATCTAATGAAGTCTTTGGACGTTTCTCCAACTCCAAACTGCAATTATAAATATATACACAATTAAAATAATTTCAGAGGATTCATGGTTAAGCTAAATGACAATTTTAGCTTATCTGTTAATATTAACTAACATTATACATTTTCACCAGAAAAGCCAAAGCATTGTACAAGTGGGCTTTTGTGGGTTTTTTTTGAAAATTAATTAATTTTATTGAAAAGATCAAAGAAATTTGAAAAAAATATACTAACAATTCCATTGTTCTGTTTTGCGTATTGTTTTCTTATTATCATCTATGAGCATTTGTTATATGTTTTTTCCATTTTGCATACTGTTTTCATTCTGGGTGCATTCTTGCATTCATAGTTTTCTGATGTTAGTATTATATAAGAGCAATCTTCTGAGAGCAGGGACTACACTTAATTAATTTTGGTGTCTTCCTTAGTGCCTAGAAGAGTGACGTATTCTCCATAAGTGCTTACTGAGTGAAACTTATTACCCCATTGCCATCGAGTCAGAAGTATTAAATGCTGTCTTGTGTTCTGTACTGTCTCATCATCATTTATTAATACCGATATAATGTAAACATTAAGAACCATGATGTCATTTATTAGTGGAAAATATGCCAGGATTTTTATTAGTAAATTATAAAGATACAGAGAAAGAAGTAACAAAGTAAAATCTACTTCTAAAAACCCAAAATGACACTTTAATGCTATATTCATGGGCTATTCGTTCAAAGTGATTTCTAAGTAATTTTCGGTAAAATATTTCCCACCAAAAGGAGTGTCATCTACAGAATGAAACTTGAAGTATTTTACATATGCAATAAAAAAATGTTATTTCAATGCTTTTCGTCTAAAAGCATTCAATTGCTAGGTGATCTGATTTCAAGTTCCACCTATATTTATAAGAAAAATTTCATAGCATTAAACCTGTTATATTTTTCCCAATTCCTTTCCTTAGCTAATCTTTTAATCTCACATTTGGTCATTATTCCTAAATGATGTAAAAATGCTTACTACGTCTTTTTCTTTTTTCAGGTGCTTGTCTGTCTTGATGGTCAGCACATCTCCTTTAATATCACAACATTTTCGAGAAAGATTAGTAAAAAAAACAGAACTTCTTTTCAACACCTTAGATTCTTCCCAGGTCAACACCTCAAGAAGAATAGTACAGTTTCTTCAGAATGTTAAATATAGTTATTACCCACTATTAGAAAGGTGCAATAAAGTGTTTTTAAGCAATGTGAGCCACCTTGATTTAGAGTACATTAGTAAAATACTTGTGCTATACCAATCTCTACGGTTTCATAATTTTGAATTTATTAGAATGGCTACAACGAAGCTAACTGCAATGATTCCTCTGTATGATGACCCTGCTAGCTTTGTAAAATTGTTTGTAGCACTGGGACCCATGGCAGGACCTGAAGAAAGGGAACAGTAAGTTCAGCTAGAAATACTTTTTTGTTGGGAATATGTGGATCCTTCATGGCTAGGTTTCCTTGAAGTTCTGGAAGGCACAAAAATCACCTCATCGGACTGTGTAAAGGAGAATGATCTCTTATGCTCTCTCTCCTTGATTGTTTCTCTGATGGTTTAAATTTGCATCTCGACTCTTAACCTCCTCTGAAAGGAGTCCCTGGGTGGTGCAAACTGTGATCCTGTTGTGTTTGGATGTTAAACAAATGGTTGGCAATTTGAGTCTACCCAGAAGTGCCTCTTAAAAAAGGTCTAGCAATCTGCTTCCGAAAAATCATAGCCATTGAAAACCTACGGCACACGTGGGGCTACCATGAGTCGAAGCTCACTCAATGGCAACTGGTATGCTTGGAGAGATGGCCAGTAACCCCTGTTACTCGCCAACACAGAAAGAAGAGGAGGGAGAATACCATGGAGAACACCATTAAGTGCTTTTATTCTCTCTTTCTAGGCCTTGTGACTGTATTTACACGCAAGCATAAGCTAACCCCTGTTGCCTACAATCCTCAGCATAGGGTGTGGAATGTTCAGAATTGTAGTAGTCCTAACAGACCATTTTCTCTTTGTTGTCTTCATCACATTCATTGTCAAAGGCATTTAATGTATATACTGGAATATGCTCCCATGCTAGTTTTGAGTGAAATTGATCTGTTAAGTTTCCAGCTTTGCCTGATATTGATGTAGATAGAAATATTTGGGATATACAGTTGAGCAAATAATAAATTAATACATGATTATTAGGTATGAGCAAACAAGTTGATCAGTAGGGTCATACTACTAATCAGGGGGTTCAGGAGTTGTATAATAGAGGAACCTACGTTATTAGGGAATGATTCATCAGGGAAAACTTCATGGAGAAAGTTTTATTTTTAAGAGTTTTTTGGATTATATGAAGAAATTTAAGGTCACATCTTAAAGGACTATATCTAGATGGAACCAAGATGATTAAATTAAAATCTTAGGAATCTTATTTTGGTCACCAGGTATTGTTAAAATCTCATGCTAAGGCAGTACAGAAGTTGGACTTAATGGTGTCTCTGCCTTCAAAAAATTTATATTCTAATTGGAAGAATAGAAATATATAATATCCATTGCTGTCGAGTCAATTCAGACTCACAGGCACCCTATAGGACGGTAGAACTGCCCCATAAGGTTTCCAAGGCTGTAATCTTTACAGAAGCAGACTGCCACATCTTTCCCCAGAGGAGCAAATGGTAGGTTTGAACTGCTGACTTTTGTGTTAGCAGCCAAGCACTTAACCACTGCACCACTAGGGCTCCAGAAATATATAAATATAATATAGCTTATGAGTGAGTACTGAAACCAATGACATAGATAAGTGCTATGGACAGGCAGAGAAGTGAGAGAAAATGGAGACTGAAGTGGTTGGGAAAAGCCTGGGGGCTGAGGGGAGCTGGTTTTGAAACCTTCCATAAAGCTAGACTAGGTGAAAAGGATGGTGTGGAGCTATCCAAGATGAATAGAGAAATAATTTTATCCTGCTATCCTCAGATTCCACGTTTTGAGCCTGCTTTCTAAATTATTCAAAAAGGTATATTTTATCTCGACACTTTCATTACTGAACCACTTTGGATGGTTTCAAAATGGGCCCTTTCTGTAAATTTTTAGTTTATAGTGTTACAGGAAGAGTTCAGTGTATAAAGCTTCTGTTATGCAGGTAAAATAAGCATATTGGCTTACAGGTCAAATCTTATTTAATTTTCAGACATTGGAATATTCTTAGAATATCATTTGTTCATTCTTAGAATATCGTTCCTTATCTCTCTAGTATTGAAAATTTCACTAAGTCATTGTATTTTATAAACATTTGAATCTTGTTTGAAAATCATTTATTAAATAATCTAAAAAAATTTTAAGGTTACATTATACTAAGACCTTTATTGCTTTGAAGAAAACAATTTTATATATTATTTATTTAAAAAATATATTATCTCCCAATTACCTAGGGAGAAAATTGGAATTACATATTGAATTCAGTTTTTGTTTACATTTTTTCTGTTCCCTACCCAACAGGTTTACAAGCTGATTATCAGCTTTTCAGTAAATAAATATTTTTCTTTCCTTTAGACTTAAATCGACCATGTTATTGATGTCAGAGGAGCTGACCAAGCAACAAGCCCTGGCGGTATTGGAAGCAATGGAAGAGATGGAAAGTGAAAATTTGCACCTGATTAAAAGGTAGTCTTTTCTTAAATTCATGGTGTTAAGTTCGAGTTGTCCCTTATGTATGTCTGTTTTTTTTTTTCCTAGGAAAAATTTATGGTTTTTTTCTATAACCTGGCTGTTTTTGAAGAAATAAAGAATTAACACTTAAGGCATTGTTTATTTCCTAACTTGTTTTTCAAAATAGAGATGATGAAATTATTTATGGCATGTTTCATTTCGTTTGCTGCTCTTGTTATACACAAGCAGAGCATCATAATCTAGGAAAATGGGGAGCACAGCACAAGGAGCCTACTTTGCAAAAGGACAGTTTCTGAGAATATTTAACATCCATGTGAACTTGAATTGTCTCACATCACAGTTGTTACCTTGAAATCATGATGCCATATATTGGCATTTTTGTTAACTGCAGATTTAAGAAGGAAAAAATGTACTTCAAACTATAAGCTTAAATTTTCATTACCTATTATATTTTCCTTTATTTTAATATTTCTTCTGCCCATTTTGGAAGGAGCCCTGGTGGCACACTGGTTAAAGTGCTTGGCTTCTAAATAAAAGGTTGGCAGTTCAAACCCACCAGCTGCCCATTTCCTCCAACTTTCTACCTTTTAATATTTCCCATTGCTTTGAAGCACCTCCGATAGAGGCCTAATGGGATTGAAGGAAGAAAATTAAATCATTTTACTACTTGTTAGTAACTTGTGGTTCAGTTTTTGGAAGAGGATGTGGAATTTGATGGCTGCTCTGTGAGTGAGATTTTATTTAGGAAATAAGGATGTTTTTCTGTCCTCTCTATTGATAATTGAACACTATTTCATTCACACTTCCTTGATAACCCTTATCTCACTGTATTTTAGTTGTTTACATTTCTTTAACCATCTTATTTGTTGCAATTTCTCCAGTATATAGCATAGTGTCTGGCATGAGAAAACTCCTCAGTAAATGTTTAATAATAATGAATGAGTGAATTGGTTATAATATATGTTTCATTATTCTTTTTTAGAATTGTTTCAATTGTGCATAAGCATTTGGATGACTGTAAACCACTAGAGTTATTCAGGATAACTCGAGCACTGACTTTCCTGCGTTTTCAAAGTAAAGACATTTTTGTGAGACTCAGAGAATTACTGCTTAGGTAAGATTCAATTAGAAGTGTTTGTTTAACCTTTTAGTTTATAATCTAGCCTCAACATTGGTCTTGTTTAATTATGTACAGAGTTGGCTTGAACTTTGTGGAGATAGAATCAGCTAGCTTATTATTAAAAACGTTAAGACACTTACCTCCCCCTATGCCCATCCTTCCAATCCCCCTGCTTGGTATATTTTCAAGTGGAAATGAGGCTAATAGGGCCTTGGGTTCCCAGGGGACGAATAGCAGTAAAAGCCAAGCCGCCCTCCTTTTCTGCAGGAATGGAATAATCATGAAAAGGTGGGCGGCTGCTGAGGAAGGCAAAACTCCATTTAGTAGCATTCGTATTTAGGGGCCTTAGTCTGTTTACTTGCCTATTTTAAGGCATATTAAATATTTTAATTTAACTTTTTTATTTTTAAAACAAATTATATAATGGTAACGTTAGTGAAAGAGTATTTTCATATAGGATTTTCTCTCATAATTTAAAATTCCCTGCTTTCCCGTAGATTTAGCATTCGTATTTCAACTAACAAGTTGTTTAGTTTCCCACTGACTTTCATTAGGCTAAAATGGGATTTCCCACTGAAAAAAAAATTTTTTTTTTTAATTTTAAAAATAAGAATAATGAATGAAATTCAAAACAGATTAGTTTAATGTTTTTCCTGCTCCATTTTTCATTACTAGTTTGATTTCTTACTGTGATTTCTGAAAGACCAGGCATGGGACTCTATGCCATATCAAAAGATGGGCATATAGTTGAAAGAGATTTTTATAATAAATTGATAACTGTTATGGTTAAAAAGGATTTGAACTGAGGAATAAGAGGTGGTATTATATCAAATGAGAGTTTGGTATGTTAGGTATATAACCTTATTCTTGTAGAAATAACTTTCATATTATTATTAAGGTGATTGCATGCATGCTTCTTGTGTATTCATACTTTCCGTATTTAGGTTAGGGTTTTACATAGATAGCCTTGAATTGAGAATGTTATGTTCTAAATTAAATGTTGTAAACTGGCCCAGAGACAAGATTTATTTTGTCTGCACGGTGTTTTTTTTAAAAAATGGAATTACATAATACCGTTTGCATATAGGAAACCCTGGTGGCATAGTGGTTAAGAGCTCAGCTGCTAACCAAAAAGGTTGGCAGTTTGAATCTACCAGGCGCTCCTTGGAAACCTTAGGGGGCAGTTCTGCTCTGTCCCGTAGGGTCGCTATGAGTCGGAATTGACTCAATAGCAATGGGTTTGGTTTGGTTTGCCTATACGTGTGCTAACAGAAAAAGATCAGTTGGAATAGAAGAATCAAAGGGGATTTCACTCTACCTGTCATGTGTTACTTATATTAAGAGTTTTGGTAAGAGCAAATGTTGAGTCATTGATTCTCAGTATTGAAAGCCCTTAAATATCTCTGTACTTTAAAATCGTATAAAAATTATTTTTATTCAAATTATTTACTAACATTTAAAAGTTGGGAAATGTTTTGTAAAAATCATAGGTGCCTCATGTTCCAGAACGACCTTCTCCCACTTCTCTGCAGGTAATCTGAAGTAGATGTTAGAAGGAACACAATCTGACTGAACTAAATCACACAAGTGTTTATATAAATATAGCTCCTTAACCTGTCAGCAAACCAGGGGAGTTTATGTCCTGGAATAATGTCTTTGTTCTTGTTTTTTTTTTATTAGCTTATTGAAGTATACATAAAATATACATACTCCTTTTTGCTCATTACTCTCCCACTTCTAACAGCAGAGATTAATTTTGCCTGCTTTTGAACTTTGTGTAAATGGAATCATTCAGTATGAGTTCTTTTGTGTCTGGCTTCTTTTGCTCAACAGTATATTTATGAGATTTAGCTATGTTTTTGTTTTATATTATTCTTTTGTTAAAATATAACAAAATTTAGCCATTCTACTGTTGATGGATATTTGATTTGTTTGCAATTTTTGTCTATTATGAACAGTGCTGTGACGAACATCCTCGTAGGTATCTTCTGGTGAACATATACATGCGTTTCAGTGGATATTTGGCAGGGGATGGAATTGATGGCTCTTAGGGTATGCATATCTTCATCTTCAGTAGATTCTGCCGGTTAATTTTCGAAGTGTCTGTACCAGTAGAATATGAGTGGTTGTTCTACATCCTTGCCAACACTTGGTATTTTTTGACTTCTTAACTTTAGCCATTTTGATGAATATGTAATGGTATTGTAAATAAATACACATGAATATCTAAGTTTTGGAATTTTAAGAGTGTCACAAGGAAAAACATCAGGTTGAGATTGGAGAGATTGTGTGTGTTGTGGATTTAATTTTGGACAGGTATTACAAGATTGGCCAGTATTAAGAGATCTGCATCTTGGGTCAATTCTACAAACAGATGCAGCTTTTTGGAGCTTTCTTTATATTAAAAAAAAAAAAACCTAACCCGTTGCCATCGAGTTGATTCCAACTCACAGTGACCCTATAGGACAGAGAAAAACTGCCCCATAGAGTTTCCAGGAGCACCTGGTGGATTTGAACTGCCAACCTTTTGGTTAGCAGCTATAGCACTTAGCCACTACGCTACCAGGGTTTTCTTTATACATATATATAAAATATATGTATAACCACATATTAATTTTTTGTGCTTTTAAGAATAAAATATTTGGTACTTACGAATGCCTACTATGTATCAGACACTGTGCCAAGTAGGTTATGAAAAAGAATCATTTTGAAAAATTTAGAAATTGGAAAAAGTATAAAGAAGAAAATAAAAGTCATTCACAAACCCATTCACACATTGTCAACAGTTTTGTTTATTTCCTTGTGGGGTGTGTGTGTATATATGAGAACCATGAACGTACTGTTTTTTTGTTAACTTTATAAGCATTTTAGCATATCATTAATAACTTTTTGTGAATATTTCTAATGACTGAATAACACCTCATTATAGGTTGTACCACAATGAACTATTTCCTGTCTTTGGATATTTAGATTATTTTATATTTTTAGCCATACTAAAAATGTGATAAATAATGTACACAAGTCTTTGCTCACATTTTAGATTATTTTCTTAGGCTGGTTTCCTAGACAAAGATTGATTATGTCAAACGATATAAATGATTTAAAGCTCTTGAGCCATAAAAAAAAATACTGCTAAATTATTTTCCTGAAAGGTTACATCAGCTTTTTAAGTTTCCTAATCATAAGAATGCCTCTATCAATGCTCCTTTGCTAGTGTTGAATATTATGATTATTTTAATATTCTAATTTAAAATAAGACAAGTAACTCTTTTAATTTAGATTTATTTGAGTATTCCTTGTACTGCTTCTAAACCTAAAGTTTCTTTAAAAGCTCCCAGTTTTTTATATGGTTTTTAACAACTGGCGACAGGACTCTTGCCATGGGAGTTTGGAAAAGGAGGTGTAGAGAGTAGGATCAATTGTATGTCCTGTGTGTGTTTTATTTGTGTTAAGGTTGGGCTGTCTATGTAGTAGAAGTAGAGTATGCCCGGCCCTGTACTAGGTCAAAACACCTCCTGCCACGTCACGTGAGAAATTCAGCCTGAATTCTGTCTGAAGCAATGGCAGTGGGTATATTGTTCTAACAGTGACCTTTTATTACCCAGGAACTAAAGTTTTATTTTTCCATAAAAAAATTGAGGGTGTGCTTCAGAACATTTGAGCTTCCCTTAATGACACATTGCTCTTGTTGTTCTTAGGTGCTGTTGAGTTGATTCTGACTCATAGCGACCCTATAGGACAGAGTAGAGCTGCCTCATAGAGTTTCCAAGGAGCAGCTGGTGGATTTGAACTGCTGACCTTTTGGTTAGCAGCAAGGGTCTTAACCACTATGCCACCAGGGCTCCAAATGGTGCATTTTGAACCTGTTATCTTTGACTTTAACCATTTTCAAATCGATTTATCTTTTAGTCCTGTCACATCTATTGATTATTGTCATGGATCACATTGTGTCCCCAAAAATATGTCAACTTGGTTAGGCCATGATTCCCAGTATTGTGTGTCTGTTCTCCATTTTGTGATGGATGTGATTTTCCTATATGTTGTAAATCCTAATCTCTGCCTGTAGTAAATGAGGCAAGATTAGATTATGTTAAAGAGGATTAAGGTGGGATGTAACACCCTTGACAGGCCATACCCCTGATCCAATATACAGGGAGTTTCTCTGGATTGTGGTCAGCACCAGCTTTTATCTTACACAAGATAAAAGGAAAGGGAAGCGAGATAAAAGGAAAGGGAAGCGAACAGAGTTGGGGACCTCATACCACCAAGAATGCAGCATCAGGAGCAGAGCAAGCCCTTTGGAGCTAGGGTTCCTGTGCGGAGAGGCTCCTCAACAGGGGATGATTGATGACAAGGACCTTTCTCCAGAGCTGATAGAGAAGAAAAAGCATTCCCCTGGAGCCAGCGTCCTGAATTTGCACTTGTAGCCTACTAGACCATGAGATAATAAATTTCTCTTTGTTGAAGCCATCCACTTGTGGTATTTCTGTTATAGCAGCACTAGATGACTAAGCCAATTATAATAATATTTGTATTTTAATATTTGTTTTTGTTGATGATGTATTAATTTTGTTCTTTTTATTTTTCCCCGCTTCCTTTTTAGTTATTTGAAAGTAAGTGTCATAACCGCTGAGATTTCAGTCCTGGTCTCTGCCATTTCCATGCTTCCTTCACCTCACCTAGATGAAGTAGGGACATCCCGAATTGAAGCAGTTTTACCACAGTGTGACCTCAATGATCTGAATAGTTTTGCCACATCTGTTTTAAGATGGATTCAGTATGATCGCACGTATTCGAGTAGTATTGCTGGAAAACAACTGAAATTACTTCAAAAATTGGATCACTGTGGACGTCAGAGGCTACAAGAAAGCAATAATTTGGATCTGTTATGGGAGAAACTTAAATCTTCAAAAGGAGACTGGTTTGTTGAGTCACTTCTTGAAGAAACAATTGCTACTTTTCAGCGGTTGATGAATGAAATCAATTACACAAATGTTGCCGAGATTGCAACTTTTATTTCTAGAAGTAGCTACCTCAGTACTTCGCTACTTGATAGGATAGCCTCAGTGGTTCTTCAACAGATTGAAAAGGTAAAATTTAAATGTCGCACATTAGTTTTATATGGTTAATTTTTTATTTTGAGAACAAAATTTTTTGAGTACTTTGAGAACTGAGAATGGAATTTGAAGTTTAAAAATTAAACTCTGGTGTCTGGTTCAGCAGTTTGTCATTCTTGTCTTTTATATTGGCTCTAAAGTTACTTTCTTTCCCCAGAATTGCTGGTGTGGGGAGATTAGCAATCATCCTTTGGTACATTACAATATTGTTAAAGATAAGTGGTCAAAATTCATTGACTAGAAGGAAATACTTGCAAATAATAATAGTTGTATTAGGATAACCAAAAAACTCGCTGCTTTTGCACCGATTCCGACTCATACCAACCCTATAGGACAGAGTGGAACTGTCCCATAGGGTTTCCAAGGAGCACCCGGTGGATTCGAACTGCCGACCTTTTTGGTTAGCAGTTGTACCACTTAACCACTGCACCATCAGGGTTTCCTGTATTAGGATAAAAAATTTAAGTAGAGTATAAATTACTTTGTTTTTCCTTTTTCATATTTTCTATAATCCTATGATATTACTTTTGCTATTTAAAAGCAATTATAATCAAGTATGAAAACTGAGAAGATTGTAAGTTGTTTACTGCCTTTAGTATTTTTAAATTGTCATTGTATCTTATGGATTTATTTCTGGAATTTACTTGTAAAGTGCTGCTTTTTGGGATTACGTGAGAAGCAGCTTACTTACAAAATCTCTACTGTATATAGCAGGTTTAGGCTTTTACTTAATAAGACAGTATTGTCTCACAAATGAAAATTAAAGTCTGTCTTTACTTAGCATAGTTCCTAGCAGCCATTAACAATTTGATGAGTGAGGGAATAATGAGCTAAAAGAATGAATGAACAAAAGAAAAGTAAATGCTAATGATTATAAATTAAAATACAGAAACTTCCTTGATTACATATTGTGTTGATTCTTTAAAAACACTGAGTATCGTGGAAGTTAGTGATGCAGTTTCCTGTTCATTTTAATGACGAATAAATTCCGAAACAGAATTTTAGACCTAATAAATTAATTTGTAGACTGATTTTTTTTTTCTGCATTAATACTTTTGGTGTATGTGCCATAGACGCAAGCTCTGTGTTAATACTTTTAGACTTACTACCAATTAGTGGCGTGGTTAAATAGATAATAGTGTAAAAAATTAATCAGTACACAGAATGACACGGTCTTTATATTTAACTATAGGCGTGTTAAAAAAAAAGAAAAGGCTTCTACCTAAAATAGTAATTAGGTTTAACATTTTGTTTTGTTTTACTGAAGTTTAAACTATAAAAATTTTGTTCTGTTTATACAGATCCATCCTTTTTCGATCCTTGGCATTATTCTTCCATTCAGCATCTTGAACTATGACCCACCTCAAAGGGATGAATTCTTGGGAACTTGCATTCAACATCTTAATTCTCACCTAAGTAGGTATATCGTTCGATAATACATTGAATCAGTATGTTAGAGAATACTTGCTGCTGGGCTAAGAGATATCCTTCAATGAAAGGGTAGCCATAATAGTATGCTTATACCTAAAAAATAAAAGTTTCTATCCATCTTTGAAACTTTTTTATTATGAATATGCCAAACTTACAGAAAAACGGAAAAAATAGAGCAAGAAACACCTGTATACTCACTGCCTAGATTCAATAATTATTAACATTTTTATCATATTTCCTTTATTTCTCTCTTGCTGTCTAATTTTTTTTCCGAGCCATTTCAATTTAAGCTGTAGGCATTATGACCCTTCACTCCTAGTTACTTTAGCATATGCATCCTAAGAATTGTGGCATTCTCCTACAGTACTATTATCACACTTAAGAAAGTTAATAATAATTCCCTTATATCTAATATGAAGTCCTTTTTTAAATCTCCCTAATTGCTCCCAAAATACCTTTTAGAGTGTTTTTTTATTATTTTTTTAACCCAGAATCCAATCAAGGTTCACTCATTGTGTTTGTTTTTGTTATCTCTTTGGTCTCTTATGTTCTAGTCTCTTATGTTCTATTTAAGGGAGTCCTGGTGGCACAGTGGTTAAACATTCAGCTGTTAACCAAAAGGTCAGTGGTTCGAACCCACCAGCAGCTCCACTGGGAGAAAAGGCCTGGTGATTAGCTCCCATAAATATTACAGCCTCGAAAACCCTATTGGGCAGTTCTAAGTTCTACTGTGTCCCACAGGGTCACTGAGTTGGAATTGACTCCATGGTACATGACAATAACAATGTTGTATTTAGAGTATAGTTCTAGTTAGTCTTTTATATTTCACTTTTTTTTTTTTTTGGTTTGGCCTTGACTTTTTTGGGAGAGGGTTTTTTTAAAAACTTTTTGTTAACAAAGTTTTCAAACATACAGAAAATTCAAAGAACAGTATAACAAACATCTGTGTACTATGTACCAACAATCCAGCTTGAATAATTATTAACATTTTGCCACATTTGATTTGTGTATGTGTGTGTGTGTGCGATGAACCATTTGAAGTGTCACCTCTAAATACTTCAGAATTTCAGGTTATAAGGACATTCTCGTATATGACAACAATATCATTATCACATCTAAGAAAATGAACAAGTCCTGATACTGTCTGCTACCAAGTCCATAATCAGCTTTTTCCAACTGTGGCTAAATTATCATTTGTGACTTAAAAAAAAAAAACAAAAAACATTTGGTTGTCATGTAACTTTCCCACCATCCTTTTTTTTCCTTGACATTGACTTTTTATAGAATGAATTGGCCATTTATTATAGATTGTGCCACATTCTAGATTTGTCTGCTTCCTTTTAACTTGGCTCTTGATTAGATTCAGATTGAATATTTTTGGCAAAAATACTTCATATGTGGTACTATGTACCTTATATTTCTATCACACCTGGAGACAAATGCTATCTGGTTGTTTCTGTCAATTTTAATAGGTGTGTTTTAAAGATTTAGCTATAGGGTTTTGTGTGTGTGTATAAAAATACACACAGTAGATCATACATGCATTCAACATTTTCTACATGTACAGTTCAATGACATTGATTACATTCTTCTTGCTATGTCTCCCCATAATGTTTCACCATTGTTGACTTAGAGTTACTGTTGTCAATTTAATCTGATATAGATAATTCTTTAAAAGAGCTCAGTGCTTGTGAAGGTTAAGACAGTACACAATACTGGGGAAGCCAGCACAGTTTTTACAAGGCAAGGTCATGGAAGCTCCACAGACACATCCAAACTCCCTGAGGGATTGAATTGGTGGGCTGAGGGCTGTGGGGACCATTGTCTTGGGGAGCATCCAACTCAATTGGCATAACATAGTTTATAAAATAAATGTACTACATTCTACTTTGGTGAGTAGCATTTGGAGTCCTAAAAGCCTGTGAGTGGCCATCTAAGAAACTCCACTGGTCTTACCCCTTCAGCAGCAAGAGAGGATGAAGAAAACTAAAGATACAAGGGAAAGATTGGTCCAAAGGACTAATGGACCACATCTACCACAGCCTCCACCAGACTAAGTCCAGTACAAGTAGATGGTGCCTGGCTACCACCAGTGACTGCTCTGACTGGGATCACAATACAGGGTCCTGGAGAGAGCTGGAGAAAAATGTAGAACAAAATTCTAACTCAAAAAGAAAGACCAGAATTGCTGGCCTGACAGAGACAGGAGAAACCCTGACAGTATGGCTCCCGGACATCTTAGCAGCTCAGTAATGAAATCATCCCCAAGGCTCATACTTCAGACAAAGATTGGACAGGCCCATAAAACAAAATGAGACCAAAGGGGCACACTAGCCCAGGGGCAAGGACTAGAATGCAGGAGGGGACAGGAAAGCTGGTTATAGGTGACCTAAGGTTGAGAAGGGAGAGTGATGACATGTGGTGGGGTTGTTAACCAGTGTCAGAGAACAATATGTGTACTAATTGTTTAATGAGAAATTAGTTTATTCTGTAAACCTTCATCTAAAGTACAATAAAAAATTAATAATAATTTTAAAAAGATGAGAAAATTAAAAAAAAAGCTCAATGCTGAGAGCAAGTATTCTTTACTATCAGTGAACCAGCTGTTTAATTTCAAGGTGACTCCAGGGGATAGCTTCAGTTCAAAGTTCAAAAATTTTCTCAAGGCAAGAGATTTGGGGGTTATTCCAGTCTCAGTGGGTCTAGTAAACCTGGATTCTATAAGAAATTTGAAATTTTGTTCTGCATTATCACCTTTTTTGATCGGGACGCGTCTATTGAGTCCTTGATCAAGATGGTCAGTAATAGTGGCCAGGCAGCATCCAGTTTTTCTGGCCTCATGGCAAAGGAGGCAGTCGTGCATGGCGACAACTAGACCTGCAGTCCATTCCTTCACCGGCTCCTGAGTCTCCTTCCTCTGCTGCTCCAGGTGAATAGAGACCAGTTGTACTGGATGGTCACTCACAACAGTTTTGTTTTTGTTTTTTTTAAAGAAAACAAATATTTCTTAAGGGCCTTTAGTAGATGTTTCTTAATTTTCTGAAGGGTTGCTGCTGTGGTGGTGATTGTTAGTGTCTCTTGGAAACATCTTTAAATGATGTTTCAGTACTGGGAAAATCAGAACAGATATAGTCCTTCCTGTTATTGACCTTATATAGCGGAGGCAGTATGTAAGGGTAGCAAAAGCAAGAAATTGCTTTTTTTTTTCTCTCCCTTTTTATCCTTTACTTTAAGTCCTGAATTGTGCTTGGGACAGTTTGACCTTTAAGGAGTAGGGCCTCAAGGGGCTTGTCTTCTCAGACCCACATGTCTCACTTGTCAGAATGATGTGACTTTTTAGAAGTGCAAATCTGGCTCAGTAGTTACTACCTTTTCATTCAGCATTCACCAAGCATTGATTGTACACCTACCATGTATCAGGCACTGGAGATACAGAAGAGAATAAAAACAGGTATACTCTACCCTCTTTGAGTTTACTTTCTGATGGGGGAAGACTGGCATAAACAATAAACAGATATATACAGTCAGGTGGTGATAAGTACTCTAAAGACAATGAGCAGAGTTAAGTGTGTAGGATGGAGAGTCATGGGGTGGGGAGTGCTGTTTAAATGAGGGATTCAGGGACCGACTTTCTGAGAAGATGGCAGTTGACCATCAACTGAATGAAGTAAGGGAGTGATCCATATTGATAGATGGGAAAGAGAATCCCAGGGAGAAAAAAAGCAAGGGCAAAAGGCCCTGAGTTGAGAGCATCCTTGGTTGTTCCAGGAATGGCAGATTCATTGTGGCAAGAGCAGAGTGAGAGATACTGAGGTGGTGGGAGATGAGGTTGGAGAGAAAGCCAGAGACTGGTATTCTGGAAGCTTTTTGCTCTGCCTGGAGAATAAAGAGGTACCTTTTTTTAGTCAGTCATCCACCGGCAGCAGATACTTATTGAGAGTTTCCACATCTTGCATAAGGTGTTAGGCTCCGTAATTGAGTGTATTTATATAGACCTATAGACCTCTGGTTAGGAGCCTTCGTGGTGCAGTGGTTAAGCATTCAGCTGCTAAACAAAAGGTCAGCAGTTGGAAACCACCAGCCATTCTTTGGAAACCTCATGGGGCAGTTCTGCTCTGTCCTATAGGGTTGCTACGAGTCGGAATTGACTCAGTGGCAAAGGGTTTATAGACCTCTGTTTAGCCTAGTTAATTATATCGTGGTGATGGACTTTGCCATATTTTTGTGGGATCTTTAGGCCAGATGATAGTTCCTAACCGTGTACAATACTTCTCTGCCTGGTAATAGCCAAGTAAAAAGGGCTGTGTTATTTGCATGCATATGCATGTTTGCAGAAAGATGAGACTTGAAACTGAGACTGAGTGTGCTCTGCTGGTTGTTTAGCAGTGTGTCAGCAACAAAAACGAAATGGAAGTACATCTCTTCCCATATTTTGCAAATGGAGGTTATGAGATTAGGTAGTTGAGGAGTATGGCTTTGATTTTTTTAAAGATTTAGAGAGAATAATGGGAAAATTCTTAGAGATTTTTATAGGTAAAATTCTTAATGACTACTGAATTAATAATTTTCTTTATCTTGAATAAATATTAGTTTTGGCAGATCAGTTTTGCTGGTAGAGATAGTCACTGTTAACATCATTTATGACTTGATCTATATTAAAAAAACGCACCAAAAATAAATCCAAAAGTAAAGATTTAATGTTATGTATTCTTTGTAAGAATATTGCTGCTAAGATGTTTTAGGTGACTCTCTTCCCCTCATCAGAAATGTCTTTTTCAAATAAGGTAAATAACCTCAAGCCTTATACTGTGGGACATCTACCATACTGCTGGGTGACAGGCAAGGGAAGAGTGGGTAGGCCAAGACCTGGACCTCATATATGTGCACACTTAGCCTGGAGATCTGAGATCCCCAGAATGCAGCATGATGTAGAAGTTCAAGCTCTACGGCTGAACTCTGTGGCTTAAATCCCACCTGCCACTTACCATGTTACCTTGGGCAAGTTGCTTAACTTCTCTGTGCTTCAGTACACTCATTTATAAAACAGAGATAGCAATCATTCCTATTATGTACTGAAATGAGGTATAAATGAGTTCATGTATGTAAAGTGCTTAGTATGGTGCTCAACACCTGCTGAGTACTATTAGTATCACCAAGGTATGGAGACGGGATCACTTCTCCTTTCTATATATATCTCTGTCCTTTGTTTTGAACCCTTTCTCTTTTCAAGGCAATTTTAAATCACTTTTTACTGGTGTAATAGTAACAGAAACGTTCACATTTCCTAAGTGTATAGTTGGAATTTATATAAACGGAATTCACCCAGGGAATCAGTACCCAGACCAAGAGACATTACCCTTCGCTCCTAGTCATGTTTTCAGTCACTACTCTACCCCACCCAAAAGCAACTACTTAACCAATATTCTGACTTGTAACGTCATAGATTAGTTTTGTCAAGGCTGTGTTTATATCATTTTTTTAAAACCTGATTTTACCTGAATAAAGTGTGTGTTTATGTATATGTGAGGTGTGTGATATAATTAAAAAAAAAAAATCTGATCTTGTTTTAGGCATATTGGATCCTTTCAAGTTAGTGTTTCTTAGTTTCTCTCTGGCCACCCTGGGGTGTTTTCCAGAAGATCTGCTGAAGACAATTTTTAACATCAAATTCTTATCCAAATTGGATTCTCAACTTGAATGTATGTATCTACATTTTAATTTATTCAATTATCACTTGTACTTTATATCCAAGTTTTCGTGCTACCTATACTGAAGCATTTAAATACTAATAGGGTCTTTTTTTCTATTTATAAAAGTATTTTATGCTTTTTGTAGAAAATTTGGAAAATACAGAAAAGTATAAAATAGAAAATAAAAAATTCATCCTAATATTACCACCCAAGAGAGAATAACACTTTCGATGTTTTGGAGTATATCTTTCTGTTCTATCTCTTCTACTCTTATGTGTAACTTATATGTATCTAAGAGTATTTAAAGCAAAATTTGGATTATTTATATGTTCATTCTTACATGCTGTTCTTTGAAATCTGACTAGTTTATGAACAATCCTCCATGTCATTAAATATTTTTGATGTCTTTTTTTTATTGGGTACATAATATACCATTATATGAATGTGACAAAATGTATTATCTTGTAGGTCATTTCTAATAAATGTTACACATAAATCAGTGACCTCGTCTTTGTTCCTTCAGATAGATTCCTAAACGTGGACTATTAGGTCATTGAAAAAATGGTAGTATTTTTTAAAAATGTAGCTTTAACATTCATAATTAATGAAAATGATATAGGAGTTGGCCCAATCATGCCACTAAATGTAATAATTTTTAAATACAAAGTGGATGTGTGTGTAAATGAAATGATTTTATGAGAATAAAATGTTCAGCCAATAGTGGGTATACATGGAGTGTGAAAACATGGATTATCTTTTCTAGGTCTAATATTCAAAATCCATTAACATTTTCTTTTTAATTTCAGTTTTACCTTCACCTCTAACTAAGAGGGTCCACTTACGTCTTATGGAGTTAAATAGAGCAGTCTGCTTGGAATGCCCTGAGTTTCAGATTCCCTGGTTTCATGACCGTTTCTGTCAACAACACTATAATAAAGGTTTGAGTTGTCTTTTGGCCAGATGGTAGAGTTTAATTATAAAGTAAATGAGTAGGTGGTTATGTAAATAAAAATTGACAGAAGGCCAGTTCCTCAAATTCAAAGATAATTCACGTCCCCACTTTCCCACTTCTCCATCTCTGATACTCAGGTGGTATTTTCTCTGTTACCCTAACCAACCAGTGATAGAGCTTTACAGAATTACCTACACAGCCCTTTTCTGTTAACCTGCCACCCAAGGCCGGTTCCTCACATGCTAAAGACTCTGTCCTTGTAATCAGCTGCCAAATAGGTAGATGCCAGGCCTTGCTGGCTTTTAGTATCCCTGGTGGGTTTGATAATTTGCTAGAATGACGCACAAAACTCACAGAGACTACCTATACTTATAGAACCCATTTATTATAAGCAGAAAGGATACAGTGGGAAACACATCAGGCAAGGTCTAGAAGAGGTCCTGGCAGGAGGCTTCCACTGTCCCCAGGGACAGAAAGCACCCTCTCCCATGCATGAATGTTCTCACCAAACCAGGAAGCCCAAAAGAGAAAGCTTCAAGGGCCAGGGTCCCTAGTGATTGGGACTGAAATAAATATGTATGAATCTATAAATATACATGACTCAATGAATATGCATGATTGGATTTATCATGTCCCCTCCCTTCCAGAAATAAGTTCACCAAATGTGGGGCCTATGTAGCCCCTACTTGCCTGGCTATTTTAGAAAGACAAAGAGCGTCTTAATTGCTTGAGTTTTATCAGAAGCCAGACACAAAAGGCCAAACTTGGTTTTTTGTCCTGTAGTAATCCGTTATTATTATTGTTAAACCTGTATAAGACACCTGAGTTCCCTGGAGTGCCATGACTTAGTTTAATGGAACCATTTTGTAAATAAGATTTGTGTTATAAAAATTTTTTAGGACACTAAACCTCTTTTGATCCAAAAAACCAAAAACCAAACCCAGTGCCGTCGAGTCAATTCCAACTCATAGCAACCCTATAGGACAGAGTAGAACTGCCCCATAGAGTTTTCAAGGAGCGCCTGGTGGATTTGAACTGCCGACCCTTTGGTTAGCAACCGTAGCACTTAACCGCTACGCCACCAGGGTTTATTGAATTTAGTGTCATTACGTATGTTACATGAGGGTCTTATTTATTTTAATGAGATTTCAAAAGTAATACGAGAATTAATTTTTAACTCGGTGGTCAAAACAATTTGAGAAGTTACTCTTCATGAAATCTGGATTGTTGGAAATATTAGTCTTTAATTTTCAGTTTGTAAATTGGGATGATTTTTATTCTAAACCTTGATTAACTTATTTTCAATGAATTGTTCTTATTCTCGTAAAGATATTGGCAGCATGAATGGAGTACAACAGCAGATGTATAAAATGCTAGCAGAGGTACTAGGAGGAATCAATTGTGTAAAAGCCTTGGTTCTTACACCTTATTACTACATGATAGGTAAGTCATTTAAGTTATTAGGTACTTTCAGAAGACTAAACTAACTTGAATAGAATCATCTTTGGAACTTAAAATAGAAGTTGATTTTTTTTTAAAATTATTTTTCAAGTTATCATGTAAATTTCCAGACAGACAAAAGTAGAAAAAACAGTACGATGAACCCTCCGATTTCCATCTCCCAGCTTTGATAATTATAAGCATTTTGCTGTTCATTAGAAAAAAAACAAAATTTTTTTTTTAAGTCAGCCTTTCACCAGTTCTAAGTAAAACCCAGTTTTAGATTCACTGCAGATTTCTGGGTCTTCTAAATATTCTGTCCTCTCTAGTCAGTGTGCTAAAGTCAGAGAAGTGACTTACTCAGTTTCATTCTCAAGTTTTATCTCAAGTTCTTCTAAAAGGTGAAGTTAGGTTATTAACCTGAAGAGAGATTTCCAAAGATATTGTGCTGGACCATAACCTGCTTGACCATGTTCTCAGTGGTCTCGTTGTAGAAAGCATGCTTATTTAATTGTGGGTGGCAAAGCTGGTGGGCTAGCTGATATGTTGGATGGCAATATAAAATTCAAAAAGGTCTTGCTAAATTCAAGAGATGGCCTTAAACGAACGATGAAATTTTAAGAGGATTAACATAAGCTTTCTAATTTAGACTTAGAAAACATCTGCATGTGCACAGGACATTTTTAAGGATTGTAAGCTTGTTATGGAAACCCTGGTGGCGTAGTGGTTAAGTGCTATGGCTGCTAACCAAAGGGTCGGCAGTTTGAATCCTCCGGGCATTCCTTGGAAACTCTATGGGGCAGTTCTACTCTGTCCTATAGGGTTGCTATGAGTCGGAATCGACTCGACGGCACTGCGTTTTTTTGGGGGGGCTAAGCTTGATACAGGGAGTCCTAGTGGCGTGTTGGGTAAAGTGATCAGCTGCTAACTGAAAGGTCAGCAGTTTTAAACCCCTCGGCTCCCTGGGAGAAAGATGCAGCCATCTGCTTCCATAAAGATTTACAACCTTGAAAACCCTGTGGAGTATAGGAATCAACTCGAGGGCAGTGGGTTTTTGGTTTAAGCTTGATATAAACTAACAGTGTAAATAGTTGCCAAAAATTGAGTACACATTTAAACTATGTTAATAATAGTAAGAAGATGGTAATTCTACTGTATTTTGGGCACATCAGTGACAGTTATGGTCCAGAAAGAAAGGGCAGTTAAGATGGTGAAGGATCTAAAAATCATGTTCTAGAGAAGACTGGGACTGCACGATTTCAGTCCTTGAGCAAGTTCCTAGACCTCTGAACCTTATTATTTTCTTTATCTGTAAAATGAGGATAATAACACCTGCTTAATAGGATAAACTGAGGTATTGCATGTTAAGCATTTAGCACTACTCTTGGAACGTAGTAAGTGCTCAGTACATTTTATTTAGAAGAAAAACTGAGTGTTTAGTCTGAAAAACAGAACTCTTGGGGGAACATAACTTAAAATGTTTTAAGGATTGTCATGTGGGAGAAGAAATAGATATCTTTCTCAGGGATAAAAAATGGTAAAAATTAAAGGAAGCAGATTTTAATTCCATATAAGGAGAGTTTTCTGGAAGACTTGTTAAAAAATGAAATCAGTGGGCTGCCTTTTGAAGAAGTTCAGACAGAGGTGATGGTGTGTGTGTGATTTCTGCACTTGTCAAGAGGATGAACCAGGTTGTCACATACTCTCAGTTGTTTGTTTTTATTAGCCAGGATTAGATTTGCCTGTAAGTGACAAAAATTCACAAATTATAGGGTCTTTTTACAAATTAAAAGTTTTTTTTTTTCCCCCCATACACAGAAGTAGTCCAGGGCTAAAATGCCAACATCACAAACATTCAAGACCCAGGATAGTTTCTTTGTTATAATCTTTCTCAATATGAGCTTCTGCTTCATGGTCCAGAATGGCCCCATCTTCAGCCAACTCATCTATAATCCAAGCAAAAGATGGAAGGGAAGGAAGGAGAAGGGGTATCTCTTTACATACAGTTCCCCGACGTTGCACAGACCCTTTTTAATTGTATCCCATTAGTCATATGGCCAAGGAGCCCTGGTGGCGCAGTGAATGGTTAAGCGTTTGGCAGCTAACTGAAAGATCAGTGGTTGGAACCCACCAGCCACTCCGAGGGAGAAGATGTGGCAGTCTGCTTCCGTAAAGATTACAGCCTTGGAAACCCTGTGGGGCAGTTTTCTACTCTGTGCTATAGGGTCGCTATGAGTCAGAATCGGCTGTTAGCAGTGGGTTTTTGTTGTAGTCGTATGACCATGCCTGACTGCAAGAGAGTTTAGAAAATGTGTTTTTGTTTCTGGGTGACCATATACCCTGCTATGATTTAGGGATTCTGTTTTTAAAAATGAGGGGAAGAATAGGTATTGGGGGACAGCTTGTAGTCTCTGCCAGAAGGTTATTTTTTTTTTAAAAAAAAGATATACTCCTGTTTATTGTAAAACTCATGCTCACAGGAGGTAATACATTAAAATATAAAAAGAAAACAAAAATGATCTGCAATCCCATATCACAGAGGATTTTAAAACAATTTGGAATTATAGTGCACCAACTTTGGGACAAGCACTGTGGTCTGGTCTTTATTCCTATTATCTCATTTCATTCTTTGTTTTGTTAAAGTTTCTTTCACACTAGAAATAGTACATACCCATTGTAGAACATTTGGGAAATAAAGGAAAGTAAAAAGAAGAAAAAAATGACAGATAATAACTTGTTCCAAAGTCACAGACGTAGCTGGTACTGAAGCTGGGATTATTATATCCCACGCCCTTTGTATTTCTAATTCATATTTGTACCTCCTGTTGTCAAAAGGCTTATTTTTTTTTTTAATGGATACAAATCGTTAAAAATAAGATTCAGTTGGTAATATTTTATTGTTAAGCCAGTACATAGTAGGATTAACAGGTATGGGTTGGAAATACTGCTTATGGAACTTAAGAAAAAAAAACTTGTTAAAAAAAATCACATGATACCTGGCTGTAGAAAAAGCAGAAAAATTAGACAATCAAAAAGAAAAATTACTCACGGTATAACCACAGCTTACTTTTGGTGTCTATTTTTCTATTTCTAACGGACTCTCTTAAAAAACCAAAATGGGCTCATTCTACAGTGTAATTTTCTTTGTTTATATGTATTTTAAAATACCTCGAATATTTTTCCATGCCAACAGATACACATAATTTTTAGTGACTGTATAGTATTTCACTGAATGAGTATGCTGTGATTAATTAGTCATTGAGGTGTTTTGCTGGTATGTGCGTTTGTCAAGCACTGCAGCTGCAATTTCATTTAACAACGATAGTGTGCATCTGCATATTGCTTGGAGTCTGTGGGTGGTGCAGAAGGGTTAACGTACTTGGCTACTAAGGAAAGGTTGGAGATTTGAGTCCACCTGGAAGTGCCTAGATTGTGCCACCTAGAGGTGCCTCAGAAGAAAGGTGATTTACTTCTGAAAAATCAGCAATTGAAAACCTATGGAGCACAGTTCTACTTTTGACACACATGGGGTCACCGTGAGTCTGAACTGACTTGACAGCAGTTGGTATATATATATTGCTTATTATGTGTTATACACTGTTTGAGCGCTTACATGTAATAAGCTTGTTTATTACATTCCTACGAAGTATGTAAATTATTCCACTTTATAGATGTGGAAACTGAGGCTCAGAGACGCTATTGCTTGTCCAAGGTTATATGACTGGCAAACGGCAGAGCCGAGATTTGAACCTAAGTATTCTAGCTCCAGAATTCATTCTCTTAATAAGAGAACTATGTATTATATTTCATAATAACTTGAAGATGCTTTAGTGCCCCAGTTTCCCTATGTGTAAAAAGTACATAATTAAACCTACTCTCTCCTTTTCATTCACTGTTTCTTTTTTCATTTTTTTTCCTTGGTTTAAATACTTCCTTGGTTTAAATATTTTTTAAATATTATGGAAAAACTTCAAACATACACAAAAGTAGAGTGAATAGTATAATGAACCACCATCCAACATCAACAGTTATCAACACCCACTCACCAGAGTCTTACCTGGTTCTTTTCAAATAAATCCTAGACAACATATCATTTTAGCACATACACCTAAAAGATAAGGATAACTTTCTAAAAATGTAACCATAATACCATCATTTTCACACCTACAACTATTACTGGTAATTTATTAGTATCACACAACTGGTTGATATTTAGATGTCTTCCATTGTCTTTTATATGTTTTATTTTATAGTTTGAGTTATGATTCAAACATTGCATTTGGTTAATTTGTCTTTTTAAGTTTTTCCTTTCATTTTTCTTCCTATATTTATTGAAAAAAACGTAGTTTTTTTTTTTTTCCTTCTTCACATTCTAGACTTTTCAGAATTCAACCCTGTGGTGTCATTTAACATGTTCCTGCATCTGTTTTTCCTGTAAACCAGTAGTTAGATCTAAAGACTTGATCAGATTCAGGTTAGATTTTTTTTGGCCAGACTACTTCCTGTTTGTTGTGCACTTCTTATTGGATCATATCAGGAAACCTACAGTGCTGGTTGTCTTTTGTTTTTATTATGTTATTATGTTAAGATTGATGAGTGGGTTTGTGTGTTGTCAGCCGATTTATCTGTTTTAAAGTTTCCCCTTTAGCTTTTTACCTTCTGATTTTAGCAGCCATTAACGATCGTTCATTGCCTAATTCTGTCATTCATTAAGGGTGGCAAAGTAGTGGTATTCTGGATCTGTCATTCCTTCTGCATTTATTAGCTGGAATTTGTCTAAAAGAACTTTTGCATATCAACTATTTAGTTATGTACAGTTCATACAGGAAAGGTAGGATAAATGCTTGAATCTTTGTCTTTACTAATGTTCATGAGTTGGTGTAGCTTCCTCCATAGGTGACCAAGAGACTTAAGGGGGTTAAAATAAAACTCTTTAATATGATTTGGCCTAGTACAATGCTAAATATAGAATTTAGTAATACTTTCTGGTTGATTTTTATTGATGGATTTTCAAGGAGAGGCTCCATTGGACTAGATCTTATAAAATAGATAATTTGAGAGGTACACAATTCTTTCTTAAATATATATATATTTATTTACTTTTATTTTATTGTTGAGAATGTACACAGCAAAACATACACCAATTCAACCGTTTCTACACGTACAATTCAATGACATTAATTATATTCTTTGAGTTGTGCAACCATTCTCACCCGCCTTTTAAGTTTTTCCTTCCCTATTAACCTAAACTCTCTGCCTCCTAAAGTTTCTATCTAATCTTTCCAGTTGCTGTTGTCACTTTGATCCCATACAGATAGTCCTTAAAAGAGCATAATGTTCAAGGCAGACATTTTTTACTAGTTAAGCTAAACTATTGTTTGGTTTTAAAAAGACTTTGGGGATATTTTTGGTTTAAGTTTTAAATAGGGCAGTAGTTTCAGGGGTTCTACTTATTTTTTATATATATCTTAAACTTTTACCTTATTCATGCCGTTGATTTCTATACTTTCTTATAGATTTTGAGTGTGTCTTAGATAAAAGAAAAAAGCCTCTTCCTTACGGAAACCATAATAGAATTTCGGGAAAAGTGCCAGAGGTGCACTGGAAATCAAATACCCAAATAGATGGATCAAGGCTGCCACCAGGATCTGAAAGGTAACTTATTTCTTAACTTTAGATTTTGTTATCTAAATGTTAAATTTGGTGTAATTTAATGAACTCAGTTATCGAGCATTGATTAGTAGAATCTGCTCCTCATGTGTGTCAAACATTCTACCTCTATACCTTTCTTTTTCCTGTGCCTTCTGCCTGCAATGTCCTTCCTTCATTTCCAAAGCCTAGCAATCAAACTAAAGTGCTGACCTTTTTAGTTGTCCCTCAGTTGGAAGTAAATAGTATCTTTTTTTGAGCTCCCATACCTCTCTACTTTTCTAATAGTTCTTAGCCATTTTCTACACTGCATTACAATTAGTACTTATATATTCTCTGTTAGATTTTAATTATATCACTATATCTTTATGTCCCTCATAGTGGCTTACATACAGTAGGGGCATAATAAATATATGTTGGACAAAGAAATGGTTAAAAGCATGGAGGTATTTACTATAATTTGGTATAAATTCTATGAATAGGTTTAATTGTCATCAATTACTAATTTCTTATGTAAAAAATATCTTGCATACTCATTTATATTCATGTGGCTTCTGTTAGTTCCTGTAAGGTTTTTAATTATTTGGTATCTTATTTTCATTTTGGAAGTAAATATTTTTGTTTTATGTAGGATTGCTTTGGAGTTTTTGTATTCAAGAGCTTTTTGTAGAAACATCCCTCATTTAAAGGGAGTATCTGCCATGAAAAAACGACACTTGGAAATTTTGGGCTATCATGTAATTCAGGTATGGAATATTCATGTAATTCAGCCTCTTTAAAAAAAAAAGTCACTGACTATATATGTGCTTCCCTTTAATATGAAAGTTCCAGATTTCCTTTTTTGTTTTTCAACAAAAAATAAAAATTATCATTTCCTATCCTTTATGGCCCCTAGGAGATCTGCTGACCTCCCTTCCTGGAGAGGGACACATTACGGAGAGAAATGGAGTTCTAAGAGGAAAAGGCTAGTGCCCGAAGGTAGAAGTGTACATAGGAAAAAATGTCCATTGGTGGTCTTATAGAAACAGAAGGATGAAAGTACTGTGAGGCAGAAAATGTCCTTGGGGCAGTATCAGGAAGGATAACCCATTTGGCTTCCAAATAGGATTCAAAGACTAAACTATGCGAACTAATTTCATAGGGTTCCAGCGGCTTTGCTCAGTAGTACTTGTAAGTCTTCCCCAGTGTTTTTTGTTTTTGTTGCTTTAAAACTTTTACTCAAAGAGCATTATTATTTTATAGATTCCACATTTTGAATGGAACTCAATGGCACTATCGACAAAGGATGCTCAGATGGACTACCTGAGAGAACGTATATTTGGAGAAGGCAAATCATAATTGTAGTTTTTGTTTAAAATTAGTAATCATCATTTGTCACATTTGGACTTATTTTAATGATGTGATCTGACCCAATTAAAAAGTAGTGTAGAATTAACTGATTTCAAGGCCAGTTGAATACCTCTTAAAATAAACAGACATTTTAAAATGAAGTACTTTTTCTACTCTCTAGTTGGAAAATTGTTTAACATTCTTAGTATAAAAGACATGTAGTTTTTAAGAATCTTAAATAGTTTACCATTCATTCTTTGAGTGCATACTATGTGCCAGAAACTGGCTTATGCGCTGGGGGTATAGCAGTGCATACAGCATATTTTCTGTGTGTGGTCAGACAAAAAAAAGAAAAAGAATAAAATATTTTATACGATGTTAAGTTCAATGGAGAAAAATCCAGAACAGGGGATAGGAATATTATGGGGTGTGTGATTTTAAATAAGGTTGTCTGGGAAAAGCTCACTGAGGAGGTATTGGAGTAAAGACTTAAGGAGGTGAGGCCATATGGGGGTAGAGTATTCAAGGCAGAAAAAACAGTAGGTGCAAAGATCTTGAGGTTAGAATATGCCTGGAGTGTTTGAGAGTAACAAGGAATCCACTATAGCTGGAGCAGAACAAGTGTTCAGAGGAGAAGATGTGGAGAATGTATTAGAAGAAAAGGTAAGAGAGATAACAGTCAAAATATATAGGATCTCATGGCTGTCCTTGAGATAGGAAGCCTTTGGAGGATTTTGAGCAAAGGAATGATAAGAACTCACAATTTAACCAGCTTACTCTGGCTGCTCTGTTGAGATGAGAAAAGATTGCAGTGGGCAGTTATGTAAGCAGAGAAACTCATTATTCCAGTAATCCAGTCAAGAAATGAATGGTGACTGTCTTAGTCATCTAGTGCTGCTATAACAGAGATACCACAAGTCGATGGCTTTAACAAAGAGAAGTTTATTTCCTCCAGTAAAGTAGGCTAAAAGTTCAAATTCAAGGTGTCAGCTCCAGGGGAAAGCTTTCTCTCTCTGTCGGCTCTGGAGGAAGGCCCTTGTTCTCAATCTTCCCATGGTCAAGGAGCTTCTCAGGTGCAGGGACCCTGGGTCCAAAGGACATGCTCTGCTCCTGGTGCTGCTTTCCTGGTGGTATGAGGTCCCCAACTCTGCTCACTTCCCTTTCCTTTTTATCTCTTGAGAGATAAAAGGTAGTGCAGGCCACACCCTGGGGAAACTCCCTTTACAATGGATCAGGGATGTGACCTGGGTAAGGGTGGTATTACAATCCCACCCTAATCCTCTTTAACATAAAATTACAATCACAAGATGGAGGATAACCACAGACTACTGGGAATCATGGCCTATCCAGTTGGATACACACATTTTTGGGGGGACATAATTCAATCCATGACAGTGACCTTCTCTTAGTCCAAGACTGGAACCATTCCTAAAGCCAACTCTTCAAGCAGTGATTGGACTGGACTATAAGATAGAGAATGATACTGGTGAGGAGTGAGATTCTTGACTCAAGTAGACACATAAGACTATGTGGGCAACTTCTGTCTGGAGGGGAGATGAGAAGGCAGAGGGGGACGGAAGCTGGCTGAATGGACACAGGGAATACAGGGTAGAGAGAAGGAGTGTACTGTCTCAGTAGGGGGAGAGCAAGGCGTATATAAATTTTTGTATGAGAGACTGACTTGATTTGTAAACTTTCACTCAAAGCACAATTTAAAAAAAAAAAAAGAAATGAATGGTGGCTTGGACAGAATAGTTCCAGTAGAGGTAATAAGAAGTGGTCAGATTTTTAGATGTATTTTGAAGGTAGACCCACCCAACCCAGTGCCATTGAGTCGATTCCGACTCATAGCGACCCTCTAGGACAGAGTAGAACTGACTTCATAGAGTTTCCAAGGTAGAGGCAACAGAATTTGCTCACATATTGGGTATGAGGTATGAGAGAAAGAAAAGGATGAGTCTGAGTTTTTGTCCTGAGCAACTAAAAGAATGTCATTGTCATTAACTGAGATGGGAAGTCTATGGGAAGATGGCCAGGGAGGATCACAAATTTGGTTTTAGACATGTTTGTGATGCCTTTTAAATATATGCCCTCGTGGTGTAGTGGTTAACAGCTCAGTTGCTAACCAGTTCGACAGTTCGAATCCATCAGCCGCTGCTTGGAAACCCTATGGGGCAGTTCTACTCTGTCCTGTAAAGTCGCTATGAGTCAGAATCGACTTGACGGCAGTGGTTTATTTATTTATTAATATATAGGTGAAGATATCAAATAGACAATTCAGTAAATGAGTTTGGAGGTCAGAGGAGAGGTCCAGGCTCCAGATGTAAATCTGAAAGCTCTCAGCAGTATTTAATGCCCGGAGACTAGATGGAATCATTAAGGTGTGATTAGACAAGAGTGGGACTAGAGAAGAATTCTGAGCATTGAGGTCTGGGGCACTCCAACATTAAGGAATCAAGAAAAGGAGGAACCAGCAAAGGAGTCTGATTAGGAGTGGCAAATGAGGTAGAAGAAAAGGTCAGAGAAAGTAGTATCCTAGAAGCTGAATGAAGAAAACATTCCAAGGAGGAGGAGGTGAGTAGTTATATCAGATGCTGCTGATAGGTCAGGTAAGATGAGGACTGGGAAATGTCCATTAGATTTAGTAACATGAAAACCATTAGTTACCTTGAAAAGAGTAGTTTTGGTGAAATGGTAGGTGTGAAAGTCTGACTGGAGTGGGCTCAAGAGAAAGTGGGAGGAGAAGTGGACCAATCTTGACCTGTCTGATGCTATACTTGCTAACAATTTTCTGTCTTACATTTATTCAAAAGAGTTACTAGGGGCCTGTTGTGTGACAGTGCATGAAGCCTGTTGCCATAACCCCATTCCAACCACAGACCCTTCAACTCTAACCCTTCCTCCAGTAGTAATTTATTTGTGCTCAACAGAAAGCCATATTGTAACTACTGTCAGGCCACCTAGTGGAGGTGGAGGGAATTAGCCATCTCCTTAACCCTCTAAAGGAAACCCTGGTGGCACAGTGGTTAAGTGCCACGGCTGCTAACCAAAGGTTGGCAGTTCGAATCCACCAGGCACTCCTTGGAAACTCTATGGCACAGTTCTAATCTGTCCTATAGGGTTGCTATGAGTTGGAATCGACTCAATGGCAATGGGTTTGTTTTGGTTTTATGTGACCCTCTAAATTCATACTGTTCCAAAATAAGTTGGTAGCCAGAGTACCTTCAACCCTAAGTATAGCCTTAAAATGTGTCTTGCATGTAAGTTGCTTCACTGAAATTTGGTTTAGGCTTAACTGATTGTTAAGTTGCTGTCGAGTCAGTTCTGACTCATGGTGACCTTTTGTGTAACAGAATGAAATGTTGCCCGGTCCTGTGCCATCTTCATTATCATTGGTATGTTTGAATCCATTGTTTCAGCTGTTGTTTAGTGCCTTCCAACCAAGGGGGCTAATCTTCCAATACCGTATCAGGCAATATTGTGTTGTGATCCATAAGCTTTTCACTGGCTAATTTTCAGAAATGGATTGCTAGGCCTTCCTTCCTAGTCTGTCTTAGTCTGGAATCTCTGCTGAAACCTGTCCACTGGTATTTGAAATATCAGTGGCATAGCAACACACAAGCTACCACAGTACGACACACAGGTGGTGGTTAGTTGTAGTACTTGTGTAAAATATCCAATGATTTTGCATGACTTGAGCCCCAATACTTAATGATTTTGCATAATGTGAACCTCACAGAAACTTTTGTGAAACACAGAATCAGAACAGTGAGTCAAAGATGTCTCCTTATAACCAGTCTCCCTTGTTCTGAGTTTCCTCATGATCCTTATTTGTATTAGCCGGTATGTTAAAATCTTAAGTGTTTAAAGCAGTAACTTTGGTGAAGGCTAAGACAGTATACAGTACTGGGGGAAGCCAGCACATCTTGTACAAGGCAAGGTCATGGAAACTTCCAGACTCCCTGAGGGACTGCATTGCTGGGCTGAGGGCTGTGGAGACCATGGTCTTGGGAACATCTAGCTCAATTGGCATAACATAGTTTATAAAGTAAATGTTTTACATTCTACTGTGGTGAGTAGCATCTGGGGTCTTAAAAGCCTGTGAGTGGCCATCTAGGATACTCCACTGGTCTTACCCCTTCAGGAGCAAGGAAGAATGAAGAAAACTAAAGATACAACGGAAAGATTAGTCCAAAGGACTAACAGACCACATCTACCATGGCCTTCACCAGACTGAGTCCAGTAAAACTAGACAGTGCCCAGCTACCACCCCTGACTGCCCTGACAGGGATCACAATAGAGGGTCCCAGACAGAGCCGGAGAAAAATGTAGAACAAAATTTGAACTCAGAAAGAAAAGACCAGACTTGCTGGCCTGACAGAGACTGGAGAAACCCTCAGAGTATGGCCCCCGGACATTTTATCAGCTTAGTAATGAAGTCACTCCTGAGGTTCACCCTTCAGCCAAAGATCAGACAGGCCCATAAAACCAAATGAGACTAAAGGGGCACACTAGCCCAGGGGCAAGGACTAGAAGGCAGGAGGGGACAGGAAACCTGGTAATAGGGAACCAAAGGTTGAGAAAGGAGAATGTTGATATGTTGTGGGGTTGTTAACCAATGTCATAAAACAATATGTATACTAACTGTTTAATAAGAAACTAGTTTGTTCTGTAAACCTTCATCTAAAGTACAATAAAAAAAAATTTAAGTGTTTACTAGTCATTTTGATCAATGAAATAATAAATTCTTATATGGTTCCCATATTTAAGTATCTAACAAGAACTAAACATTTGAATAGGTTAAAATATTTTACTATTTTAAAATAAAATGGACTGACGAGGGTTATAAACTGTTTATTTTCCTTCAGGTATAAATAACTGGAAATCTAGTTATTATCTACTTTAGATAGATGGAAATCTTGATTAAATGATCCCTGAGGTACTTTTTACTTACTGTTACACATAATCTGACTTCTCATGTACCATATCTCTTACTCTTCTTTCTCTAGACTACCTCTGATTCAAATGGTTTCCTTTATATATATTATTTTTGTTTGAATTTTCTGTCTAAATTACTGGGATTATTATAAACAAAAGCATTTTTTTTATTAACTTTTATTGAACTTCAAGTGAACGTTTACAAATCAAGTCAGACTGTCACATATAAGTTTATATACACCTTACTCCGTACTCCCACTTGCTGTCCCCCTAATGAGTCAGTCCTTACAGTCTCTCCTTTCGTGACAATTTTGCCAGCTTCCAACTCTCTCTATCCTCTCATCCCCCTTCCAGACAGGAGATGCCAACACAGTCTCAAGTGTCCACCTGATATAATTAGCTCATTCTTCATCAGCATCTCTCTCCTGCCCACCGTCCAGTCCCTTTCATGTCTGATGAGTTGTCTTTGGGAATGGTTCCTGTCCTGGGCCAACAGAAGGTTTGGGGACCATGACTGCCGGGATTCCTCTAGTCTCAGTCAGACCATTTAAGTATGGTCTTTTTATGAGAATTTGGGGTCTGCATCCCATTGATCTCCTGCTCCCTCAGGGGTTCTCTGTTGTGCTCCCTGTCAGGGCAGTCATCAGTTGTGGCCGGGCACCAACTAGTTCTTCTGGTCTCAGGATGATGTAGGTCTCTGGTTCATGTGGCCCTTTCTGTCTCTTGGGCTTAGTTATCATGTGACCTTGGTGTTCTTCATTCTCCTTTGATCCAGGTGGGTTGAGACCAATTGATGCATCTTAGGTGGCCGCTTGTTAGCATTTAAGACCCCAAATCCCACATTTCAAAGTGGGATGCAGAATGTTTTCATAATAGAATTATTTTGCCAATTCACTTAGAAGTCCCCTTAAACCACGGTCCCCAAACCCCCACCCTTGCTCCACTGACCTTTGAAGCATTCATTTTATCCCGGAAACTTCTTTGCTTTTGGTCCAGTCCAGTTGAGCTGACCTTCCATGTATTGAGTATTGTCCCTCCCTTCACCTAAAGCAGTTCTTATCTACTAATTAATCAGTAAAAAACCCTCTCCCTCCCTCCCTCCCTCCCCCCTCGTACCCACAAAAGTACGTGTTCTTCTCAGTTTATACTATTTCTCAAGATCTTATAATAGTTGTCTTATACAATATTTGTCCTTTTGCCTCTGACTAATCCTGCACAGCATAATGCCTTCCAGGTCCCTCCATGTTATGAAATGTTTCACAGATTCGTCACTGTTCTTTATCGATGCGTAGTATTCCATTGTGTGAATATACCACAATTTATTTAACCATTCATCCGTTGATGGACACCTTGGTTGTTTCCAGCTTTTTGCTATTGTAAACAGAGCAGCAATAAACATGGGTGTGCATATATCTGTTTGTGTGAAGGCTCTTATTTCTCTAGGGTATATTCCGAGGAGTGGGATTTCTGGGTTGTATGGTAGTTCTATTTCTAACTGTTTAAGATAACGCCAGATAGATTTCCAAAGTGGTTGTACCATCTTACATTCCCACCAGCAGTGTATAAGAGTTCCGATCTCTCCACAGCCTCTCCAACATTTATTATTTTGTGTTTTTTGGATTAATGCCAGCCTTGGTGGAGATGGAATCTCATCGTAGTTTTAATTTGCATTTCTCTAATAGCTAATGATCGAGAGCATTTTCTCATGTATGTTAGCTGCCTGAATATCTTCTTTAGTGAAATGTGTGTTCATATCCTTTGCCCACTTCTTGATTGTGTTGTTTGTCTAACAAAAGCATTTTTAATTGAGAAATAATTTGCATGCCATAAAACTGACCTTTTAAAGTATACAATTCAGTGATTTTTTTAGTATATTTATAGCCAGGGATCCATCACCAGTCAATTTTAGAACATTTCCATCACCCCAAAAAGAAACTCCATAAAAAGCATTATTTTTTTCAATCTGATCCGACATCTATATAAGTCAGCATTCTTTCCTCCAAAAATCTTACCGCCCAGGTATGCATAATTCCCCCATAACTCTCCCCTCTTTTGCTCTTAAATTCTTCTTAATCTATAGGTTTCCCCTCCATCCCTTTCATTTCCTTACAGTTTATCTGTTGAAGAACCTGTAGAGTTTCCCACCATCAGGATTTGTTGATCTTGTACTCACAGTACAGTTCAGAGCAATATTTGTTTGTATAGAAAGTAATCAGGGTTGTACTTCAGGGATCCAAGGTAAAACAGATTTTTGTTGAATATATTTCAATATTTATGACACAGAAAATAAAGCTCTATGAAGACTTCCCTGTTTTTATATAACTGCTTGATAAACAATTGTGGAATGCTCCAAATTAGTCATGTCAGGCTTCTCAGAAAACACCCCATGCAAGGACAGAGTGAAGCATATGCCTATGAAAGCTAAATGAGACTGACAAATTGGCATGTGGCTAAGATAAGTGATTAGTTGATGGCTTGCATGTAGCTGAGTACGATGGCATGGACACTCTGAGGAGTCAGCTTACTATATACAGTAAGAACAAACAGCTGGAATATAACCCAAAAAAAAAAACACCACCAAACCCACTGTCGTTGAGTCGATTCCAACTCATAGCGACCCTACAGGACAGAGGAGAACTGCCCCATAGACTTTCCAAGGAGCGCCTGGTGGATTTGAACTGCCGACCTTTTGGTTAGCAGCCGTAGCACTTAACCACTACACCACCAGGGTTTCCACATAGGGCCTCACAAAACAGCGAAAGGAATAACACCTTCCTTTGACCCTTCTTGCTATTTGAAATTTGCAAACAGATAGCCCTTGTGTGGAAAATATAGCTAAAACCTAAACCGAGGAATACACGCCCACTTCCTCGCCACCCCTTGCCTGTGACTCCCACTCTAGCCGTTTAAAGAATTAATCCATTTCCACAGATACTGTAGCTCATGGCTTGAAGACGGATCTACTGGTTTTAAATTTGATTTGGAAATCACAAACAGAATACACCAGTGTCGCAGAAAGAATGGAGAAAAAAAGACCACTTGAATTTGACTATTTTACTTAGAGACTTTTCTTCTTCAAATAAGACCTATTTATTACACTCCTTAAATAGCATTTGCAAAGTCTCCTCATGGCATGTAATCTTCTTTACTATAATGCATAGTATTCTTGTCATATCTTGAAGCAATAGAGAAGGTTTTTGGTATTTTCAATATTTTTTTAGATGCAGATGTACATATTTCATTCTCCAATTTCACTTGTAATAGAAAATGAGTGTAAAGGCACCCTAACAATGTAAATGAAATAATTAGTAAACAAATTTAGTACCGCCTTTGTAATTGATTGAGACATACTAACAAAAGAAATAATTTTGTTCAACTTAATATTTTCTTATTATAAACCTTTTTAGACTCTGAGCATCACATTAAAGATTCATTGATATCCATTGCTAAACTCTTAGACAATAACTCAGTGAATAATAGATTTCTAAATGAAACTCTGTACAGGCTTTTAAGAAAACAGAATAAATTAAAGCCCTATTTTCCAAACAAACCACCGCCCAATCTATTGTGTTTTGTCACCTTCTTGTCTACAGTTTAGATAGTTTGAAGAGATTTAAACGTGTTGCTAGGCAACTAGCTCCTGAAGCATAACGGATTTCCTTCAACATCCCAGCCCATTCTTTTTTATCATCTTCATACCTGATGGAGGGAAAAAAAAAGTAATCAATAAGCAGCTTTTAAGTAGTTAGTTTCATAAGCAAATGTGGGTCTTTGAAAAGTACAGTGGTGGTTATGGCCTTAGGATCCTACTAGCTCCTACCCAGAGGGGGATGAACCTGCCTGGTAGAATAACACTTGAGTTCTTCCCAAAATATGCATTCTCTGAATGAGCACATGCCTGAACTACTGCTGCAGTACTTAATCTAGATGCCTAGGCAGTTATGTCTTCTCTAGGAATCAACAGCTGTCTGTAGACGAGGGGTAATGGACAGTTAAATAATCATTCACCTTTTGATTAATGAAGATGGCTGGTCTCTGAGTAAATAAGTAAGCAGAGGAAGAACTGGAGAAGAGCAGCTGCCTGTAATAGCCTTAATTATGATTTCATCTGTTCCCATACATTAAGTGCTTAGCACAGTACCTGACACATAGTAGTTACTCAATACAAATTCACTCCCCTTCACCTTTATTGTCCTACTTGAGGGCTACTCCTAGACTTCTGCACTCGACTTTAGGTAAGAACTGGTCTTCCTCTCTGAATAATCAGGGTTACAAAGATAACAGACAACTTGCATTCCTAACAAGCTCTTCTCTCTGAGAACTCTAAAACATTGCCTTCTCTCTGAAGCCTTTCTTGTCTTCCTCAAGCAGAGTTTGTTGCTTTCTCTTCAGTTCTCACATAGCCCTTTATATATTATCTGTTACAGAAATTATCACTTTAAATTCTTTCCCTATATCTATATCCTCAATGAGCCCAAAGTTCTGAGCACAAAGAATGCATCTTATTCACCTTAGTATTTTCCCTTCTCCAGAAGCTATCAACACTTTGCACATAGGAAATACTCCAAATCATTCTGATGAATGAATGAGATTTAAAGTAATAGTTATTGAAGTTAGCTGGTACCTACACAAGATATGCACTGTCTGACTTAATTTCATCAATGTTCCAAATTAACTTTCCTCAACAATTGGACCATGTACAGAGTGATTTCCACATAGAGAAAAGTAGACAAAAAATATCACTAATACAGGGAAGAGTCCTAATTCCTATGCAAAATTTAGGGCAGCAAATTAAGACATAATAGGTTTACGTGGCTTGAAGAAAAATTACCACGTTTAAGCAACAGGTTAAGATTAAATGAGGCTTCAAAATGTTTGCTTCATGGCAGTTATATTTTTTTACTTTCAGCTAAAAACACATGGCCAATCCTAAATTAACAAATAATTTCAAGAAAAAAATACAAGAATGGAAATTTTTTACACATCACAGTAAGAGGGTCTACAGGTTTAGAATGTGGTATACTGTTAGGTCACATTTTCATCTCTTTGCATGTGTGAATACAGAGATCCACTATGAAGCTGAGGGCAAGTGGGCAGCCATCTTTGTCTAGTTCAGTAGCTCTCAACTTCATCATACAACAGAGTCACCCTGAGGGCTTGTTAAAAAAGATTGCTAGGACCTGCTCAAAGAGCTTCTGATTCAGTAGCTCCGAGTTAAGGCCTTAAAATTTGCATTTGTAATGAGTACCCAGATGTCGTTGATGCTGCTTTGAGAATCACTGCAACAGGCAGATCACTGGGTCTCAAACTTGACTGCACATTGGAACCACGTGGATATGTCTAACGATACTGATGCTTGGGTCCCATTCCTGGAGATTGAGTTAATTGGTACGGAGTGTGGCCTGGGCATAAGAATTTTTAAGAGCTCTTTTTTCAAGTCATTCTAATATGCAGCAACATCTGAGAAGCAGTGCTTCAGATTATTTTACCCAAATAGAAAATGCCAGTACCGAAATTTAATATTTTACAGCCCTAAGCAGATAGTGATAAATGTCCCCTCTTATCTTCCCTAATCCAGTGGTTCCCAAACTGTTTAAACACTAGAATCATCTGAGGATCTTTTAAAGGTTCCAATGCCAAGGCCATACCCTAGACAAATTAAATCACAATCAGTTGGGGTGGGACAGAGGCGCTGGTACTTTTTATTTTTTAAGCTACTAATAGTCTTATTTTTTTAAATAAATTTAAAAATTTTTATATTTACTTGGCACATAAACATTAAACAATAGTGTACAATCATATAAACTCCAATATTTTATATATCTTTACATTCATAAAAATAATGATTTATTTTCTGGATGAAGAACTGAGGCCCAGAAGTTAACTCGGATAGTAGTTCTCAACCTCCGTTTCATCTTAGAACCAAGTGTAGTGATGATGCCCAGGCCAGTGACCAACTACATCAGAATTTCTGGGGGCAGAACCTCTGCATTATCTTTTTTTTTTTTTAAAACTCCCCAAGTTAAACTTGAGACCAAGTGTATTTAGGTCTTACTAGGTCAGAGGTTAGTAATCTAAGCCATACCACTGATTGTCTTAACCAATTTAAGTGAAGACTAGCTTTTGCTCCTCTTGTGTATGCTGTTCCTAATAAAAGGAAGAAGTGGCACTCTTGCTCAGTGCTACTGAAAGGTGAGCTGTACATTGTACAGGTGAGGTCAGAATAGGTTTCACAACCTATCAAAAGAATGGTGAGGCTCTGTATTTAACCTACAGCACTAGTGCTCATACTCAGGTGCTTATCACACTCATTTTGGGGACTTTAAAATAAATACAGGTGTCCCCTAGGAACTACCCTAGACTAGCTGAATCAAAATCACTAAGGGAGATATCTGGGAATGTGAACTTTGAAAAAAAGTTCCTGATTGTGATGTCTAACCATGGGTGGGGCTGTGGATGACTTTCTGAAGCTCCCTAGGTGATTGCAATCTGCAGGCAAGTTCGGGAACCAAGGCCCTAATTGCAAAATAAACTGCAATTAGAGAAGACCCTTCTTCCAGGTTCCCCTCAGCAACGTAAGGGCTACTTTAAACAAGATATGCTATATTTTCCTTTGTTGCCTACAACTTTCTCCTCCTAGGGCAGCCTGGCTTTTGACCACAATCAGGAACCAGGGTGGCTCTGTTGGCACCATTTTTTAACTCTTACATTAGAATCACCTATGAAGATTTTACAAACTACTAGTACCTAGGCCCTACCCCAAGAAATTCTGATTAAATTGGTCTGGTTAAGGCCCAGGCACTGGTATATTTTAAAAACCCTCCAGGCAATTGTAGTGTACAGCCAAGGTTGAGAATTATTGCCTGTTCACCCTTGGTACCTGGCTCCGTTTCCCAAAACCTTCTCAGCCCTGCATTACTTCATCTGCTTCCAGCCTTTTTTCTACTGCTTCCAGTCTTTCTCCTATATCTCATCCTCTTGCTAATTTTAGCCTCTTAGAGATTTATGGAAGCAGACTGCCACATCTTTCTCCTGCAGAGCGGATGGTGGGTTCAAACCACCGACCTTTCAGTTAGCAGCCAAGCTTTTAACGTTGTGCCACCAGGGCTCCTTGGTTCACGTATAGACCAAATCATGACCCACTTTTTCCCTTCCGGCTCAGTGGTATAACTTCACTGATCAGGTGGAAGTGGTGCTCTTTCAAAACTGTACCTATAGACTTAAATCACCTAGGAAACTTGCCAAAATGTGGGTTCTGATTCAGTAGTTCTGGGGTTGGGCCTGGGATTCTGCATTCCTAAGAAACTCCCAGTAGTTGCCAATGCTGTTGCTTCACAGACCACACTTTGAGTAGCAAGGTTCTAGACCACGGCTCCAAACTGGTTCATTCTAGTTCAAACCCTTGCTGAGAATTTGCATTTCTAACAAGTTCCCAGGCGATGGATGCTAATGTTGCCAGTTAAGGACCCATTCTGAGAACGACCAGTACAGCAGTGGTTCCCAAAATTTATACATTAAGAATCACCTGGAGCTGTTGTTAAACTATAGATTCTGATTCAGTATATCTGGAGTGGAAATGCAGGGGTTTGATCTTCAATGAACCGGTTGGAAGCACAAACTGGTTCAAAGCCGTATTCTAGACAAACTGGTAACAGGCCAGGTAAGGGCAGAACACATGTTTTGCACTGATGTTTGCAGCATCCAGCCTGGGACCTGTGGGCTGGCTTTTAGACGGACAGAGAAAGCATGAGCTTGGCAGTTTCTGGATGACAGTTTCACCTCGGACACCTGAGATCTACTGCCTGTAAACTTCAATAAGCAAGCACAGTGCCTGAGCTGAACACAGCAGGTGCCATTCGGCAGACCTATGTGGTATCCTGAAGGTGACCAGACATCTAGACACTCTAAGCCCTGCTCCTGACTATACCGTGACCCTCCATAACACTAACTTCTGTTCACAAGACTTCCTGAATACAACTTGGTCTCCATATGACGTTCACTACGTTAGAAACTATGGTAAAATCTTCTCTCTCTCTCTTTTTTTAGTCTAACTGTAAAATACTTCACTTAAGTAACAACTGCAAGTATCATACTTAGGGAGCACTGCCCAGTACCTATCTGGGAGGTAAAATGGGTTGCTACTTTTAATTTTTTTGTTTTTTAAAAAGCTTTTGTTACCTGAATCCTCGAACAAGGGGAAAACCATTTAAATTAGATTCAAAATTGAATTAATGAATCCATGGAAAACTCAAGAGGTTAAGTACATTTCTTCAGAAACATACTGTTTCCTTAGGCAATAAACTACTCCCTGGTAGAAGCTAACTGGTTTGAAATGAGGTAGCCTTTACTGGATGGCTACAGCATCAGGCTTTTAGAGCTGAACAGAATTTAAAGGATCAGTAGTGCGACTTTCATTTTACTGATTGAGAAACAGGCCCAGAGATTGTTATTTCTTTCCCAAGTTGACAGCTTATTAGAGGCAGTACTTGATCAAATATGGGCAAGTGCAAAATATCAATTAGGTTCAAAAAGTGTTTAGTTTACTACCAAGAAGTAGCTTACATGATGGGAAAGCCTCACTTGCTGCGAAATTTACTATGAAAATGTTTATCTTCTTAATTATCAGTTGTCTTATTTAATACTTGGTTCAGAAAACTGGAGTGAAGAAAAACTTACTTCCATATGTCATTGACTTCAGTGGGTGCAAACTCTTTTGACTCCAGTTGAATCATAGCAAAACCACCGATGGCATACAGGGATCCAGCCAGACTGACTAAACTAATGGAACTTCTTTCTTGAGGAAATTCAGGCATTACTCCCCACCTAGGCATTATTGACAATATTAAAAAAAAAAAAATTTTTTTTTTGCATTTACTGAAAGAATTATAGGAAGTCATAATAGAAAAATTCAAATAGCATAGACACCCAAAATTAGAAGATTAAAGAAGTCTGTTACTGAAAAGTATTTAAATATTCCTTATTTGAAAGATAATAATCACATTTAGATATAAAGCCCTCAACAGGTCAGTCCTAGAGTACATCCGCTTCATCAGTTAACATCTTCAGCAGTAGTTGTCACACTGTGCCACAAACTGTGGAGGTTTGTGGTGGTCTAGGGCTCCTAGGCCTCCAACCTGCTACTGTGTTGGATTTCATTTGAATGATGATAGAAACATTATAAGGATAGTTTAGAAACTGGGGGTGAAAGATTTCTTTTTAATGACTTATACTTCATATTTGGGTCATCTAAAGGTATTTTTTAACGTGAACACCCATCTGAAATAGGACAACTTAAAGGAAAATCAATCAAGTTAACGGGGAGTATCAAGAGTCTAGAATGAGTCATTTCAGTAGCTCTCTATTTTCATTACTCTGACATTAAAAGTGGACCTCATGGTTTTTCTTTAAACATTATTTGGTTTCTAATTATAAAAATAATATATGTACATTTTAGAAAACCTGGAAAGTACAAAAAGGCATAGAAGAAAACAGTTATCCCCCATGATCATACCCTGCAGACATAATCATCAGCAACATCTTGGTGTAATTTTGTCATGTTTTTTAGAAGTGTATAATATAAATATTAGCACCCATACTGATGAACAAAACTAGGAACACACTATGTTTACAATTTTGTATACTGCTTTAACTTATATCGTGAGCATTTCCTCATTATATAGTCTTCAAAAACATGATTTTCAATGATTATTTAAATATCATTCCTTAAAAAGTTCCTCATGATTTTCAGATATAAAAGTCTATTTTGTAATCAGGCAAACACATGGTTCCTTAAAAAAAGTAATAGCGTTCTAATTTTTTCTTCATTGCTGAACTAGGAGCATAAAAAGGATATATTCATCCAGATGTATAAGCTCACAATTTTAAAAAGACTAGTTTTATATAAAGAATATCTGTCGAATATCTTTTCACATTAACTTTAAACCAATAAAAGCTTAAAGTGAAAATTTCAAGAAAATTATATAGAGCATAAAGGAATTAAACTTCTGGGGCATTCGTAATTTACAAGTAACAGTCATTCAATGCTAAGTGAAGATCTTTTCATCCTTGAAGAAACTACATATTTCAAATCTACATAACTCTATACAGGTACGTATATCCATCTACAGATATACAATTATTCAGAATTATTACCTTTGTACAATTAATTTCACAAAGTTAATAACAAGCAAGGACAAACAGAACGTTCTACCATTAACTTGAAGGTTCTGTGCTCCAAATTACATACACATGTAATACATCAAAATGTTAGGCATTTGACACCCAATAATGGCAGAAGAAACACATGAAAATATGTTCTCTTTAATCTATGCCTCCCTGTCCTCCTTTCCCCATGTCCTGATTAAAAAGTTTAATTTTTAGTTAATTTTTAATTAGAAAGTTTAATTTTTACCCAAAGTTAAAAATGAAAATGTACAGTAATTCATATGCTCTACTAAGATACAGCAACTCACTTATTGGTTGTGAGGTCAAAAGCTTCAACTGAAGCTGAAAGACCGTCTTCAGTGACACCTCCTGCAATCACAATTTTGCCTTTATGGATTGCCACTCCAAACATGGAACGAGGGGTTTTCATCGGAGCCAGATCTTTCCAGTCACCTTTTTTAGGGTTGTAGATAAACACCCTGTTTGTGCACTTTCTGTAAACACAAGACAACAAAATGTTCTTTTTAGAATTTCCTTTAATTTGTTTAGATTAAAATTTTCTTTAAATTTTTTTGAAAGATACAACTTTGCTAATAATTTCACTTCTCATATGAAATGTAGTACACCAGAAGGTCAGAAAAACTACAAAGTACTCTTAATTTGAACATACACCATTAAGCAAAAGACAATTACAGATGTGGTAACCAAATTATTTTATAACAATTACACTACAGAAAGATAGGGTACCTTTACTTCCAGGCAACTGCCAGAAAAACTCAGAGTTATGTTCCTTCCGGTTCCTTCAAGTTACCCATAATTTAATAATGGAAGTTTAGGATTCTGAATAATTAACTAGATATATTCGGTAGTATCAAAACAAAACAAATTTTTATGAGGCCATTTTTTTTTTCTTGAAACTTACAAAAGACCAGATATCTAAACTAGAAACATTTCCTCTAATATTTGACTATGGGATCACTTTAAGTAAAACCTCTTGGTCAAAAACATGACACCAAAATCATGGTCTTCAAATTTTGTGATGGGAACTAGTGCAGTTCAGTACCTACTTTTAGATAATGACTCATTTCAAAGTTCTTGACTTTGGCATTTGTCAAGCAATGCTCTCTTTGTTAATCATATTCTCAAGATTAATATATTCTCACTGACAAGAACTGTGTGCTTCTTACTGACATATCAATTTCCTAGTTTCTAATACTTTTTTTTTTTTAATACTTGAAGGAAACAATTTGAATCATTTGGCAGGGTTCCTATGTTTCAGGAGTCACACCACCACTTAATACAGATTTTCCATTCCATTTACTTGGGAAAAATGCACAAAATAAGACTGCACTGGATGGGGTTTATAATATATTTTCCTTTCAATTTTTACCTGGTGGAAATAGCTCGAATTAAAGAGCAGTGGCATCACTAGGGGGGTGCGAGGCATGTGGACTGCACCAGGTAACATTGTCAGAGGAGGTGACGCCAAAATGATTGTCTATAAAATTTCTGTGCAGTGTTTCACCAGAAATTTATTATTTTTTATAAAAACATCCCTGTAGTTAGTTGTGACAACAAAATCATTTTTTTGTTAGCCTAGCTTACATGTATCAAAATACCTACAAGGCTAAAACTTCACGCTGATTTACTTTTGAACCTTCTAATGCCCTCTGGTCACACCTGTCATTATTACCCAATTACAGTAATACTCTGAGTCTTGTGGTTTCATCTGCGTGCACTACAAGCACAAGGGCGTTGTTTTCGTTGCTGCCGGTGTTATTATAGTTGCTGATTTTGTCAAATTTTCTGTTGTTTTAGCTAAAATATTGTGGTAATTAGAACTTATGAACCTATATCAATACCTTTTTTGAGGATGAAGCAGTAATTAAAGGAAAAGAAGTAATATGTGGGAATTATGATTTATGAGTAACATTAGCACAAAAAACATTAGTAAGGATTCTGTATGGTCTGGTATGGGAGGAGGTCTGTGAGGGGCATGACACCGTGAGTTACCGCACTAGGTGACACCAACCCTATAATGCTGCTGTAAAAAAGTATATCAATATATGTTATCTCTGAATATGGGTGGACTGTATAAAAATCATTGCTTTTTAAAAATCACATTTTCTGTTCTAACAAAACCAAAACCAAACCCATTGCCGTCAAGTCAATTTTGACTCATAGCGACCCTACAGGACAGCGTAGAACTGCCCTATAGGGTTTCCAAGGAGTGCCTGGTGGACTAGAACTGCTGACCTTATGGTTAGCAGAGGTAGCTCTTAACCACTATGCTACCAGGGTTTCCTTCTGTTCTATATTTATCATTCTTATTGAATAAAAACCATTAATTATTAACTCAAGAATATAGAGTTCTTTACTTCTAACACATTTTCATATTTTATTCTCCTCCCCTGCTTTGACCTTACAACTCTAAATTCTGGCCTGTTCTCTAGGATCAGACATCTTTACTTATTAAACAGCCTGGGCAAATAAGGACAAGCTTAAGCAGAGGAATCAGGGGCAGGAAGTTAATGCTGCTCAATGTCTAAACTGAAAACGTTCATTTTACTAGGCTACTGGCTTAACTGACTGACTTCTGGAGCAGTGTGAACTCATTTCTCTTCCCTTTGAATTGTAAGATCTCTTTCATCATTACCTATATCTTAAGAAATGCACAGAAATCAAGTTAGGGTTCTATATGAAAGTGGTTCTGTTTTTCTCAAAAGAGAGTGGGCACTAGAATACCAGGGAGTATCTGTTCTGTTTGATGAGTACCTGTTTGCAATTACCTGTTAAATATTTTGAATATTGCTTCTCTCCAGGAGTAAATCTGTGCCACGTTGCTGAGGAAATAACTGCCTTCTTTTCAGTGACTATGCTTTTCAGTTTCAAACTCATCTTTCCAAATTCCCTTCTATGAATGTAAAGTACAAATACACTACATTTTTATTGCATTAAAGAGATACATTTCATTTCATTTTTATCTACTGTGGCTGAATGAATGAAAGCCCACTGGTTTTCATGCAGTAAAATACAATTATAAATCAGCTAAATAAGATTTGATTATGCTTGTAATGCTGCTTTTTCACTATAAAAATGCTTATGATGGAGGTATTATGTTTGTTCCTAGGAGTATACTGGGCATCTACATATTTATTTCAGCAACTTTTAAATTTTACAGTTTTCCTTCAGAAATAATTTATAATTCCCCTATTAAGTTTTCAAATTTTTATTTTGAAATTTTACCTCTAAAATATTATTGGTTGAGGACCAAGACCCATTTCAGTATATAGATTTAAATGAAAAGAGGAAGGAACCATTTTAATAATAAAAAAAAAAATCATTTAGGTATAAAGCATAAGGAAATTTCAGGGTACTTACTTGTCATCTGTCTTTCCTCCTAGACAGTATATCATCCCATTATGTGAAATCACATTATGGCCATAGACTTTGATAGGAAGTTTTTTTACTTCATTCCATTTTACAGCCCTAAAATTAGAAAATAGAATTTATATGCTTTCAGATAACGCCAGGTTCTAAAAATATGAATATTTTTTAGGCAATCATACGCCATTAATGCTTAGGAAACAGGAATGTCATGCCAACTTACACAGGATCATAGCATAATACTGAATCCAGCGAAGCCTCTGTTTGAAGGTCTTTGCCTGCAACTACATAGATTTTGTCATCTACCTCTCCCAGACCGAAGAGGCACCTGGCTGAAGGCAGAGGAGGAAGTCCAACCCACTCAGATGCTATGTTATCAAGCTGAAAAAAATAATTTAAGAAATTGTGGGGCTTGTAGAAAAAAGTCACAGGAGTACCAAAAAATGTATACTATGCTCTATGCGTTGGTTAGAATTCATTGAGATGGTCAAAGATCTGGCAAGTGAAATAAAACTACAATTCAAAAGTATCATATTTTAGCTTTGGATTACCAAAAAAGAACGAGAAAACCTACTTGACTTACCAAAATAGCTTAAATTACCAAAATCTTCAGAACTTCAGAAGGAAAAAGAGAGTAAAGCAGAATCACCAGAGGTTAGAACTGTGAGGTTTCTTGTCACATTTTCTTCCCGTGTTGGCTGGTTCAGGTTTGAAACAAGGAATCATAATACTTTTGGCACACTGGGGAAAGAAAGGCTGTGCAGCAGGGAGGGTCACGTGATGGGAGTGACCCCCTACATGCTATATTTAACGTGCTCCCCAAGCCGGCACCGGGGACAGCTGGACCTGTCGCTCAGTCCACAGACAACTGGGAAGTTAAGCGGTATCTCTTTTCCAATACTAAGAAGTAACTTTGCTCGTTTTTGCTACTGCCACGTCTGCAAGCCTACGATGGTCCTCCTAGTGCCATGCTCTGGGGTAGGAGATTCTCGCGTGGCTGGCATTGGTTTCAACTCACTATCGATAATTTAAGATTTTTCCACTTTGCATTTTAGGACGCCCAAGTACAAGAAAAGTGTTTTCTGAGAGACTGCAGCCACAGATTTGTTGTTCTCTCTGCTGCTACTTCTGTATAGCAGAAAATGAATAAAACCCACTACATACCAAGAATAGACGCAGATATAAAAGCCTGTGGTACAGGGAGGGGTCTCTGTGGAAGCTTATCTACATCTGGTCTAATAAACTCAGTTAAAGAAAAGCACTAATGAATAGTAGACAAGAGGAGGGACTTAACTGCCACATGTGCATTGTCAGCTCTGCATTCACTAATTTCAACATCTAGATTGTGATCACTAAAATTTTTACTTTGGAAAAACAATCTTTAATCAAGAAGGGGGTGTGTAGTATAGCAGAAATAATAATGAACATTTATGAAGTTTTACCTTTGTATTAAATGTTTTGCACATATAATCTTATTTAGTCCTCTAGGATAGGTACTTTTATCATCCCCATTTTACAAATGAGGAAATTGAGGCATAGATACATTTAAAAACCTGCCCAAGGTTTTAAGTGGTTTTCAAGTCCAAGCTATCTAAATACAGATTGTTTTAAAAATGGAAACAGCAGTCATCATAATCCTGAACCTGAGGGCTTAATTACCACACTAAAAAAAAAGTAACCCAGTGCCGTCAAGTCCCACTGTACAGTGTTATTTACCTCCCCATAGCACCCCTTATATAACCCATGGAATGAAATGGGTTGTAGCACCCCTTATAGCAGACAGAACAGTAGAGCCGCCTGCCAGGCTCTTCTATAGATGATCTGGGTGATCCTGGTCAAGCTATTTAACTTCTCTGGGCTCCAGTTTCCTCATCCTTAAAATTAGGGTTTGGGCCTAGATTACTTAGGGCCTTGTGCTGTTAAAAATTTAATGAATCTATTAATTTTATTAAAAAAAAAATCTTTTACTTAGGTAACATACTCATAATCTATCTGTGGTGTATAAAAGCCAAACTATTGCTAAATTAATACATTTTAAACAAATGGTAACCAAGCAGAAAAACACAAAATCTTAAATTCTCATAAAAATATTTTCTTGTAAGTCATAACCCTCTTTCCTGGTCAGGTCTTTTTATCCTGACATCGTCTTCTACTATTGCGTCTTTTAAAAGCAGCAAGGCAACGGTAATGACAGGGAGCGAACATAGTAGTTAATCCTTCCATCATTGTATAAATGTTTTTGTAGCGAAAAGAACAATAAGCAGGTTTCTTGAACCAGAAATGAAAACATTTGTCAATAAAAGTAAGGGTAGAAATGGAATAGAAAAGAATAAGGATAAAAATTAAACACTTGAAAGTAAATGGACTGGGCTGTAGATACATTCAATTAAAATTAAATATGAGACGGAATAAGAAATAAACTCTGGGAGTTTTTAGGAATTATTTTATAACTATAACAATTCCTTGGATCTATGATTTCTATGTATCCATCCATCTATCCATCTGTCTGTCTGTCCATCTATCCATCCATGCTTTGATACCATTTTAGCGTCCTGAATATATTCATAGCCTTTATCAATGGATTTAGGGGAAATTTATCTGAACTTAAAATTAGAGTTTAGGAAACTTTCTGGTCTGTATTCAAATATTTATTTTGACAGATTTTATCTTATTTTTCTATTTCATAGTTAACATTCTTTCCTGGAGCTCTGAAAATTAAGACACATGATTATTTATAACTATATTTTCACGATTAGAAAAGCTGATTAAGGGTAGACTTTCCTGAATGCGCAGCATGTCACACACTTTGAGAGGGTACTGTTACTGTGGCAGGACATTCTACACTCGCTTATCTCTGGCCTTGTCAACTCGAGTGCCTATAAGCCCCAGGCCGTGATTAGCTTTAATCTAAACCAAGTCTTTTGAGCTAGATGTAACCTACAAAGTACTGGTATTGGCATTATTAAAGATAAAGCTTAAGTCACTTATATTTTAGGGAATAACCACAAATAAGAGATAAAATGCCATTTCTAAAACCTTCAAATCAGTTCAGAGAAACTTGGAACAAGTTATAAAATATGACTATTCCATCTTTGAATGTATATTTTGTTTTAGGGAAACACGTTAACCTATTTTTCAGTTAAGAATGTATAAGATTATTTAGTTTTTACTAAAATACTGCGCTTTGAAGGGTCAAGGTCATCAACTATAGATATGACATTTTGGGTAAAATAATATTTAAAAAATCTTCAGTCATCCTTTAAACATCCCCCAACGTTTTGTTAAATATTAACAAGCAGCCAAATTAAAAACAAACCGAACCAAACCATTACCATCGAATCGATTCCGACTCAGCAAGCCAAATTAAATGAATTAAAATACTTCTCTCTGTCATTCCTCTAAGTAGTAAAAGTGCAGAGGAACTAGAACTGGACATACATTAGAATATAATACAAGCAGCCTGAATAATTTACAAATTGGCTAACTGGATGGTAACAGTCTTCCCTTTATGCCTTTAATTATATAAAAAAAAAGTCTTTCTTACCTGGAAGAAGTAAGATTGTAGAGATTGATCCTTATTTTCTTCATCCACATATAGCCCTCCTACCACATAGACCTGATTTTGCTGGGTAACAATGCTGGAATGGTTTCTGGGAATCTGCTCAGCAAGTGCAGTAAGGTAGCATTCATTTTCTGTGGGATCGTAAGCCACTGCAGCTGTGTCATTAATTAAAAGGATGAGGTCTTTGACAAACATTCCATGTCTGGGAATGTCATTCAGGTAACCAGGAAGTAGATCTTCATCACCAACATCACCATTCACCTCACCAGCCCCACTCTTCTCTGCATTTTTGCTGGGTTCTGGGAGTTTGCCTGCAAAGGCATCTTTCAGAACTTTGATTTTTTTCTGGAGTTCAGGGTTGCTTTTAATTATATCATCTTTCTCAACGTGATCTTTAAAATATTTTTCTGACATAAGGCGAAAACGGATGCAATCAAACACTTCACTAAGGTTTTTAACCTTGTTTTCTTTGTCTGTTCGCACCCATTTCATCACAGCCTCAAATACTTCTTCTTCCTTTTCTACATTTAGGCTGTCATTTGAAATAACTGAGATCAGTTCCTGTGGAGAAAGCTGCATGAAGTCCTCTTCCTTACAAATCTGTAGGAAGCGATCAGACACAAATTCACGGGCAGAGATGGCCAATCTTGGGCAGTCAAGAAGAAGTCCTAATCTTAGGATGGCTAAACAGTTACCAGGAGCAAGTCTTTTCTGAAGATAAGAAACGCAGACAGTAAACACTGACGGAATCTGAAAACGGCTGGCCAATGCAAAAATATCTTGCACGTTTCCATCGTTGAGATCAATACTGGCAGAGTACAGGTATCTGATGATTAGATCGAGTACTGCAGGATCCACATTATCTAGTACTACCTCCTTTTTCTTCTCCTCGTCAATTTCAGATAAAAAATACTCACGGAAGTAAGGACTACAAGCTGACAAAATCAATCTGTGGCAAGGAAGACTTTTGTCACCTGCTTTTAGGGTGCAATCGATGAATTTCTTCTCATCCAGGAGATCTTTTAGACCATCCTGAAGAAGGGTGGACTGGTAAAGCCGCAGTTCCTCTGCGAGTTCCCGCTGGGAATCCATTTTGTGAGTAACCTGGGTAAGGAAGGGGACACTGAAGGCCTTAGCTCCTTGCAGCACACAGGTCTAGCTGTAAAAAGGCAGATCAGTGTGCTTCGCCCAGCTTCAAGCCTTTGCAATTTAATCCCACTGGCTAAATATAGATACCAACTCTTAACAACGGGAATTTAGGAGAGCTAGTTTGGAAAGAAGAGTTGTTCTTGCAGCTGTTATAGATTGAAAGGAACAACTGGAGCTTTTAATCACTAAGGAAACAGCTAAGAAACAAGACATTTAAGTGAAATCAAAGGCTTTAAAATACATGAAGCATTAGAAGATATGCTAATAAAGGCTACCCCAAGGAAATGTTTATTGAATTAATCAAAAAGTGAATCATAAAAATGAGCCAGTCTTCTAATACTGGTCTGGCAAGCTACTTGGCTCTCTGAATTGATGCAAAGGTCAAGTATATGAGGTGAGCTCGTCTGAACACTCATAAGCAAGATCCCCTTTCCAAGCAAAGTTACACATGTTTTTATATTCTACTTAAAATAGCAGGATATATATTTTTCTTCTAAAAGCTGGGCACTGGAAGACTTTGACTTGTGGACTTTAATAATGGTTTTTAAATAACTTTTAAAATAATAATACCTCCCTCCTAATTGAAAATAATAAATGCAGAGAAACTACTAATCTTCTAAGACATTCTAAATTATCTTCCTTCTTCAGTGGAAAAACCAGTTAGCATTAAATTACCAAATTATTCAATTTATTCACACCCTACTCATTCTACAAAGAATTTGTAGCATTAAATTATCAAATTATTCAATTTATTCACACCCTACTCATTCTACAAAGAATTTGAGCTGGCAAAAAAAAAAAGGAAAATAAAGGCAAAAGATGAAAAGGAATTATCAAGACCAGAAAAAAACAAAACAAAAAAACCCAGAAATAGAAAGTCAAGGCTAAAGAAAAAACCCATACACCTACAAATACGATCACTAAAGATAGTCTACAGTTTTACGTGTTGAAATGGTAAAAAAAAAACAGATGTAACCCCATGGGAACAATGTTATCAGCTGAGCACAGCACAATCGGAATGAAGAACCACATCACTGTAAAATTTGGAAAACAAGCCTGATGAGAAAAAAATATATATAACTGGAATCATAATGTAAGCTGTTGATTGTAATAGAATACCATACTAATTATGGAATGTAGAAGTCATGATATGAAAGAAAATATATCTTGTTTATATAAAGATAAACCCTGTTGCCAAGTCGGTTCTGACTCCTAGAAAGCCTAAAGGACACAGGAAGACTGCCCCATAGGGTTTCCGAGGGTATAAACCTTTACAGAAGTAGACTGCTACATCTTTCTCCCGCAGGGCGGCTGGTGGGTTCGAACAGTTAACCTTTCGGTTAGTAGCCAAGCGTTTAACTGCTGTGCCACCAGGGCTTCTTTGTATATAGATAACATTGTATAATTCTTCATGAAATATGTTGTTACATAATCATGTTGTCATATTTCCTAAGCTCAGTGGGACTGCAGGAACACAATAATTTCAGAGGCTGGTATTCTTAAACCTGCCCACAAGAATGTAAGTTTCATGAAGACAGGGATTTTGGTTTTGGTCTGTTTTGTTCAATATTATAGCCCCAGCACCTAGTGAGTACTCCATAAATATTTATCAAATGAGTCAACGCTCCCAGACCAGGGAGTTATATATTTTTAAACTTTAAGGTCTCCATCCATGAGTAACAGTTTTTCTTTTATTTTACATCACAGTCAAGTCAATGGTACTGTCAGCTGCTAAAACAACAGCTGAAAGAAGAGCTCATTGACTCTTTTTCCATTTATAGATGCCACTAAAGGTTTTAACACACTAGAAAAAACTACCAGCTGCTCCCTTGTTTAAACAATAAATGACTCATTTCTCTCTACATGTTACACCTAACATTTGAAAAGATTAATGAGTCAGATACAAACAGTACGATATGACATTTGAGATCATTCCTTAGTACTTAGCAATTTTATAGTTTCTTTTGCTTGAAATGTAGTATTTAAATTATATTCTTGGAAGTATATTTTATTTCTGACTCGAATAAATTTCTCAACCAACCAATTTTTCCTCACATAGGTTGTTTATTATAACTCCCTCCGTTAAAAATCTAGGAATCATTCTGTATTTAAATGATGAAACCAATTTATAGCTTTTATACATTGATTTTTAATAAACCCAGGGTAGTCCATGGGTTGTACTACATGTCCATGGTTATACATACAGTTGCATTTTATTTTAGATGTTTTTATATGCCCACTCCTTTCCCTCCGGAGAAAAAGTAGGCTGATTTGGCTAATTCCAATGATTTGACAAATGTTCCTTACAATGCTGCTTTACACTTAAGCAGAGACAAAAAACAGTGAATGATGCCAGAGAGGTCACCAACTTAACTAAGAAATCAGAAAATAATACCTATTTTTTAAAACTTCAAGGAAGTTACAATGAATGCAAACAAGGAGAAAATCAATACATATTACAAAATAAATGTATTACTGCCAAAACTATATTTAAATTACTTATAAAATACTGCCCAAAACTTTACATAATTTTTAGTTTTTACAAAAATGGTCCCCCTAAAGATGACAGGCTTAAAAGTCATCATTTTGATTAGAGTTGCTTAGTTGCATTTTATTAATTGCTTATCACATTTAGAACTATTGTGATAATATATTTAAACCAGATTTTTATAATAGAAAAGCACTATTTTGATTATTCTATAGGAATAGTCTTATCCTTTGAAATAATACTTTTCAAAACATTAAACGGTGCTACTTAAGTTCTTTATTAAACCCAACATGATACAGCCATTCAGAATCCACAAATTAACAGTTTACAAATATTATATACAAAATAAACATATTCACAAACTAGTACATTTCAATGACAATTTTAAACATAATTTTTAGAAAACTGGCAGTAAAATCTTAGATAAATGAGTTTTCCCTTCAATCATTAAGAAACTCTTTCTTAAAGCTTGTTCTGTAAATATAAAAACTATACTGTTCCTTAAACCAGGCAACTAGTATCTTTAATCTTGAGATATCTTTAATTAGAAATCCAGTTCAACTCAAGATCAACTCATTACTTCCCAAAGTCCCTGTAGGGTGATTCCATCCTTCAATTTCTCTATTGCAAGCCCCAGTTCTTCTGAAAATACAGGTTCACGATCTTGTTGCTTTTTAGGAGGTAAGAGGATGAGATAGGAATAGAGGGGGGGAAGGGCAAGGAAGAGGAAAAAACAAAAAATAGGTTTCACATAAGTTTGTGAATACTAAATGTTAAATACAGAAATTTTTTTTCATATGTTATAGGTGAAATGTCCTTACCTTGTTGCCATCAGCAAAATAAGCCTATGAGAAAAAAAATTTTCACATTTATAATATCATACTCAACATATAATAACAGACCACTAGGCTAAGGGACAGGTAACTAATTTACAGAACGATTTTGTAAATGTATTTCTCATTCTCTTACTGTGTGTCTAATCTGTACCATTCTGGTGGCAGAATTCACTTCTGACAATCATAACTAACGTCTACAAGAGTTATGCTTTAAGCTCTAAAAAATATGCATTGTAATTGATATATAATTGGCATTGTTAATTTGAAATGAGATAAAAAAGAATGACTTAAAAGCTATAAAATGTCTTCCCTACTTCTGGTTTAGAAGATAATGCTGGCAAACAAACAAACAAACAAAAAACCCCTAAGCAATCAATCAGTACTCCAAAGTATCAACAAATGCATATAACTGGAGGCAGAAGTAGTTTATAATTAAAACTTTTCATACAATTTCATAGTTTTATTTCAAAATATTTGTTTCCAGAGAGTTATTCTGGTTAGATTCACAGACCAAAGTATGAAGAAAACATTTATTATTATTACTGCTATTATTCTGGCTATTAATTAAATAATACCAATTTGGAAACAGGAGAGTTCATTATCAAAGGCATGTCCTTCTTAAAAAACTATACCTAAAAATTAAAGATTAATTATGGAAACTGTAGATTTTAAATTAATTATAATTTTTAACATGTTTCATTATTATAAGGTTTGAGAAAACTTTTCATATATCTGAAATTCTCTGAATAATTGTGTTCCCAAACTGTTTCCCAGCTTGATTAGTTAAAAGTATTCTTACAAGAGAAATTCCCTCATTTAAGGAAAAAAAAAAAAACAAACTCTAGAACTCATGTTTAAGATATTCTGAAAAGTCTCAAGTTCTATGGTATTCTGCAGACTAAAACCATTATCTAATTAAACACGACTCAGATAATTTTTTTTTTTTTTCAGATAATACCCATAAGAAATTCAGTGGCTTTCCTTTGTGATGCTCACCATGAAAGCGTCTGTGTGATTATCGGAGTCTATTTCTACGTCATCTTGAATTTGTTCAACTGTCAGAGCTTCAAGGGGCTGTGGCTGAAAATTAGTACATGTTAAAATGCATCAAAGATACAATATTAGTTAAACCATTTTATTATTTATTTGAGAATTTCCCTTACCTACAGTAACTACTCGAGTCCTATAAAAATCACTGCATAATTTATATTTTTCTATCAAAACCAACTTAAGTAATAAAATTAGGAGACAGGCTGCTAACCTACATGGGCAGGTATAGAGGGCAGGCATGAATGATGAAGCAGCCAATTAGGAGACAGGTGGCAGGTACAGATAAGTGATGGTGTAGGGACTATGCTCACCAAGCAGACCCCATGTTCACTTTGATGTAAATGGTTTAAAATTAAATTGTACACAATGTATTTAGATCTGAATCTGACAGATTTATGTAAAAGCAATTCAGCAAACTCTATTTTACATACTGAACAAATTACCTTTTCTTCCATCTCATAATCCACTCCAAATATAGGACTGGCAGAATAGACTTTGTGAAGTGAATTGATTTCCTTAACTGATTCTTGTAGTTTTTCCACAGGATCTATTTTAAAGCCAAGAACATATCCTCCACTCTATAAGCAAAATATAATGAAAAAAACAAGTCTAGGAAGAACACTATTTACGTTGTATGATAAACCATAGCTTTAACTGTTCTTATTTGAGAACATAATTTGAAAATTGATTTTTTAAACTAAACTTTTTATTAGAAAAATGCCAAACAGAAACAAAAATAGAAGAGTACAAGGAACCTCCATTAGCCATCATCCAATCTCAACAAGTAACAACATCTGGCCAGCTCTGTTTCATCTCTAACCACCCCCACCCCCAAGACACATATTCAGCATTATTTTGAATCACATCCAGGTCATATCATTTCATCTGTAAATATCAAGCTGATCTTTTAAGATTAAAACACATACACACACACACTGAAGATTGTGAAGACCAAGTGAGCTAAGTTTTTCTTCAGCTAGGCCTTGAAAGAAGGAATATACTATACATTAAAAAAGATAGGCAACAGCCTGAGGCTATCTCCTTGAAGAATTAGGAAAGAAACTTGACCACAATATGTTGTTGGAGAAGAGCAAGTATTATATCCCCTGCTGTGGTTAGAAAAAAATGAAGGAGCATACTGTAATAGGTAAGAGCAGATGCTTTGGGTTAAGAGCAGAAGCTTTTGAGTTCAAATTCTGGTTCTACAATTACTGTGTGATGCTGGAAAACATACTCTCCTTAACCTTTTTAAGCCTCAATTTTCTAATCATAAAATGGTTATGAAGTTGAATTAAATAACACGTATGACACTTCATACAGTTCTTGGTACATAGAAGGTACTCAGTAAATGGCAGCTACTAATAATCTACAGGCCAGGGGAGAGGAAACATTCATGTTTAAATATAGAAGTGTTTCATAAACAAATAAATGTTTTCTTTAAATGTATTTCTGCAAAAACTTGGCATAGCAGTTTACAATTAGATAAAGGAAAATCACTTATCTGTGAGAGTATGAATCTCAAAGTGTGTGTGTGTGTCTGTATCTATCTGAGTTTCTCAAAGGCAGTCTTGGGAATGAGTAAGACCTGGAATCAAAACCTAGCCATACCACTTTCTAGCTGTGAGATCATGGGCAAGGTTTCTAGCCTCTCTAAACGGCAGGTTCCCTAACTGTAAAATGGGGAGAATATAGTAAATGTGGAGCCCTGGTGGCACTGTGGTTAAGAGCTTGGCTGCTAACCAAAATGGCAGTAGTTCAAATCCACCAGCCACTCCTTGGAAACCCTATGGTGAAGTTCTACTCTGTCCTATAGGGTTGCCATGAGTCGGAATCAACTCAACGGCCCAAAGCACCAACAATGTAAATGTATCATAGAGCTGTGTAAAGATTAAGATAATGCATGGAAAGCGCTTAGCACTTAATACTGTCAGTAATAAAAATAATGATCATGATAATATCTGTGCCAACAACAACAAAAAAAGCAGGATTCTTCCTATGGGGGCAATTACTATAAAACTTCAAACGCGCATATAATTTCATATTACAGCTAATATTCTTCTTAGTTGTAAATTGGTTCTATGTAACTAAAACTAAAAATCTAGACTGTCACATAGTTTTAAAAATCAATCAAAGACTAATAAAAGTATAAAGTATCTTACCTGCTGAGAGCTTTCTATGACAAGAGCTAAACCAAATTTTGAATCTCTGATCTTTATTGAACGCTAGATGTAAAATGAAAGAGAAAAAAACTAATATAAGTGTGTAAACTTACACACAGTAACAAGTGGCATTTAAAGAACATTCCTTCCTTCATTACTCTTCCACAGAGGTAAAGTAAACGAACTAAGACTCGTACTGAAAATAGGTGGCAGATTATAAGGCAATAAAAAGATATCTCTGAAATACGGACAAAATGCTCTGACTCAAATACCCCCGAGAGTCAACAACTTATCTGAATATTTTAAATAAAGGACCAGCAATCTTTTAGTTAGTCAGTGTCTTTTGTGGCTCCTAAGGCTGGGCTAGTTTTGAAGAGTCACTTTTCATGTCTCCCATTATAGGAGGCTAAGTTCTTACAGAAACTATATTCCAACTTTTTTAAAAAAAAAAAAAGAAAAAGTTTACGAGCGTTCAGTTACTACATTCATCATTTTTGGCAAGTTTTAAAGACAAAAACACAAAAATACTAATTTCATTAGTAATTAAAAACTGTAAGAGTGCAAATGTATTTAATTTTTCTGCATAATGATACAACATAAAGGTAGTATGCACAAGTATTTTTTGCCTTTCCAAATTTTAATAGGATATCAGATAAGGCTGGGGTAGATCAAACATAACTAACATCAAAAGGTAAACGTAACATGAAGGTTAAGCTTGATCAGCAGGTGATGGACAGTGACAACACTGGCCAGGGAGGAGGAAGGGGTAGAAGCACAATGGTGGGCAGGACCTACAGAAAGTACTTGTTGGCAGAGAACCATGGAGGTCTGACATTATGACCAGGAGACCAAAATATCAAAAAATAGTAATCTGTGGTAAGTGATGGCATACCACACTTCCAGAGAGATGGTCATTAAAAGCTGAAACAGAGTGAGAAAAAGAAAAGGAGACAAAGCTAACTGTTATAAAAACCTCGCCTTCCATCTAGATTCCTTCACACCCTACCAGGAGTACACACAGAGACAGTTAAGCCACAGAACATTAGCACCCTGGCTGTCAATAGGGAATCTAACCAGGTGATTGTCAGTGAAACACAGGCTGATTTAATAGAAACCAGCAGAAGTTGATATATGTCTATATGGGTGTGGTCACAGCAATGGCTGAGGCCTGGAGCTGAAGTTAGAATATGACTGCTGCAGTGACAGACTGTGATGATATCAGATTGCAAGTTCTTTGGGCCAGGCTGAATTCATTCCAGAGGTCGTGTTTGGCAACTCTATTCTTAAATAACAAAAAACATCCTATGTGAAGAACAGAAAGCACAGGGTTGTTTACTACTCAGTAATTATTCAGCATAATAGTTAGGCAAGCTATAACACATATAAACGCAATATAAAAAAGTAATGAACAATACATATACCAATTTATCAAACTAATCTGTAGAATCTGCATGTTATGCCTTTCCAGTCCTGATCATAAATTCCTACATATATTTCAGATGCAGAAATAATTTTATTCCTGTTAGATTCTATGATTTTCTGTTTAATGTGCTGCTTCTCCCCACCAGACTGAAACCTCCTTGATGGCAGATACTGTGGACTGGTTGATGATTTTCATCATTATATCTCTAGCACCTAGCACAGAGTAGGTGCTCAATATTTGACAAATAAAGGAAGGAATATCAGATTATTTTAAAGTAACTCAAAAATCAACCAATTTAGTGAAAGATGATCTTGAGAATATTATGCAAAGAATTATCCTTCTGATAGGCCAAGATTTTCTTTAAAAGAAAGAAAGACATTTTTCAGATATTGCATACATTAAATCTACTCAATAAATATTCAGTCTTAAAACTACTTTTACCCTACAAAAATGGTAATTAGCACAGGATAACATCACAGGATTTTCATTAACCATTTTTATGTTCCATCTAATTTGCACTCAAAACAAACCAAACCCAGTGCCGTTGGGTCGAATCCAGTCCAACTCATAGCCACCCTATAGGACAAAGTAAAACTGACCCCTAGGGTTTCCAGGGAGTGGCTGGTGGATTCGAACTACCGACCTTTTGGTTAGCAGCAGTAGCTCTTAACCACTGTGGCACCAGGGCTCCACTGGAAAAAAAAAAAAAAAAAAAACCAAACCTGTTGCTGTTGAGTCGATTCCAACTCATAAGGCTCCACTCCACCCAAAAAACCTACAGTCCTGTAAATAGCTACTTTACATAAAATGAAACTCTTCAGTTTATTGGAGTTTACTGTTTATTTCACTGAATCACACACTTACCATAGCAGCAGCAGAGTAAAAAGAACCATCTTTACCTACTCCCCCCCAAATTGGTTTCAGCTCTTATTCTGGATTTTATTAGCTTTCACTGAGCTTACACTAAAAGCGTTATCACTATAAGCCATCTTGGCTCCTTTTCAGTAAACCTGTAGTATGAATCCAGTGTACATTACATGCTATATTTGAACACAATGAAATCAGTCCATTCATAAAATTAATGAATTCACTCTGCCTTTAAAAGGTTTTGGAGCAGAAAGTAACAAGAGAGCCAAGATAAAAGTGACAAGAGAGCATGCTAAAGCCATACCAAGGAACCAGCATATGCTTGCCTCATGGAAAGGTTATGGAAAACTTTAGTAACTAAAATCCTTTGAATAGAGTCCAACTATTTTAATTTTTAGAATCCAGCATATTTTTTCTCTTAATCTTGAGATGATAATGGTGCTATTTCCCTTGAATATAAATGCAATCAGGTGTTTTCTATATTGAAATATTAAAGTATACTTTCAGCTAATAACTGCAGCCACTTCAAAAGGAAGAGAGTGAACTCACCTAATCTCAAAAGTCCTGTTAACTGTTGAACAGAAATTATTTATTCTACGTTAAAATAAGGTCACAAAAATGCATGTACTTACAATTTGCAGATATGGTATACTGACATTAAAACTGTCATTCATATTTGCATGCCACACAATTCTTACATTGGTAATAAAAAAAGTTCCCAAATTTCCCTGTTAAAGAGAATAATGAGAGATGTATCAACAATCATTTGTTTGGATACTTACTCTTTATGTTCTAAAAACCTGAATAATTCTGATTATCACAGTAGTAGACAATACCATAATTGATACAATACAGTATCAACGAGTTAATCATTCACTGAATGGCAGTAAAATTAGATAACTCACAGCATGGACTCTGGAGTCAGACTCCTAGTCATTATACCATCAGTACTTAACTAATTGTCTGACCACAGGCAGATTTCTTCTTGGTACGTTTTTGTCAAATGTAAAGTGGAGATTTTCTTAAATAACCTAAGTAAATAAAGCCCTTAACACAATGCTGGGCATATAATAAGCATTTTTAAGTGTTAGATTTTACTATGATTATTATTCAAAATCTGGGATAAGAGAAGGCAAAGAAGTTATAGTAAAAGAGATACAAAACACATGTGATAACCCCCCCATCAGTCCACAAGAGGTATTTTACGGCTCTTCATCACTACTATTTAGATCAAAACTGTTCTCCAATTACACATGACCCCTCAACATCAACTCACAATTATCCAGTATGATAGCTAAAGGGTCTAAAAAATCCTCGAGACCTAGTAACATGGCACCAAAATTACCATTTATTTTTCATTCTCCACTTTACCCCTACATGCTCAGAGGAATTTTCTTTAAACTCTGAGGTTGGGCATAAAGCATTAACTCACAATTGAACCCAGAACCTAAAAAGCCCTTTTCTGAGACGACCAGATTTGAAACATCAGAAAAGGAGTCTTGTTTACCTACCACTCGCATATACATACATACATATACACACACACATACATACATATTTTCTCCCTCCACTCTTACCTTGCGAGCAATTGTTATACAAAAAAATTTAGCCCCCCATTATTCCTGTCCCAAGTCTCATTAATTAATAGTGGAATAATTCATGTTCTTGTTTCCTCTTTAGGAAAAAGAGAAGAATGTGCAAAATTCCTAAAGACCTATTAAAATGATAGATGAGCACATTTGTTTTATTATTTTTCAATAAATCCAAGTTAGGTTCACAATAATATTCCCAATTTTCAATAAAATGGTATCTCTAATAATCCCAAACATCTATTTAATTAATTAACTAAAAAATGGCACTTGAACAGAGTTATTCTATCTCTATCCTTATAAAGCCTATAATCTAATGTCAGGGTACAGATAAGCTATATATTTTAGAATAATAATAACTTAGAGTGGTAATTGTTAAGGACAGGCTACATAACCAGCACACAGAAGGAAGCTTTTGGAATGTAACATCTAAGCTATGACCTAAAACAGGTTAGCACACTATGGCTTGTGGGCAAATCTGTTCTGGTATTTGTTTTTGGTGTTGGGCTGTAAGCTAAGAACGATTTTTACATTTTCAAATGGTTGAAAGAAAGTAAAAAAAAAAAAAATTTGTGACAGATGAATACAGTATGAAATTCAAATTTTAGTGTCCATAAATAAAGTTTTATTAGAATACAGTCATGCTCATGATTTTGGGTATTGTGTATGGCTGGTTTTGTGCAACAACGGCAGGACTGCAACAGAGACTGTATGCTCTTCAAAGTCTAAAATACTTACTATAAGACCCTTTACAGGAAAAGTTTGCCGACCCTGACCTAAAGGATGAGAAGGAGTTATTCAGATGGGGAGCTGTCTATGTTCTACAGAACCCTTACCAGTTTAAAAGACATTTTCAAATGAGCAAAGGCTATCAAATCTTCAAAATTTAACCACATGTTTATGATGTTTAACTAGCAATAAGCTCTTCATTGAAATGCTACAGATTTATCACAGAGGTTATTAGTCTAATCTAAGTTGTAACACACACGAAGGCTGGAAACTTTTAGTAAAATGAATTTTTTTCTAGAAATAATGCATGCCTTCTACATTTGTTTGCCAACTGTGCCCCCCCTCTGCGAGGTATTTTCATTAAGTGAGCTATACTAATTTTTTTTTTACAGCAACTTGTAAAAAAATATTAGCATAGCGGCACTTATGAAAATATCTCATGGAGGGAGGACAAAGTCAGTAAACATGTAGAAGGTGCATGTTATTTGCATAAAGATACAGTACTTATTTCAAATATAAGTTGCTAACCTATATAAACAAATATATGCATGCAAATACATATGTGTATATATATATACACACACACACATACATATACATATATTTCCCCTGACAAAAATGAAGAGTTACAATAATGGATTTAAGAGACATCAAATCAATTATGTATTTAATTCCCTAAAACCAAGATTAACAACTATTGAGTGGTGGTTGCACAGCATGATTAATGTAATTGATATCACTAAACCGTACACCTGAAAAATGTTGAATCAGCAAATGCCGTGTTATGTATCTTTTCACAATTAAAAAAAATTAATAAATAGCATGTAAAAAAGAAAAAGACCAGACTGAAAGGCTTCTGTGACTGTCTATACCATGGTCCTCCTTCATTAGCATTAGCAATCAAGAGGTAGAAAGTAGTGTGGAAGAGTGTGGCTCTAGGGCGAATGAGATATACGAGGTCACGTAACTCTTTTGGGCCTGAGTTTCTCACCTATAATGAAGGTAGGCTGAGCTAGATGATCTCTAAGGTCCATTCCAGCTCTAAATTCTATGTAGACCAAAGTTGTTAAAAAGAGTGCAAAGCCATAAAAATATGAAAATCAGAATATTATTTCATGTCAAAAGCTAAAATGCTAATGTAATAATTAGAGTTGAATGAATATACAAACTCAATGAAGAGTGGAAAAATGACCACCAAAGCACTGTCCCAAAAGGTTCATTAGTTCTTTGCACAATACCTGATCACTGGATAAATTCCATACTCCATTGATTTTATCATATACATGTTCTTGTGGTAATAATCTCAGTTGCTTGTTTTGAATTAACGCACTTCTCAATTTAAAATCACGATACATTTTAGATGTTTCATATGCTCTATGAAAAAAGAATAAACAAAAGGTCATCCCAAACTGAAAATGTGGTTTTCGTAGGTTATGTTTACTTAACTATTAAAATATAGTGTTGTTAGTATTTATGTATATCACACAATTAATATGGTAAATTAAAGAAATTTTCTTTACAATAGATTCTGCTAATTAGAGTTTTTTGTAGATTTTCATTATTTGTCATTTTGGTATATATCTCAGTAATCTATTTTTTTAGATTTTATCTCCGTAATCTGTTTTTTTAGATTAAAAAAAAAAAAAGATTTTTTTTTTTTTTAATTTTTAAGGCAATATGTACCATACAGCACAAATAATAGCAAACAGACTTTTCTCGCTAAACAAAAACAATGATTACACATACAAAAAACCAAACCCATTGTCATCAAGTTGATGCTGCCTCACAGCGACCCTATAGGACATAGTAAAACTGCCCCCATAGGGTTTCCAAAGAACGGCTGGTAGATTCGAACTGCTGATCTCTTGGTTAGCAGCTGTAGCTCTTAACTAATGCGCTACAAGGGCTCCAACTGCACATTATTGACAGGGAAATTCCCTCCCCCTGCCCCGCCATCAAAATGCTTCTCTTTGTTTTTTCACCTGTTTAAGGTAAAAATACCATTATTCTTTTGAAAAAATTACTCTGATTACTTTTCTCACGGCAACCTGGAAATAATACTAGGCTCACATCTATCTCTATATAGAAAATGACAATGAGTCTATACCAACTCCAAAAGGGAAACTGTGAGTGTGTATGCGTGACAGCGTGTGTGTGTGTGTGTCTGCATGAGAGTGTGTGTAAAAATCTTCATGACTGTTTTCTTTCTGTTTCTCTTTGATAAACATTAAATACAGGAAAAAAAAATTATGGTTAACTTTTGATTAGTTAATTCTAATTTTACCCCAAGGAGCCCTGGTGGTGCAATGGTTATATGCTGGGTTACTAACAGGAAAGTTGGTGGTTTGAACCCACCCATCGGCTCTGCAGGAAAAAGACCTGGCAATATGCTCCCATAAAGATTATAGCCTAGAAAATCCCACGGCACAGTTCTACTCTGTCACATGGGATCAGTATGAGTCACAAATTGACTCGATGGCATCCAACAACAACAACAATTTTACTCCATATAAAAACAGGCTACGTTATGCCTTAGTAAGAGTAATAAAAGGATTTTCTTAGCTTTAATAATTTTGTAATTAATTTATATAAATTGTAATATTCATTGTTAAACTCTAGTTTTTACTTTAATTAACCTAATATGTAAACTGTGAAACAGCAGGATTTGAGCATTCTGCCTATATATCTCAACTTGGTTTAGTGCTGCTACTACCAATACTTAAACCTGTGGGAAAAAATGGAAGCTATACCGTAAATTATTTAGGGGGGAATACTTATATAACATTTTCATACTACTAAATGAAAGCAGCTTTCATGTTCCCTTTAAAACTTCATTTCATAGCACATCTCCATGGAAAATGAAACGAAGAGCTGAAGTACAGATAGGTATATGCCGAAGAGAATGGAAAACGTGTTCACATAAAAATGTGTACGTGAATGTTCTTAACAGCATTATTCATAACAGCCAAATGGTGGAAATAACCCCAATGCCCATCAGCTGAAGAATGGATAAACAAAATTTGGTATACCCACACAATGGAATATTACCCAGTCACAAACAGAAATGAAGTACTGATACATGCTACAACATGAATGAAACTTGAAAACATTAGGCTAAGTGAAAGAAGCCAAACACAAAAGACCACATATTATATGATTCCATTTATATGAAATGTCCAGAATAGACAAATACATAGAGACAGAAAGTAAATCAGTGGTTGTCAGGGGCTGAGGGTTGTCAGGGGAGTGCACAACGACTGCTAACCAGTATGGGGTTTCTCTTGGAGTGCTGAAATATCCCAGAATTAGATAGTGGTGATGGCTGCACAACCTTGTGAATATACTAAAAACCACTAAATTATGTATATGTATGTATTTGCCTGTCATTTTAGCCAAGCTTTTTTAAAAGAAATCATAGTACTTAGAACTGATTAAAAAAAAAAAGTGAGCAAGCTAAAGTAGTGAAAAGAAAAGAATTTAGCAAACAAAAACAAAACAAGGAAATTCTTTACAGAAACCTCCCAAACATGCTTTCTACTGCTAGAAAATAACCTTTTTTAATTAATGAATTATCTAACTTGGTTATCTACAATGAATAAATTCTCCATGACAGCTATTTTAATAGAATCCTCAGTGGAAATTTTTATAATTCTTCTGTAGTCTCATGTGTTCTATAAATACTTTCGAAGTGTTTATCAAATGATAATGAAATGTGTTCTAAAGCAGTCTTCAGAATATTTTACAACGGAGCTTGGAGGGAGACTGCACACTTTAAATTTTATCTTCTAAATATTTGTATCACAGAATTGCTTTAAAAATATTCAATAATCCATAAAGTATTACTATACCTGTGTACTGCAATCACAGAAGTAAAAAGTCTAGGACTTCCAGGAACCACATTTGTAAATATAAATTCAAAACGAGTACTGTTACATTTTGTTAGGATATAAAGAGCTTCAGTTTGGCCTCGTAATTTCTGTAAGGACAAATTCATTCACAAGTTCAGATTTTAAGATCAACTCCTCACTTACAGTGAAAACATGAATGTTAACCTCAAATAGCTACTGTTTCTTCACTATACATATACATTTCAATAAGATTTTTTCAGACTTACAGAGTTAGCAGTCCTTGTTGTAATATTCAATATGCAGTTGTAACCAACAGCTAAAATTCAAAATCAAAGAATTTAGAGAACATGATACAGTAAATTGAGAAAAAGTATTTTGCTAAAAATCATATATACATAATTTTTAAGTTTTAAAAACTGAAGATATATAAGGACAACTTTTTAAAATGTTTATGAAATAACTGCAAATTTAAGTTAAATAATTAAAAGAAATAGAGCCTCAATCTGCCTCCTTGAACAAAAACATTCATAATATGGAATATAAGAAGTTTGCTTCTCTAAAACCTCTACAGCATTATTTATTGAAAATTTTAGCACCACTAGAAAAAGAAAAAGTCTAGCTGGATAATCTAAAATACTTCAAAAAAATAAGTGAAACACCATTTAACACAATAAGTTTTATTAGAATTTAGATCTCCCTTCTTTGGGATTATAGGTAGTCCCTGATTTACGATATATTTGAGTTATGACCAACCACACTTCTTCTGTACATCTTATCCTTGGTGATAAGCACTACATATAATCTTGCAGTACGTAATTTGCTGATGTTAACATTCTCAGGTGTTCACTTGCAGATGTTCAATTTTTTGATTCACTGTTCAAAACATTGCCGTAGAGCAGGCTACGTCCTGGTCTGCAATGAAGCTGGTGTTGGGAATCATAACAGATAGAAAATTGGGCAACATTCAACTCTTAACGACATACAATTGAACTGTGCACGAGACCAACAGCTGTTATGACTTCTACTTCATTGTTACAACACTGAGGCTGACTTCAGTGTAGACCAGGCCTACAGTGTGATCTTATTTAGTGTTTCATACCATAAGAACCACCAGTTGTTAACCTGAACTGAGGTATTCCACTTACATCAGAACCAACCTACAACAGAGTCATGGGAACAGAACCTCTTCATAAGTCAAGTACTACTTGTTCTAGAAACAGGTTATGGCAAATTGTCGAAAATAAGCAAAAAACATAACAAAAAAACTTACAACAAAAGACAATTATTCAGTGTAAAAGCCCTAATCTCATATAGAATTTCTGAAGTTTTTATAAATTAAAGCCATATGTCATGGTATAGTTTTTCAGTATCACAAGTCACAGTGCAAGTATAATAGCTCACCTGACATAGGGTTTTTTTCTTTAGATTTATCTAACAAAGATACTTACAAAGATTGACTCTGGGTAATGCCAAAGAATGCCAGATGATTCTTAAATTTGTTACTAAGAGTCTACCTAAAAACAAATAAACAAGCAAACAAACCAAAAAAGAGGTTAGCTTCAGTAAGAACCCATTTTTGTAGTATACCATGAAGTGAACATGGACTGGATGTGCCCAGTATCAGCAGCAACATCGAAGATGTTTTCATATATTTATTAATTCAAAATATTTATTGTGTGACTAAATCCTACATAAGGTATACGATGCATGATTCATAATCTCTGAGAAACAAAATCTGAGCATTACTAAAGGGATACAAGTAATCACTGCCAACAGCTTGGCATGACTCAAACTGACCAAAGAGAAAATTATGTACTGATCTTTCATCTCAGTAGCAGCTGCTTTGGGTTCCAGGTGGTCATATGTGTGCAACTGAGAATGGGTATGGGACAGTATAATTACAAAGCCACTCATTTAAATCACCCTTTTCAAAAAACTCTCCCATACATACTCATCCCTGCTGTGAGTGCTCTCTTAACAGTTTTCACTTATGTGAGCCATATATACTTATACATCCAATTTTGCTATAAGCAAATTTGTCTTTTTTGCTCATATGAAGTTATGGCCAGACTGAAGTCTATTTAAGGCTTTGTGCTTTTCATGCTTAGCATCAAAGTGATGTTGATCTAATATTCCGTGTTCTTACATTAAAACATAAAGTTAGATAAACTTTATTACTCAAAGTGTATCCTATGGAATAGCAGTGCATCATCAATGCTCCAAAGAAAAAAAAGTCAAATAAACCTGAGGATGGTGAACTATGTTGCAAAGAATTACAATACGATCAGCACGTTAAACTCTTTGAGGTATCCTGAATTATAAAACTTGCTTAACTTTTGAAGCATACATTAATATTGAATATACCATGGACTGCCAGAAGAATGAACAAATCTGTCTTGGAAGAAGTACACCTAGAATGCTCATTAGAAGCAAGGATGGCGAGACTTCGTCTCACATACTTTGGACATGTTATCAAGCTGGACCAGTCCCTGCAGAAGGACATAGTACTTGGTAGAGGGCCACTGAAAAAGTGGAAGACCCTCAACGAGACAGACTGACACAGTAGCTGCAACAATGCGCTCAAGCATAACAACCATCGTGAGGATGGCGCAGGACTGGGCAGTGTTTCCTTCTGTTATATATGGGATTGCTGTGAGTCGGAACTGACTTAACGGCACCTAACATCAACAACTTTAACACACATTTCTCCAACTAATTATATAATTCTTTTGATTAGTAATCATAGGCCACATATATGCTCTCTTCCTTGAAAACCCTTAACCAAAAAAAAGACCAAACCCAATGCCGTTGAGTCGATTCCGACTCATAGCGACCCTATAGGACAGAGTAGAACTGCCCCATAGAGTTTCCAAGGATTGCCTGGCGGATTTGAAGTCCCGACCCTTTGGTTAGCAGCCATAGCACTTAACCACTACGCCACCAGGGTTTCCTGAAAACACTTAGAATGTCTAATATCAGAGAAACTAGGCCTGCATGCATACTGGAGTGACATGGGATGGTAAAGGAGGTTCCAAAAATAAAGGAAGGCATTCTCCAGGAAGACTGTGGAAAATCACAGGATGTGTCTGAAGAACAATAAGTAGCCCAAAACGGCTGGAGGGTAAGGTTCACACACAAAATCATAGAAGACTGGGCATTGCATCTATCAGTCAGGGTTCAACAGAAAACAGGTGACATACTCAAATGAGGACTTAGTACAAATGTAGGGGTGGGGTGCTGGGAACAATAAATGTCATTGCAGCAGAAATGTCACCATCCCAGGACCAAAGTGACGGGGGAAGGGAGCAGTTACCGAAATATAGAAGGAGCAAGATTCCTGCAGAACCGACCATTTTGAGAAGAAAGGCACAGCCAGCCTCTCTCTGGGGAGAGTCAGAATAAATTCCCTGACCTCACTCTCCTGACAGCATTTGATCTTCTGCCATGGCTCTCTTAACAGGAAGCAAGAGGGCACAGGAGCTCTTATATGTAATCTATACAAGTCATCTTCCCAGGGTAAGGGGAAAAATGTGCAGAAGGTTGCTGGACCTGGAGTGACAAATGGAAGACAGCAACAAATGTTTTTTGTAGCCAAACTAGAAGTTCTTCAATTCTGGCCCCAGAAATCTGAACTAAGATCTATTAGTAATGGAGGCAGTGGAATGGGCTATGGATTTAGAATTAGGATCAGAGAGGACGGAATAATTTTAAGAAAGGAATAATGTAACTGTTGTAGTTTAGGGAGCAATGTAGGCAGTTTGTTCATTAGTTACTAGCTATGTGACTTGGAAAAGTAAAGTAACTGCACTGTTTCTCAGGTTCCTCATTTGAAAAAAAGATAATAGCACCTACTTTGTATTTTTTGTTTTTATGATTAATATTATTAAATAAGATTATACATATAAAATATTTAGAACAGTGATTGGCAAACAGTAAATACAGATAGTCCCCAACTTATGACATACTCAAGTTACGACGAACTGCACTTAGAACTGTCCGTTGGTTTTTTTTGTACATCTTGTAGTTAGTAATACAAACTACGTACAGTGTTGCAGCATGTAATTTGCTGGTGTTATCATTCTTGTCCCAACCCCCAAAGACAAATACAGATCAGATTTATAAAGATATCGATAACAAAAGGCAACAATAACAAAAACTAAAAAAAAAAAAAAAAAAGAGGTATTAACGTCAGAACCAACTTACAATAGAGTCGTCAGAATGGAACCCTGTTATAAGTCAGGGACTACATGTATTCAAAATTCTAACTGCTATTATAATTTTTTAATATTTAAATTCTTTACAAACTCGGTTTAACGACTTATTTTTATTTTTGTTTTTGTAGATACATTGGTTTACGTTTTTCTTAGGTCATTTCATCTAGGCAACATTAGTCTCTGCAACGGGGCTATGAGCCCAGGATAGCTGTTGATTTATCTATTAAAGGATCTCAGAAAAATTACAGCAGCAAAAGTCTTATAAAACCACCTACCAACTCTGTCAACCTCTTTTTCTGCTCTTGGTACATCTCCTGTAAGTCTCTGGGATTCTTATGCTGCCTTTTTCTGCTGAAGGGCCATTCCTACAGCTCCAAACCTAGTGTTATTTTCTCTCTGTTCTACCCAAACACCACAATATAGCTATCCCTGTTTCCCCTAGTTTCCCAAATGCTGAAATAGAGCTGTCCCTGTTTCATTCAGGGCTTCAGTGCATGAAGCTAATCTGATAATTTCATGTCAGGGCATTTACAGTTAAAAATGGATTAAATATGCCAATCTTCTGGGGTATTTCTAGTTTTAACACAGGGTTTCCTGAACTGGCAACGACTTAACTTGGTCATTCTCAAACTGCTAGAAGAGAGGACAGGGAGATGGCTAGAAGGCAGGATTCTCCTTCCCTTTTCCATCTCATCAGCCAGAAGCTCTGTAACCTCCTATAAAATTTCATTTGAACAAAGGTTTCTGTGGTGTACGCGCACACAGAGAATTATTTTTATTAGGAAGACTTCAGGCACTGTAGTGAGGATTTTTGGCGAGAGAGGCTTTTTGTCCTCCCTACCCCAAAGTACGGAGCCCTGGAGGCTCAATGGTTAAGAGCTCAGCTGGTAACTGAAAGGTCAGCAGTTTGAATCCACCAGTTGCTCGCTGGACACCCTATGGGGCAGTTCTATTCTGTCCTATAGGGTTGCTATGAATCAGGACTGACTTAATGACAACGGTTTTGGTTTTAGTTTTTTACCCTGAAGTACAACTACAGAATTTGGTACTCAATGCATATTTGATGAGTCAAAAAATGTTCTATTACCCATAGTTTTTATATGGACTGGTGGATGGAGTATTACTTAAGAGTTCTTACCAATTATAAGACCCACCAACCTTGCCCTTGGCTTCCTCAAGTTAATTCAAGTTTCATCAAGAGTAGGGCCATCAGAAATACCTACTGCCTCTTACAAACAGGGCTCCTGGGGTTTTAACAGTCACACTGGATACAGGTGATGTCAGAATCGGCACTTATTGAAAGACCAGAGTTTTGAGGGAGAACCTGTGTTCCCTAGCTACAGGTTTAATACCTATCCTTTCTTCAGTTTAGGTCTGAGAAAAGTCTTATGTGGATTTAAGACTCACAATTATATTTTCATATAACACTGTTTCATACCTTATTCTCTAGCAAATGTGATATAACATTTGTAAAATAAGCCAGAAATATAAAATACATTAGAAAATTGTACTTACCTCTATCCCCATTATTTCCTTTGGTATCTTCAATTGAATCTAAACAGTCAATAAGGACTTCTCCAGGTCTTGTTTTCATTTGTCTAAAATAAACATAAAGGCTTTAATTTTATAACTACAACTATACCTGCTTACAATCTAGTTAGGGAGAGAAGAGACATATGCATATAGAATAGCCAACAGTACAGATGGCACCATAACAAACGAGTAACAAGGTCTGCAAGAACTTCATGAAGCTAGAGATCAGTGAGGCCACCTGGAGTAATCCCAAACCTGAAGAATTGGATTTAGAGAAATAAAATGAAGAGAGAGGAGAGTCCATGATTAAAGACCAGGAGTAAGGAATTCTAAGAGCCTGAAGAAAGACTGGCCTGGCTGGGGAAGAAGACCAAGACTAAGAGGTAGTGAGAAATACGACTGGATAAGTAAATTGGTACTGGATTGTGGAGAACCTTGGATGCCAGTCTGATAGGTCTGTGCCTTATCCTGTGGATAATGGAGAATTCTTAGAGGTTTCTGAGTCAAGGAAAAGAGATCAGGCAGTTAAAGAAGAAACAGGTTAAAGAAGAGATACATTTAAAGCATCTTTAGGACTTGCTGAACGATTACATATAAAAGACAAAAGGAAATGAAGAATAGTTTGCTGACTAATACAATGCATCCTAGAGGGTCAAAAACAACTTGCAGAATATCTGGTAGAACCTTCTAACACTCTCTATATGTAACTGCCCAACTCAATTATCTATTGAAAATACAGATATGATCGTATCACTTTCCTGGTTACAAGCCTTCCACGTCATTCTACTGCCTTGGTAATGACCAAAATACTCAACGTAGCATTTCACAATCTGGCCAATCCACCTTTCCATTTGTATCTCCATCCTCTCCCTGTCACACACCCTGCTTTGTAGTCAGTGAGGTTTATACCTCCAAAACTCTGCTTCTAATGAGGATTCTCCACCCTTACTCTGCCCCCACAAGAATACTCTCCTCTTGTCTACCCTGACAAGGCCCTGCCCATCATTCAAGGCCCAATTCAAATATTTCTTCTGTGAGGGCTTCCCCAGGCAGAATTAACTGCTCTGTCTTCTATGGTCCCCAGTTTTTATGTTTTCAGGATGGTATTTACCACATTTATTATAGTTAGTTGTCCATGTATATCTCCTGCACTACATTAGGTATGGGTATGAGGGTGTTTTTTATGAGGGTGTGTGTGTTATTTCCTATGTGTTGTATCCCTAGCTATCAATACAGCGACTAGCATATGGTAAGCATTTGATAAATGTTTAATAAACTAAAATTTTTAATGGGCCTTATTTGGATTAAGAACCCTTAAGAATGACAGAAAAAGTCAAAGAACGTGTACAATATATAACTATGGTTTATAATTTTACAAATTCTCTTCCTTAGAGGATCTAACACCATGTTAGTGCTAGCTCTTCAGCCACAACGAAGCCTGGGAAATGCATTAAAACTTCATTTTTCCATCTGAGAAGGTGCTGTTCATGATCGGGAACTGTAAGAAGTGGCTACGAAGCTCCGTGTGGCTAACCCAAGAACTTTAGCTTTGCTGTTTTTTTCTCAACACTGAAGATCCTAAAGGGACAGGTTTTGTTTTTTGTTTTTCCTTTTTCTAAATCATTTGGACAGAAAGTTTCTAATCATACCCTCTTTAAAGTGTAGGGAAAAAAAGGTATTTTGCATAAACAAGGTATCTGAGAGATTGCAAAAGGGAGCTCTTTCTTCTTATTAGTGATTTAGATGAATAACTAGGTGGAAGCTTACCGTGGGCATAAAGTTTCAGAGTTTAGAAATTCTGGAGAATGCTTCCTCCCACATCCTTCATTTTACAGCTAAGACTCAAGCTTGGAACGGTGAAGTCACCTGTCCAAGGGCCCACTATCTGTCGTTATTCCAGACCTAGATTTAGAACCCTGGTGTCCTGAGTCCCTGCCCTATGTTCCTTCCACTACGCAAAACTGACGCCTCAAGCCTTCGGTGGCCCCGGGCCGTGTTGAGTAGCTTCCCAGAACCGGGCCAGGGATTGCACTGGACCGAAACTCGATCATCTAGATGTTCTGCTATGCCGCCGGTCTCTGCAGGGCCGCAGTTCCCGGGCCAATCTGGGTACTCCCGAGGTGCAGACACCCCGAGCAAATTCCCTCCCACCCTCGCTAGGGCGGCGAGCGGCGGGGCCGCAAGCCCGGCCGGTGAGTCCCGAATGCGCGGCGCAGCGCCCTCTGCAGGCTACAGGCCGCTGCGGAATCCTGGCGACTCACTGTGAGGACACGTCGAAGCGGACGTCCCGGTCCTCCCAAAGAGCGTCCAACACTGACATGGTGATTGCGGCCCGTGGCGGACTGTCGCCACAGCGGGAGAGGCCGAGCCGCGTCTCGCTGGCTCCAAGGCAACAGGCTGCGTCCGTCACGACGTCTACGGCGAGAGCAGAGACCCAAGGTTTCTCGGGTAGCGTGAACGCTTTCACCTCCGCAGCTCTGCACTTCCGCCAAAGCTGATTTGAGACGTGAGGCTCGACTAGTCGCTTAGAAGTCGACGGGGCTGTGGCGGAGGGGCGTGTGCTTGACCTCTGGGCGACCTTCTTTGCCTCCAAACAGATATCCTTAAGCCATTCCATGCCCTTCCCCATTTCTTCACACCGTAAAAAAAATTTGCTTAAAACTCCCAAGTTAGTTACGTGGTCTAGTAGGCCCCTCCGGATCTGGTCCCACCACCCTCTCTTACCTCATGCCGCCCTCCCTACTCACTACATTCCAGCCAGGCAGAGCTCATGGTCTTTGGAGAGCCCCTTTTTTCCTTCTGGAACGCAGTTTCCCAGATCTCTGCTTGAAGGGCTCCTTGTCATTCAGGTCTCAGTTAAAATGTCAACTCTGGCTTTCTCTGATCTTTCTGTCCCTCTACCGCGAGCTTCCTCAGTACAGGGACCTGACCTATCTAGTTCATGGCTTTGAACAGTGCCTCCGCACATAGTAGGTACATAATAAATCTTAGCCAACTAGAGTGAGGAAGATTGTCCTGCTTGCCTTGTAGAAGCCAGCTTCTATGATGGGGCCCTTAGGACCAGAAGCCTCAATCCCATAGGTGCAAGGAATTGAATTATGCCAACAACCTGAATGAGCTAGTAAACACATCTTTCCCAGGTAAAACATGATGAGGCCACAGACCCAGCCAACATTTGGATTGCAGCCTGGTGAGACAGACCCTGAAGCAGAGCACCCAGGTAAGCCGTGCCTGGACTTCTGACCTACAGAAACAGAGATAGTAAGTATCTGTAGTTTTAAGCTGCTATATTAGTTTCCTAGAGCTGCTGAAACAAATTACTGCAAACTGAATGACTTAAAATAACAGAAGTTTATTCTCTCATAGTTCTGGAGGCTAGAAGTTTGAAATCAAGATGCTGGCAGGATCATGCTCCCTCTGAATGCTGTAGGGAAGAATTCTTCCTTGCCTCATTTATCTTCTGGTGGTTACTGACAATCCTTGGTGCTCCTTGGCTTGTAGATGCATCACTCCAGTTTCTGTCTCTGTCTTCACGTTGCCTTCTCCCCCGTGTGCCTGTGTCTCTGTCTAAATTTCCCTCTTCTTATAAGGACACTGGACATACTGGATTTAGGACCCACCCTAATCCAGTATGACCTCATCTCAATTTGGTTATATCTGCAAAAACCCTATTTCCCAATAAGGTCACATTCCCAGGTCCTGGGTGGACATGAGTTCTAGGTGACGCTATTCAGGGCAGGAAACCCTGGTGGTGTAGTGGTTAAGAGCTACAGTTGCTAACCAAAAGGTCGGCAGTTCAAATCCACCAGGGGCTCCTTGGAAACCCCATAGGACAGTTCAACTCTGTCGTATAGGGTCACAATGAGTTGGAATTAACTCAATGGCGATGGTTTTTTTTTTTTTTAATTCAGGGCAGCTGCTAAATTTGTGGTAATTTATTATGTAGTAATAGAAAACACAGATTTTGGTATCAGGAATGGGGTTCTATTGTAACAAATACCTATAATGTGGGAGCATCTTTGGAACTGGGCAGTGGGTAGAGGGTATAACATCTCACAAAATTCTACTGTCAGGAAGCAGGCTGATCAAACCGTCCAGCTGCAAACATGTGCTACCTTTTAAGTCTCAGAGGGTAGAACCAAAAGCCCGAAAGCGGAGTGGAGAGCCACAGAATGTTATTCCCAGACCTTGAAACCTAATCAATAAAAACAAATGGCTTTCAGAAATTTTGTATACCAGTGATTCATTTTTACCTGCCATTTCCCCGCTTTGAACTGGAATGTCTATAATTGATATCCTATCCCTGACTCACCATTGTAGTTTGGGTCACTGTAGTTTTGGGTATACTTTGCCATCAAGTCAATTCCGACTCATAGTGATCCTGTAGGACAGAACAGAACTGCCCCATAGCGTTTCCAAGGCCCTAATCATCATGGGAGTAGACTGCCACATCTTTTTCCCACAGAGCTGCTGGTAGGTTTGAACCACTGGTCTTTCATTTGGCAGCCAGGTACTTTAACCACTACACCACCAGGGCTCCTTAGTTTTGGATATAGCAATGGTGATACCACTGGCAATAAAATCCTTCACAAAGGGAAAGGCGTCTACTGTCCTAGTTGCAGAGTGTGCTGGGGGGTGGGGAGAACTGAGTGAAACACTGAGAGCTTCCTGGTTGCAAAGTTGGTGGTCGTGGTGGTGGGGGGGAGGGTCCATATTCTGCTCAGCCCAGCTGCCACTGGATCAAAAGTTTATTCAGTCCTCTTTAAGCATTTCAAATCCATGACTGTGGTAAAATGAGTTCCTTTATGTAGCCTTTTGCCTTGGTTCTTTGGAAAAACAGCTCGAGAGATTTTCCCCCTAAACTCTGAGGAGTTACCATTGCCCTAGTTTTCGACCCCAGAGGTTTTGTTACTTTTTGTCCAGGTCGATTGACATTTCCTGGGTAAGCTGTAAATAATTATTTGATACTTTTCGTTTGGCCCTGGATTGCAGCCTGCCCTGTGATTGGTCTATTTTATGTACCTTGCAGGGATTGGTCAATATACTTACAGAAATGAAGTGACTATAGCTTACTATGCAAATGAAGTGACTGTGGCCTATGAGAGGGGATTGGTCAGTTCATGGCCTTGATGGGAGGGCCATGCCTTGAAATTGACTACGAGTTTGCTTATAAATTCAGTCAACCCCACAGAGGTTTGCAGACAGAAAGAGAAGGAAGAAGGAAACAGAAAGCAGAAAAGGCAAGTCAGGCAAGAACAGAGAAGAAGCAGAGAGAGAGGAGGCAGAGAACCTCCTAAAAGATACGTAACAAGAGTCAAGGGCTGTAACGCTGAAGACAGCAAGAGGCTTGGAAGGGGCCCTGTGGCAGGATCAGTGGTTATGGCAGAAACTTGCTGCTAGGAATGCAGCTAAGAGAGCTTAAAAAAACTGCTGCACTTGCTATGAGCTGGGTCAGTTAGCACTGGAGAGCCTGACGGCCAAAGACAGAGAGTCCTGTCCTGAGATGGCGAAGAGGGAGTGTATATGGCAGAGAGAAGGGTCTGCTTGCTTGCACAGCCAAGAGGAACTGAGAGAGCTGTCCTGCACTGAAAAAGGGAGGGATGTACTGTCCACTTTGGGGGAGCCTTCCAGACTTTGCCTACATGCTTCCTAATCCCAATCCTGAGTTACAGCCTGTTGATCCTGATCTCGAGTAGTACCCTTTTACTCCCTTAATAAACCACTTAACTGTAAGTGCGGTCTGTGAGTTTGGTGTGGCCATTGGAATGATTGGAGAGAGGAGGGTTGTCTGACCTCCACCTAATAGGAATCAGCCTTGGACTAATAATTCACTCCTGAAGTTAGGTGAGTTCTGACACTATTACTACTACTATTTTACAATGATCTAACAAGGAGAACCTTTGCAATTATGTAAAATCAACAAAATGGAATAAATTAAACTTATACATAGGATGAATCTTAATTTATCTTAAATATTCCAGTGTTGTTTACACACTTGGCCAACTTATTCTGTTAAACTTAAAATCACAAGTTTCTTCTATTCAACATTGTGCTGGAAGTTCTAGACAAGGAAATCAGGCAAGAAAAAGAAATAAAAGGCATCCAGATTGGAACAGAAGAAGTAAAACTATCTCTATTTACAAATAACATGCTCTTGTATATAGAAAGTCCTAAGGAATCCAGAAAAAAACTATTAGAGCTAATAAACAAGCTATCATGGTTATAAGATACCAGATCAATATACAAAAGCCAATTGTATTTCTGTACACCAGCAATGAATAGGAGCTCTGGTGGTATACTGACTAAGAGCTCGGCTGCTAACCAAAAGGTTGACAGTCTGAATCCACCAGCTGCTCCATGTAAACCCCATGAGGCAGTTCCACTCTGTCCTATGAGGTTGCTGTGAGTTGGAATTGACTGGTTGACAACAGGTAGCCGTGAATAATCTGAAAATGTAATTAAAAAACAATCCATTTACTATAGCTTAAAAAAGAACAAAACAGGAACAAATTTAACAAAAGAATACAAGACTTGTATACTGAAAACTACAAAACGTCATTGAAAGACATTAAAGAAGACCTAAACAAATGGCAAAACATCTCATGTTCACAGATCAGAACGCTTAATATTTTAGAAGACATGCACTTTCTGATTTCAAAACTTAACTACAAAATCTGGAACCACAGTGATCCTGTCAGCAGAAAGCTGAAGTCATGGAGGATGCTTAACTGCTACCCAAGGAACCCACTGAGACAGGAAAAAAAAAAAACTCAAAACCTGTTGCTATCGAGTTGAGTCCAACTCATAGAGACTCCGTAGGACAGAGTGGAACTGTCCCATAGAGTTTCCAAGGAGCGCCTGATAGATTTGAACTGCCAGCCTTCTGTTTAGCAGCTGTAGCTCTTAACCACTACAGTACCAGGATTTCCAAGGCAAAAAGAGAGGGAGAAATATACCTTGGTTTTTTCCTCCCCCTTCCTACCTTGTGCTTCAGTCTGCCACTAGTACCTCAAACGGATTAATACCAACTGGGATCCAGCTGACAGGATTTGGGAAACACACTCTATGAAGGTTGGCCCTCTTGAGAGATAGGGCAGACCAGCCAAAGGAAGAAAAATAGATCTAAGGATAAATAAGCCCAATACTAGTATAGTGAACCAGGATCTGTTAAATCCAGGAGAGTTTGGAATTAAATTGAGAAATGATAAAACCAGTTAAACCCAAAATATTCATTAATGCATTCATTCAACAAATATTTATTGATTATATACCACTTGCCAGTGTTCCTGTTAACTGTGTGATATGTTAATAAACAAAATAGACTATCGTAAGGTGCAGTCGAGTCTGTTCCAACTCAGCAACCCTGTATACAACAGAATGAAATGCTGCCTTATGCTGCATCATTTTCACAATCTTTGCTACATTTGAGCCCACTGTGTCAAAGCATCTTGTTGAGGGTCTTCCTCATTTTCACGGACTCTCTACCAAGCATGATGTCCTCCTCCAGGGACTGAGCCCTCCTCATAATGTATCCACAATACGTGAGACAAAGTCTCGCCATCCTTGCTTCTAAGGGGCATCCTGGCTGTACTTCTTCCAAGACAGGTGTATTCGTTCTTCTGGCAGTCCATAGTATATTCGACAATCTTCATCAACACCATAATTCAAATGTATCAATCCTTCTTCAGTTTTCCTTATTCACTGTCCAGCTTTTGCATGCATATGAGGCCATTGAGAACACCATGGCTTGGGTCAGTCGTACCTTAGGTCACATCTTTGTTGTTTTTTTTTTTTTTTTTAACACTTTAAAGAGATATTTAGCAGCAGATTTGCCCAATGCAATAGGTCGTTTGATTTCCTGATTGCTGCTTCCATAGGCATTGATTACTGATCCAAGTAAAATGAAACCCTTGACAATTTAATTATTTTCTCTGTTTATCGTGATGTTGCCTTATTGGTCCGGTTGTGAGAATTTTTGTTTTCTTTATGTTAAAGTGTAATCCATACTGAAGACTGTACTCTTTGGTCTTTTTCAGCAAGCAAGGTTGTTCATCTGTATATCACAGGTTGTTAATGAGTCATCCTCCAACCTTGATGCTGTGTTCTTATTCATATAGTCAAGTTTCTTGGATTGTTTGCTCAGCATACGCATTGAATAAGTATGGTGAAAGGATACAATCCTGGCACACACCTTTTCTGATTTTAAACCATGTGGTAGCCCCTTGTTCTGTTCGAACGACTGCCTCTTGGTCTATGTACAGGTTCCTTATGGGCACAATTAAGTGTTCTGGAATTCCCATCTTTCACAGTGTTATCTATAATTTGTTAATGATCTACACAGTCAAATTCCTTTGTGAAGTCAATAAAACACCTGTAGACATCTGTCTGGTATTCTCTGCTTTCAGCCAAGATCCAGGTGACATCAGCAGTGACATCCCTCATTCCATTTCCTCTTCTGCATCCAGCTTGAATTTCTGACTGTTCCCTGTTAATGTGCTGCTGTAACTGTTTTTGAATTATCTTCAGCAAAATTTTGCTTGTGTATGATATTAATGATACTGTTTGATAATTTCTGCCTTCTGTTGGATCACCTTTCTTTGGAATGAGTGCAAATATGGATCTTTTCTACTTGGTTGGCCAGGTAGCTGTCTTCTAGATTTCTTGGCATAGACAAGTGAGTTGAGACATTTGTTGAGACATCTCAATTGGTATTCCATCAATTCTTGAAGCCTTATTTTTTGCCACTGCCTTCGGTGCAGCTTGGACTTCTTCCTTCAACAGCATCGGTTCTTTAGCACATGCTACCCCTTGAAATGGTTGAATGTCAACGAGTTCTTTTTGATATAGTGACTCTGTGTATTTCTTCCATCTTCTTTTGGTGTTTCCTGCCCCATTTAATATTTCTCCCATAGAATCCTTCAGTATTGCAACTTGTGTCTTGAATTTTTTCTTCAGTTCTTTTAGCTTGAGAAATGATAAGCATGTTCTTTTGGTTTTCTAACTCTAGATCCTTGCACATTTCAGCATAATACTTTGTCTTCCCGAGGCAGACTTCGAAATCTTCTGCCCACCTCTTTTATGTGATCATTTCTTCCATTTACCCTAGCTACTGCACATTCAAGAGCAAGTTTCAGAGTCTCTTTGGACATCCATCTTGGTCTTTTCTTTCTTTCCTGTCTTTTCAATGACCCTTTGCTTTCTTCATGCATGATGTCCTTGATGTCATCCCACAACTTGTCTGGTGTTTGGTCATTAGCTTTCAACACATCAAATCTATTCTTGAGGTGGTCTCTGAATTCAGGTGAGATTTATTCAAGGTCGTACTTTGACTCTGTGGGCTTGTTTCAGTTTTCTTCAGCTTCATCTTGAATTTGCATATGAGCAATTCATGATCTGTTCCACAGTTGACCCCTGCCTTTGTTCTGGCTGAAGATACTGAGGTCCTCCATCACTTCTTTCCACCTGTTGGTGCCAAGTTGATTCCGACTCATAGCGACCGTATAGGACAGAGTAGAACCACCCCATAGGGTTTCCAAGGAGTGGCTGGTAGATTTGAACTGCTTACCTTTTGGTTAGCAGCCGAACTCTCAACCACTGCACCACCAGGGCTTTTCTCTTTCCACATATGTAGTCACTTTGATTCTGTGTTTTTCATCTGGCTAGGTCGATGTGTATATCACCATTTATGCTGTTGAAGAAAGGACCAACGACTTATTCCGCGGAAATACCTTTTTTTCAAGACAGGGTAAGACTCCAATATAGTATAATTCTTTTTTGTTAAGTTTAGAAATAATCTGTATATATGTAGTATTTAAAAACTGATTTTTAAAAAAGCTTGCTGTATTAAAGTAGTTAACGATGGACTTTGTGATTCTGTGGTAGATTTGTATTGTGTCACTTCAACTAAACTGAAACTCTATCTCCCAGAATTCCTTTCCCTGCATAGTTGCAAGTTACTGTGGGCCATAGAGAGACATTTTGCAAGAGATTTGAAAGATAGAAGTGGAGGAGCAGCCATACTCTTTTTATGCTTGGGAGGCTGGTACAGAGCATAGAGCACTGACGTTGTTATTTATCTGCTGGTTTCTTCTTGTGGATTTGGGACAGCTGCCAGGTCCACAGCTCCTCCAGTTCATTATGGATATTCTGTTCAGCTTCTCTGACTCCTTGGCCAAGTATGTGTTGAGCTCCATGATGAAGAGAGCCAAATTCTCATGCAGAATACCTCCCTGGATGAAGTTGGAAGCTTGGGAACCATGAGAGACCAACATGAGTTCCAGTCTGTCCTCATAAGTTCTAGCTCATCCTCAGAGGTTCCATCTTGTCCTTGCTTCCCCACTTCCCACCCATCTTCCTTCCTGACTAGCCACCCTGAGGTCTTCAGACACTAGCACTCACCACACCCATGAACAACAGCTTCACATAGAATGTGTAAACAGCTCTCACAAATGGGTAAGATAGAATTCCTATACTAAAATCCCTCATTGTACATTTTTTTCCTATTGTTTCTCCTTTTTTGACTGGATTCTGAGTGGTAAAAAATCCAATCTAAAATGTATAATTAAATAATTTTAGGTTGGTGATGTTAAAAATAACAGCTTTGACACAGACACCACAAAATTTACCCTTTTGAAGTATGCAATTCAGTGGTTTTTAGTATATTCCCAGAGTTGTACAACCATAAAAAAAAAATAACCACGATTTAATTTTAGAATATTTTATTCTTACTCTTCTTCAAAATTGACTTAATCATTTTGTCTTTCTATTCTGCCGTCCGAGTTTTAGCATATTCAGTGCAAATACATTGAATTTATGGATTAATTTAGACAGGATTGAGTTAATTGTCTGTCTTCGCCTATGGAACTATTAGTTTTCTGAAGGTAGGGATGTGCCTGCCTTTTGCAATTAGCACAGTGTCTAGCACAGTGCCTGGAACCTAGTGGGAGCTCAATAAATACTTGTTGAAAGTGAATAAATGAGTGAGTTATGTGAGACTCATGAAGAAAGAAATCGAACAAGACAATTAGAAGATATGTGTAAAAAATTTTATTACTTCCCAAATTCTGTAGTTTTGATTAGCAATACCATGCACCTGCCTCAAGATTGGAGCCCTGTTGGCGCAGTGGTTGGGAGCTTGGCTGCTGACCAAAAGGTTGACAGTTCGAATCCACCAGCCGCTCCTTAGAAACCCTATGGGGTGGTCCTGTTCTGTCCTATAGGGTTGCTATGAGTCAGAATCGACTCTGTGGCAACAGGCTTTTATTTTTTTTTAACCTCAAGGTAGAACAATTCTCAGGCCTAAAAGTAAAAACTTGTGACATTATCCACATCATTCAAACCAAACAAATGGCCTGAACATTTTAGTTGAAAATTGTTTGGAGAGACCCATACCACCCCATTTCTTCAGTGTCTTGGGGAGTCAATTAACTTGACACTAGATCCTTCTAGGAGAAATAAAAACCCAGGTAAACAGAATGATTAGAGATTGCAGGAGGAAAAAACAGTGTGGTGTAAAAACATGAGTCTGGAGACAGCAGTCCTAGTCTATTCTTTCAGCAACGTGGGGATCAGGTAACCAGTCTGAACCTGGGCTTCCATGTTTAAGGGCTAATAATACCATTCTTTTCAAGGCTGTTGTGAGATCTAACATATAAAGAGTTTTTAAAAAGTTAAATTTCTGTGCAAATATAAGGTGTTTTTGTTGAAAACTACTTTTGCATGTTTGTATAAGCATAGAACCCTTGGAAAAAAATAAAACCAACATATATAAAATGGTCATTTTATACAATGGTTAAATTTCATTCTTAAGCTGACTTGGGTCAAAACAATACAGGGCAAAAGTTTTACTTTAAATTGTCAGGGAACACTACATTGTGTCTGACATCACTGAACAACAGGGTTCATCTAAATACTTCTGCGGATATTTATTGAGGGTCTGCTGTGTGCCAGGTTCTGAGCTCAGCATTGGGGTAATAGTCCTCAAGGAGCTGATAGCCTAGTGGAAGACATCATGGCCTGGGTAGGAAAGAAGCACAATAAAGTCAAAACAAGAATAAAAACTAGCTGTTAGCCTTGTATCACTAAGTCATTTAGTCCTCTCCATACTGTACCCATCTTCTTTTTGAAATTACCAAATTTTTATTAATGTCGAAGGGTCATAAGTAATAGTCTTGGCTCCAACGTGTCAGCATTAATTGTTCTATTGAGTATCCACCATATATTAGATACCCCAGTGATTGCTGTTCTTTTTTTTTTAATTTTATTGTGCTTTAGCTCAGATTTTATAAATCAAGTTAATATCTCATTAAAAAATGTATGCACATTATTTCGTGACATTAGTTGCAGTCCCCACAATGTGACAGCATGCTTTGCCTTTCCATCCTGGGTTCCCTGTGTGCATTCATCAAGTTCCTGTCCCTTCCTGCCTTCTTGTCTTGCTTAAGGGACAGGAGTTGCCCGTTTGGTCTCATATACTTGATTGAACTTGTGTGTTATTTTTGTTTATAGACCTGTCTAATCTTTGTCTGAAAAGTGAGCTTTGGAAATGGTTTCAATACTGGGTTAGGAGAGTGTCCGGGGGCCGTAGTCTCAGGGGTTCCTGCAGTCTCTGTCAGACCAGTAAGTCTGGTCTTTGTACCTGTATTTGAATTCTGTTCTACATTTTTCAATGGCAGGGGGTTTGGTTTTTTGGTTTTGTGTCCATGAGCATGGGATATCTCTTCATTTATATAGATCTTCGATTTGTTCTGTCAGCGTTTTGTAGTTTTCCTCATATAGATCTTGTACATATTTTGTTAGATTTATATCTAAGAATTTAATTTTTTGTGTGGTAATGTAAATAGTGCTGCGTTTTTAGTTTCAGATTCTCATCATCCATCCCTGGTATATGAGAAAGCAGTTGGCTTTTGTATATTAGCCTTGTGTCCTGCTACCATACTAAATCACTTATTAGTTCTAGGAGTTTTTTGTTGATGTTCTACATAGCCAATCATATCATCTGCAAAGACTGTTTTCTTTCTTCCTAACCGATGTGTGTACCTTTTATTTCCTTTTCTTGTCTAGTTGCATTAACTAAGACTTCCAGTATGATGTTGAGTAGGAGTGATGAGAGGGGGCATTCTTGTCCCCAATCTTAAAGGGAAAGTATCTAGTTTCTCACCATTAAGTCTGTTGCTAACTGTAGGGTTTTTTTTTTTTTTGTGCGTGTGGATGTTCTTTATCAAGTTGAGGAAGTTCCCCTCTTCCTAGTTTGCTGAGAGCTTCTGTCAAGAGAGTGTGTTGGATTTCGTCAAATGCTTTTTCTGCATTAATTGATGTGATCATATGATTTTATTCCTTAGCCTGTTGATATTGTGAATTACATTGATTGATTGTTGAATGTTGAACCAACCTTGAATACCTGGGGTAAATTCCATTTAAGCATGGTATATAATTATTTCTTTATATTGTTGGATTTGATTTGCTAATACTTGGTTGAGAATTTTTGCATCTATCTTCATGGGAGATAATGGCTTGTAATTTTCCTTCTTAGTAATGTCCTTGTCTGGTTTTGGTCTTATGGTAAACTGGCTTCATAAAGTGTATTAGGAAGTGTTCTGTTTAGTAGAATTCACCAGTGAAACCATCTGTGCCTGGTATTTTGGAAGGTTGTTAATTGCTGATTCCATTTCTTTAATAGATAAAGGTCTATTCAGATTATCTGTTTTCCTTGTGTGAGTTTTGGTAGATTGTATCTTTTAAGGAATCGGTCCATTTCATCTAAATTATCAAATTTGTAGGCATGGAGAGTTGTTATCCTTTTAATGTCCATTGGATCAGTTGTGGTGATCCTGCTTTCATTTCTAATGTTAGCAGTTGGTGTCTTCTTTTTTTTCTTGGTTAGCTTGGCTAGAGGTTTATCAATTTCATTGATCATTGATCTTTTCAAAGAACCAGCTTTTGGTTTCATTGGTTTTCTCTATTAATTTCTTGTTTTCATTTCCACTGATTTCTGGTCTAATTTTTATTATTTCTTATCTTCTGCCCTTGTGTTTTGAGACTAATAGTAGTGGGAAGAACCAGACCTCTTTTATTCCTTATGTGAACAACCCCATTGACCTCTTGTCTGGTCAAATTGGAAACAAACCAGTGACTTCTAAGTGAGCCACGCTAGTCCTGTTCACTGTACTGCAGTGTCTCTTCCCTAAACTTTAAAAGCTGAATCTCTTTGTAATTATCTTTATCATTGTCATTATAAAGCCAAATCACCCCAGAATTCTAGTCTTAGATCTGACTATTTACCTATTGCCAAGTGTTCTGAACTGTTGAACCTCTGATTCCCACTATGTACCTTGTGCTTTCTTTTATGTTCTTTGCCTGGATTCACCCTTCTTCGTGATTTAAACCTGTAAACCTATGAAATTATCTTCCTAGATTAATATTTTTAATATTACTCTAATCTCCATTAAAAAATGGGCAGGCCTTTATATACTGACCTTCATTGACAAAATGATTAGCATTTCTACATCAGCCACCCTACCAAAACTAAACACAGTCATTTATATTCATATCATAGTACCACTGTATCACACCATAGCATGGCTTTGATCTAAGTCAGTCCCTATCATAGCTCCTGTGTATCTTCTGTATAAAAAAAGAACAAGGAAAATGTCTATAATTATTTGTATTTTGTTATTAATCATTTTAATAAAAACTTTTACAAGCACTAATTTTCAACTCATACCTCAAAGTAGATCTACTGTACAGCTAAAGTTATTTTAATAGTATGCCATTACTGCTGTATAGTAACAAATTTAAAAGATTATTATTTGATTTTATAATATGATTTGTATACTCAAATTGGGCCTCTGTGCTCAATGGGGTGATAAAATTGCAACTCCTTGCAGCATTAAACGTAAACTTTGTGAATGGAATGGTTTTAACTGTTACTGTTCTTTCATGTAAATCCAGAACACAAAAACAATCTGATGATGTTGGAACTATTTACAGTACATTAACTATCAGGTCAAATTTAAAGATTAGAGAGGTTATAGAAGGAAGAAAAAGGTTATTTATTTCTTAGAATTTTTAGTGTCTACTTTTTTTTTTTTTACTGATTATAACATAGCTAGTAAAGCTTAGAAATTCCATTTTGTAAGCTATAATATTATCTGTATTAATAAAAAGTAAACAGATGAAAAATGCCTTCCAGAAGGCCATCAACTTATTTATCTTTGTGATACATTGTGAGGGGAAGTGGGAAAGACGAAGAGGAGAACCCAGTACCCTGGCTGACATAGAAATGGTCGTTTTGGAACCTGGCAGAAGGCCATTTGAATGACATGGTTATCTAACTCAATTTTAAGTTACCTGTAGGATTATGATGTGAACCCCATTCATCTCACAAAACTCTAAGTAACATCTGTTGTGTGCACAAAGGCTTTGTGTGAGTGTTTCTTCCCCTGAAAGAGAAGCTGAATTTCATGGCTCAGAACAAGGACAGAGGGTTTGTGAAGGTGAGGTGATCTGTAATCTGAATTTATTAATTCAGAAGAAGTGGAAGCTTGGAGCGATAGGTAACTGTCTGAGTTATCTAGTGCTGCTATAATAAAAATATCACAAGTGGTTGGCTTTAATAAACAGAAATTTGTTATCTCACAGGTTAGGAGGCTGGAAGTCCGAATTCAGAGTTTGGACTCCAGGGGAAGGCTTTCTCTCTGTTGGCTCTGGGTTAGGATCCTTGTCTCTTCAACTTCTGTTTCCTGGTTCTTTGGAGTTTTCCACGTGGCTTGGCATCTATCTTCCCCATCTCTGCTTACCTCATCTGCTCCTTTTGTATCTTGTAAGACTCAAGACACACTCTACACTAAATTTGTCTCATTAACATAACAAAGACAACCCATTCCCAAATGGGATTATAACCACAGGCATAGAGGTTAGGATTTACAGCCCATAGTTTTGGGAGACACAATTCAATCCATAGCAGTAACTGTATCACATACATCTGGGGAACATTGCTGGACTTAACACAGAATGTGGAATGGACATGTTGTCTAATCTTATCTCACTGTTAGAAGCAGGGTAATACTGTTGATGTCTGAAGTTCATATGGATTAATGCATATTTTCACATATGAAAATAATAGTATCTTGGGGATTCAATGAAAATGTAGAATGCTCATTCCTCTTCATATATTCATTCCCATAGCCTTCATAACCTGACTCCAGTGATTCTTCCATCTGTAAGACATGTATTCTCTTTTCACACACTTGCCACTTGCCTCAGCTAGGAATGGACAAGGAGTTAAGACTCCTAACTAGAGCCCTGAGGGCTATTCTTTATCTTTTTCCATTGCTTTTGCCACGACATAATGTTGTTTCTTGAACTCATTAATCAAAAAATACTTATTCAGCATTTTAAGCAAAGATTGTACCGAAATGTAAATTTACTACGTTTAGCCATTTAGATGCTGGTAGAATTTGGTGTTATATAATCATATATGTCAATGTTTCATTTACATTTCATTTTTCTTTCTTTTTTTCATTTGACATTTACTAGTTACTAGTATGTATCAATATTTCATCCTGGATTTGCCAAAAGAGGCCTGTGAAACAGTTGAGAGACATATAGTCACTCACAACCTAATAAAGCTTTAACATCCCTACTGGGAAAAATGCTAAAGTTCAGAACTGAGAAATTAGAATTCATAATTTAAGAGTAGCATGAAATTATCTTTGTATGAATAAAATATTTTAAAAATAGGGAATGATTAATCTGTAAATGTATTCAAAAAAATACTTTACTAGAGTCGTCTTCATATTTGGGAGGAGACCAGAGCCATGAAGTATAAAGTTGTGAATTCCTCCCCAGGTTCTCTCTCTTTTAGGTCATTTCTGTTTTATTAAATTAACAAAAATTACAAAAGTGACTGCTGCAAAATTTTTAAACATTACAGAAATAGGTGGAGGAAAGAGTAAACTCCCTCATCTGCTCTCCTTCCTCCAATAACACTTTTCTCCCCAAAGGTGACCATTGTTAACAATTTGGTCTTTTCCTTCCAGACCTCTTCTGTATATTTCTGAATATACTAACACATACATACATGTCCCTAAATTGGGGCAAAAAAATACATAAGATATTTTAATTTTATATTTTATAAAAATATAAAAAATATATTGTTCTGGAATATAGGTATCATATCAGAGGTATCATATCAACATGACTTATTCCTGATATCAACCTTGATCATTTGGTTAAGGTGGTATCTCCTTGGTTTCACCACTATAAAAACTCCTACTCATGGTAACCCTGTGTGTGTCAAAAGTAGAACTATGCTCGGTAGGTTTTTAAATTTTTAAAAATTTTATTCGTTTTGTTGTTGAGAATATACACAGCAAAACATACATAAATTCAACAGTTTCTACATGTACCATTTAGTGACATTGATTACATTCTTTTGAGTTGTGCAGCCATTCTTACCCTCCTTTTCTAAGTTGTTCCTCGCCTGTTAGCGTAAATTCACTGCCCCATAAGTTTCCTAGCTAGTCTTTGGAGTTGCTGTTGTCAACTTGATCCCATATAGGTAGATCTTGGAAGAGCACAATGCTTAAGGCAGACATTCTTTACTAGTTAAACTAAACTGTTTTTCGGTTTTAAGAAGACTTCAGGGGATATTTTTCATTTGAGGTTTAAAGATTATCTCAGGGCAGTAGTTTCAAGGGTTTATCCAGCCTCCATGGCTCCAGAAAGTCTGGAGTCTTATGAGAATTTGAAATTCTATCCTGCATTTTCAGCCTTTTGATCAGGATTCTTCTACAGAATCTTTAATCAAAATGTTCAGTAGTAGTAGCTGGGCACCACCCAGTTCCTCTGGTCTCGTGGCAAAGGAGGGAATTGTTCATGGAGGCAGTTCTGCACATTCCATATACTCTCTTATTCCTGACTTTCCTTCTTCCTCTGTTGCTCCAAGTGAATAGAGATCAATTATTGTGCCTCAGATGGCCGCTTTCAAGCTTTTAAGACCCCGGGCACTACACAGAAGCGTAGCAGGCAGAACAAAAGCACTAAACGCATTATTAGGCCAGTCAACTAGGATGTCCCGTGAAACCATGACCCTAAACCTCCAAACCAAGGAACCAAATCCTATCAGGTGTTTGGTTGTACATAAGCAGCCTCAGCAGTTACTTTTGTTTTTTGTCCTTGTAAGTATCTCTAGCACATAACTTTTGCCAGTTTAACTTTTTACTGGTGTTCAGCTTACTAACAGAGATTGCAGTCATCAATGTGCAACTCTATCCTTAATCAGGGTGATTTTTTCCATCACTGTAAACCGAAACTCAGTACTCCATAAGTAATAATCCTCTCTCCCCCCCCACCCCCACTCCTGGTAACCACTAATAAACTTTGGTCTCTACACATTTGCCTTTTCTAGTCTTTCTATGTAAGTGAGGTCATACAATATTTGTTCTTTTATGATTGACTCTCACTCAGCATAATATCCTCAAGCACCATCCATATTGTAGCATGTATCAGGACTTCATTTCTCCTGCTGGCTGAGTAATGTTCCATTACATGTATGTTCCATTATTTTGTATATCCATTCATCTGTTCATGGGCATTTAGGTTGTTTTCACCTTTTGGCTATTGTGAATAGTGCTGCAGTGAACATTGGTGTACAAGTCTCTCTGTATGAGTATCTGCTTTCAAGTCTTTTGGGTGTATACCTAGCAGTGGAATTTCTGGGTCATATGGTAGTTCTACTTTTCAGCTTTTTGAGGAACTGCCATACCGTTTTCCACAGCAGTTGTACCATTTTGCATTCCCATCATCACTGGATAAGGGTTCCAGTTTCCCCATATCCTCACCAACATTTGTTATTTTATTTTTTTTAATCTTAGCCACCCTAGTGGGAGTGAGATGGTATCTCCTTGTGGTTTTGATTTGCACCTGTCTGATAGTTAATGATGCTGAACATCTTTTCATATGTGTGGTGGCCATTTGAATGTCCTGTTTGGTTGTCTATTCAAGTCTTTGACCATTTTATGATTGGGTTTTTTGTCTTTTTGTTGTGTCGATGTTTTATATGTATTTTGCTTATTAGATTCCTAATGGATTCCATAGGGTTTTCAGTGGCTGATTTTTCTAGATTGTTAGACCTATCTTACAAGGCCCCTCTGGGTAGACTTGAACTTCAAACCTCTGGGTTAGCAGTCAAGGCATCAACTGTTTGCACCATCTAAGGACTATTGTTCCCTTTTCATTCTCTGTTCTTTGGAAAAAAGTCACTAAGTCCAGTCTACACTCAAGGGGAGGGGAATTAAGGTCTATCTTCTTGGAGGAGAAATATTTACGTATATTACTCAGAATTCTTCTGTAAGAAAGATTTTCTCTTCTGTTTGTTTATTCAATCATTTATTTATGTCAGTATGGATTCATGGATATTTAATTTGTTCTTTAGGGATTTGGTTATTTAATGATGATTAATATTTCTCCAAAATGATCCCAGGGAGGCAAACAGGCAGTTATATAAATATAGAGATAATACATTTTATTAAGAAAACTTAAATACAAGTTTTCCCTCTTTCTTTAAATTTTAGGGAACAGCCTTTTCTTTTGCAGTTCCTTCTTGTGGAAATCTAGGCAGACTTATAGACTCTAATAACCACTGCACCACCAGGGCTCCCTAAAAAAGACCATTTCGATAAGGACAACTGCTGACTAAGCCAGTAATGGTAGCAGTAGCATCATTATTATTGCTGCCATAAATCAGCTTAATTGTCCCTGTTGCTTTGGAACATGGGCAGGAAAATGCTTTTCAGGTCATTAGTTCTTGTTATCACCTTATTGGTCTGGTTTTGCTTCCCTTTTTTAAAAAATTTTTTTGGAAAATGTCAGAGAAGCTTTACTAATCTGCTTCTACAGTGATGTAAGAGCTCTTGCGGGAGGAATAGCTCTTCACGTCTTTCTCCTGCATCTTTATAATGCACAATACTGAAATGCCTGTCAGAGCTGTGGTATTTATGTACAGTGAGTGAAAGAAATAAGATGCAGCATATATCATCTGGACAGTGAACAGGGTGGCCCCACCAAGGTGCTCATGGTGCCATGCCTACACACTGACAGAAAGGCTGCCTTCCGAGGCATTGCCAATACAGCTCAGCGCCCTCCCAACCACTGTTTATAACCTGCAGGAATATAAGCCAAGCATGGAGAGGCACTATTGTTCATCAAGGTCAAGGATTTAAATCTAAGCAAAGGTGGATTCTACTAATCAAAAACCAAACCCTTTGCCGTTGAGTGGATTCCAACTCATACCGACCTTATAGGATGGAGTAGAACTGTCCCACAAGGTTTTCAGGGAGCAGCTAGTGGACTCAAATTGCTTCTGACCTTTTGGTTAGCAGCCGTAGCTCTTAACCACTGTGCTACCAGGGCTTCTATTGCTAATAGTAATCGATAATACTTATGTAGTGGTTTCCATATGCCAGGCTCTTCTAAATGCTTTAGGTATTAACTTATTTAAACCTTAAAACTACCCTATAAGGAAGGTGTTATTAGTATACTCTCCTTACAGAAGTGACTTGAACCACAGAAGGTTAAGTAAGTTGCCCAAGATCATACAGGTAGGGTGCTATAGAATGCAGGATTTGAACCCAAAAAGCTTGGCTCCTGGTTCTGTTTCTAACCATTACTTGACTCTGCCACATACCAGGGATGCAGTCTTCCTTAGACAAGTTACTGAATCTCACCAAGTCTTATTTTCTCATACTTACCTTGCAGGATTGATGGGAGGAAAGTGCCTAGTACAATGCCAGGCACTATTTTCTCGCTGTAGATGTTATTTTCCTCCACTGTCAAGCAGATTACTGTCAGCTCACTACTCTATGTACCTGGGTGGAGGAATGCTTCTTTAATGATTGATTAAGAGACTAGCAGAGGCTCATGGTTAATTTTTCTTGTCTCCTACTTCAGAATATAAGATAATAGATACAAGTACTATACCCATAAAGATTCTACATTTTTGAAGAACATACTTATTACTCGGTAATGATTTCAGAAAGTGATTAATTTCAGACACTTTTGTCCTTAGTGAAACCAGCTTCACTTCAGTATGACTGTAGTTTTTAGCCAAGTTGTTATTCCCCCAAGGGAATTCATGCTCTGTAGAATAAGGGTTTACAGATTTATATATTAGGCATGACCCAGGAAGCAGAAACCCATCCAATCAAACCATTGTGGTTGGGGTAGAGATGAAGGAATTGGTTTCCTCTGCCGTTAAAAACAGTTTATGTATTATGACTTCATTTACATGAAATAAGAAGAGTAAGTAAATCCATAGAGACAAATAAAGTAGATTAGTGGTTGCCAGAGGCTAGGGGCAAGAGAGGATGGGGACTGACTGCTAATAGATGCTTTTTTTAAATTTTAGGTGATGAAAATGTTTTAAAATTAGATAGTAGTGATGATTGTACAACTCCGTGAGCATACTGAAACCACTGAATTGTATACGTTAAAAGGTTGAATTTTATGGTACGTGAATTATAGCTTAAAAATGCTGTTATACACCAGCAAGGCTGGCATTAATCCAAAAAACACAAAATAATAAATGTTGGAGAGGCTGCGGAGAGATTGGAACTCTCATACACTGCTGGTGGGAATGTAAAATGGTACAACCACTTTGGAAATCTATCTGGCGTTATCTTAAACAGTTAGAAATAGAACTACCATACAACCCAGAAATCCCACTCCTCGGAATATACCCTAGAGATACAAGAGCCTTCATACAAACAGATATATGCACACCCATGTTTATTGCAGCTCTGTTTACAATAGCAAAAAGTTGGAAGCAACCAAGGTGTCCATCAACGGATGAATGGGTAAATAAATTGTGGTATATTCACACAATGGAATACTACGCATCGATAAAGAACAGTGATGAATCTCTGAAACATTTCATAACATGGAGGAACCTGGAAGGCATTATGCTGAGCGAAATGAGTCAGAGGCAAAAGGACAAATTCTGTATAAGACCACTATTATAAGATCTTGAGAAATAGTAAACCTGAGAAGAACACATACTTTTGTGGTTACGAGGGGGGGAGGGAGGGAGGGTGGGAGAGGGTTTTTTTATTGATTAATCAGTAGATAAGAACTGCTTTAGGTGAAGGGAAAGACAACACTCAATACATGGAAGGTCAGCTCAATTGGACTGGACCAAAAGCAAAGAAGTTTCCGGGATAAAATGAATGCTTCAAAGCTCAGCGGAGCAAGCGCGGGGGTCTGGGGAACATGGTTTGCGGGGACTTCTAAGTCAATTGGCAAAATAATTCTATTATGAAATCATTCTGCATCCCACTTTGAAATGTGGCGTCTGGGGTCTTAAATGCTAACAAGCAGCCATCTAAGATGCAGCAATTGGTCTCAACCCACCTGGAGCAAAGGAAAATGAAGAACACCAAGCCCACATGACAACTAAGAGCCCAAGAGACAGAAAGGGCCACATGAACCAGAGACCTACATCATCCTGAGACCAGAAGAACTAGTTGGTGCCCGGCCACAATCGATGACTGCCCTGACAGGGAGCTCAGCAGAGGACCCCTGAGGGAGCAGGAGAGCAGTGGGATGCAGACCCCAAATTCTCATAAGAAGACCAAACTTAATGGTCTGACTGAGACTGGAGGAATCCCGGCGGTCATGCTCTCCAGACCTTCTGTTGACACAGGACAGGAACCATCCCTGAAGACAACTCATCAGACATGAAAGGGACTGGTCAGCGGGTGGGAGAGAGACGCTGATGAAGAGTGAGCTAATTATATCAGGTGGACACTTGAGATTGTGTTGGCAACTCTTGTCTGGAGGGGGGATGGGAGGATAGAGAGAGAGGGAAGCCGGCAAAATTGTCAAGAAAGGAGAGACTGAAAGGGCTGACTCAAGACGGGGAGAGTAAGTGGGAGTAGGGAGTGAGATGTATGTAAACTTATATGTGACAGACTGATTGGATTTGTAAACGTTCACTTGAAGCTTAATAAAAGTTATTATAAAAAAAAAAAAAAAAAAAAATAAATCTTGGACTAGGTAAAAAAAAAAAAAAAAAAAAAAAAAAAAAATGCTGTTATAAAGCAAAACCAAAACAGTACGTGTGAATGTTGTTGGCTTCTTCTATTGTGCTTTTAGTGGTACCCTGAAAGAGGAAGGCACAGGCCAGGTGGACATTTTACAGACGAGTGTTTATTACTTGGAAATCCTGGTGGCGTAGTAGTTAAGTGTTACAGCTGCTAACCAAAAGGTTGGTAGTTCAAATCTACCAGGTGTTCCTTGGAAACTCTACGGGGCAGTTCTACTCTGTCCTGTAGAGTCGGAATCGACTCGATGGCAACAGGTTTGGTTTGGTTTTGGTTTATTACTCACCTTTGTAGTGGTGAATGGTTATTACCCAAGACCAAACCACAAAAACCAAACCCGTTGCTGTTGGGTTGATTTCGATTCCTAGTGACCCTATAGGATAAGGCAGGACTGCCCCATACAATTTCCACAGAGCGTCTGGTAGATTTGAACTGCCGACCTTTTGGTTAGCAGCTACAGCACTTAACCACAGTGCCACCAGGATTTCCTTCTTACCCAAGGCAGTACCATATGATGTAGGATGCATTATGACACTTTTTAGGTCGAATAATTGCAAGAGGCTGTTTTGGGTGACCAGGATCCCTACTGGGGTTCTCAAACAAATCCCTATTCTATTGCTACTCTAAGCTGGTACCTGATTACCCAGAGCTATCTTGAGAGTGATCAGAACTTCAAGTCTAGACCAGATATTCCCAAACCTTTTGCACAGTGCCTATCGCATGGTGGGTACTTTAATCTTTGATGAGTGAATAAATGAATGATTGAGACTCCCCATGGGTCATCTGTTAGAGTGAAGTTCCTGAACCCCAATAGTACATTTTAATTTTTTGTACTTGGGAAAACTGCACAGTATATGAAATAGAATGTTGATGCAGTATTTTTAGTAGAATATGCAAGTTCAATGAATTATGTTAAAATTACATTTACTTAAAAAAAAAAAAAAAAGGGCCTCAGGATAGGAAAATGATGCAACTCCCACCTTCCTCCTCACCGCTCATCATTTGAAACTGGCCAGTTTTCTGTTTAAGCTTTTCTCCAGAGCAATAGCGACATCCTGTGGCCAATTCTTATAATTGTTGTGAGGCGCCTCAAGTTGGTTCCAACTCATAGCAGGCCCATATACAACAGAACAAAACACGGTTTGGTCTTGCGCCATCCTCACAATTGTTATGTTTGAGCCCAGTGTTGCAGCCACAGTGTCAGTCTATCTCATTGAGGGTCTTTCTCTTTTTTGTTGATCCTCTACTTTATTAAGCAGGATGTTCTTCTCCAGGGACTGGTCCCTCTTGATGACGTGTCCAAAGTACATGAAACAATATCTTGACATCCTTGCTTCTACGCAGCTTTCTGGCTATACTTTCAAGACAGATTTGTTCATTCTTTGGCAGTCCGTGATATATTCAGTATTCTGCACCAGTACCATAATTCAAATATGTCATTTCTTCTCTCTGCCTTGTTCATCGTCCAGCTTTCACATGCATATGAAGCGATTGAAAATACCATGGTTTGGGTCAGGCGCACCTTAGTCCTCAAGGCGATATCTTTGCTTTTTAACACTTTAAAGAGGACTTTGCAGCAGATTTGCCCAATGCAATACATCTTGACTGCTGCTTCCAAGGGCGTTGATTGTGGATCCAAGCAAAATGAAATCTTTGACAACTTCAGTCTTTTCTCCCTTTATCATGATATTGCTTATTGGTCCAGTTGTGAGGGTTTTTGTTTTCTTTATGCTGAAGTGTAGTCCATACTAAAAGCTGTAGTCTTTGATCTTCATCAAGTCCTCTTCACTTTCAGCAAGCAAGGTTGTGTCCTCTGCATATCACAAGTTGTTAATGAGCCTTCCTCCAGTCCTGATGCTGTGTTCTTCATATAGTCCAGCTTCTAGATTATTTGCTCAACATACAGATTGAATAAATATGGTGGAAGAATACAACCTTGATGCACACCTTCCCTGACTTTAATCCACACAGATTCCCCTTGTTCTGTTTGAAGGATTGCCTCTTGGTCTATGTACAGGTTGTGCATGAACACAATTAAATATTCTGGAATTCCCATTCTTTGCAATGTTATCCATAATTTGTTTTGATGCACACAGTTGAATGCCTTTCCGTAGTCAATAAAACACAGGTTAACATGTTTCTGGTATTCTCTGCTTTCAGCCAAGATCACGTAAATGGTGACTATACACATGGACCTCGCCGAATGGAATACACAGGCATCAGATCGACTACATCTGTGGGAAGAGATGATGGAGAAGCTCGATATTATCATTTAGAACAAGGCCAGCAGCCAACTGCAGAATAGATCATCAATTGCTCATATGCAAGTTCAAGTTGAAGCAGAAGAAAATTAAAACAAATCCACAAGAGCCAAAGTATGACCTTGAGTATATCTCACCTGAATTTTAGAGGCCATCTCAAGAAAGATTTGACATATTGAACACTAATGACCAAAGACCAGATGAGTTGTGGAATGACATCAAGGACATCATACATGAAGAAAGGAAAGGGTTGTTAAAAAGACAGAAAAGAAAAAAGAGATCAAAATGGATGTAAGAAAAGACTTTGAATCTTGCACTTGAACATAGATTAGCTAAAGCAAAAAAGAAGAAATGATGAAGTAAAAGGGCTGAACAGAACATTTCAAAGGGTGGGTGGAGAAAACAAAGTGAAGTAGTATAATGAAAATCCTTATAATATTGAATTTTATGTTAAGCAAAGTGGGTATGGATTCCCTACGTCTCCGCAAAACAATACTGTTAATCAGGCTTACCAAGCTTCAGATTCGACAAGAATTTATTGAGTGCCCACTATGCATAGGAGCTATGTTAGTTCTTTTATAGATGTTATTTCCTGTGTTATTTTATATTGCCCCCCAGAAGACCAGGGTTAAACTGATTTCTGCATGTATCTACCCCCACGCTAACATTTTTGTTGTCATAGAGCAGCCACGGCATCCGAATCCCTAAAGTTATATGCAAAATGTTGTATGTGTCTGTATTTTTTATGCGGATGGAACTTTAACTTTTATGATATGCTCCTGTGGGTTTTGTGATTGCAAGAATATTTGACATGGCTACCTTAGAACATATTTCTAACATTGCCATTAGGATATTCTTTGGACTAGCTTCATCCACCTTTTTTTCCCCTGGTGTTCTTCTGGCAAACTATGTTCACCCTAGGTTGGCGGTGGTGGGGGGGCGGGGGGGAACTTTAAAAAACTCAAAAAAGAAAACCAAAAAGACAAAAAGGATAGGATTAAAAAAAAAAAAGAAAGATTAGGACTAGATAACATCACAATGTTGTATAGCGAAAGAGCATTGGAATATAAATGAGTTCAAATCCATTACTTCTGCTGCTGTCCATCTGAACTTAGTCAAGTTAGTTAATCTTTGAGGCTTGGTTTCCCATCTGTAAAATGGGGATAATAATGTCACAGAATGATGATAAGAATCAATTGATGATGATGAGTTTTTAGATAAAACACCAAAAGTACAATCTATGAAAGAGAAAAAAATGCTAAGTTATTAGACTTAATTATTATTTAAAACTCTGCTCTTCAAAAGGGACAGTTAAGCAAATGAAAAAACAAGCCACAGACTGAGAGAAAATATTTGTAAAATATTTTTGAAAATGATAATGTATTATACAAACACAAGATTTTTTTATTTATGCATTTATATTTTTATTGATTATAAAATAATATACAATCAACATAGGAAACATGAGAATGAGAGAAAAGTATAAAAAAAAATATTTGATTCGTGCCATCACTCAGCAGTTAAAAACTGTTAACCTTTTAAAGTATTTCGTTTTTGCTAAACATACATAAATATATACATATGGTACCATTAGTTAACTGATGTTTAAAGTTACCCTATTTCTTCTGCCTCCGTGGGCCTAGGTTTATACCAAGAGAAGGAGGACCCCCTTTCCAACACTGAGGCCTAGAATATCAAATCCTTTTCTATGGACGTCATCAAGCCTTAGGAGCTGCATTTGGGTCAGGGTTGGGAACAGAAGGTAAATACACTCCTCTGCAGTGTGCTTGCTGGCCTCTTCTGCCTCTGAGCCAATGTTTGTATTTGGGTGTGTGTCCATATATGGGAGCCCTGGTGGCACAGTGGTTAAGAGCTACTGCTAACCGAAAGATTGGCAGTTCAAATCCATCAGCTTCTCCTTGGAAACCCTATAGGGTAGTTCTGTCTTATAGGGTCACTATGAGTCAACAGCAATAGGTTTGGTTTTTTTAACAGGTCCATATATAAGTGTGAGTGTGTGTATGTACATACACCAGGAAAGAAAGAAAGAGGGCTGAGAAGCAAAAGCTGATGTCTAGAAATTGCATTGCTGGCTTCCCATTAACCAGAATGTCTTCAGAAGCCTCTGCTCTAGGGCTTTTCCCTTATCTTAGGAAAAATTTTTTTGACGCATAACATAAATACAGAAAACTGTACAAATCGTAAGTATGCAACTATAATTTTGAAAGTAAACGTACCCATGTAGCCAGTGCCAAGATCAAGAAACATGAGCAGCACTCCAGTGATTCCCTTTCAGTGATTACCTGCCCCAAAGGGTGATCTGACTTCTGATACCATAGAATACTTTTGTTTGCCAAACAAGACTTTTTTAATTCTATAATGGACTTATAAAGGGACCTGTAGTACCTTCATGGATTCCCTGAGTAGCACAGATGGTTAAATACTTGAAAGGTTGTCAGTTTGAACCCACCTAAGAAGAAAGGCCTGGCCATTTGCTCCCGAAAGGTCACAGCTTTGAAAACCCTGGAGAATACAGTTCTACTGTGCAGCACATGGGGTTGCCATGAATCAGAATGGACTCCATGGAAACTGGTACTGGTTTATTGTTGTTGTTAGGTGCCTTTGAGTCAGCTCCAACTCATAGTATACCTCATGTATAACAACAAAACATCGCCCAGATGTGCCATCCTCATAATCATTGCTATGGTTGAACCAATTGTTGCAGCCACTTGTCAATCCGTTTCATTGAGGGTCTCCCTCTTTTACACTGACCCTCTACTTCACCAAGCATGGTGTCTTTCTGCAGCTATTGGCCTCTCCTGATGACATGTCCAAAGTAAGCGAGACAGTCTTACCATCCTGGCTTCTAAGGGGCATTGTGGCCGTATATCCTCCAAGAATGATTTGTTCATTTTTCTGGCAGTCCATGGTATATTCAACATTCTTCACTAACACCACAATTCGTATGCATCAATTCTTCTCCTGTCTTCTTTGTTCATTGTCCAGCTTTCATGTGCATATGAGGCAATTAAAAATACCATGGCTTGGGGAGGCGGGGCCAAGATGGCAGAGTAGTCAGACACTTATGGTGATCCCTCTTACAACAAGGACCTGAAAATACAAGTGAAACAATTAGAATTTCTGACAGGCTAGGAGCCCTGAATATCAAAGGCAAAGTTAAAAGATGGACTGAGCAGCAGGGGGAGGGAGAGATGGTTCAGAAGAGGAGAGGAGTTGCCAGATGTGAACCGGCAGGAACCCTCAGGCACCATTCCCTGGAGCAACTGTGGCGGAGCTGGCAATAGTGTTCTGAGTGCAGTTTCCTCAGGGAGAGACAGCCAGCTGCACAGCCTACTCACACCTCTGGAACCAGAGAAGAACGGTGGTCTTGGCAAAAGCTAAGTACTTGCATATATTTTACCACGTCCCCAGCCTCCAAGCCGGCTTCAGTGGCTGTTGATTTCCCTGGGCCTGAGATAGGTCCTGCTGAGCATCCTGAGCCATTCTCCCCACCTTGGAGAAGGAGTAAATTCACAGTTGGGGAAAAACAAAATCTGCCAGCTTGTCTAGTCTGGGGAGCTCAGGACAGAAGTGACTCCTGTCCAGGCGTAAACAGCCTTGGACTTTAACTCAAAATGGATCAAAAAATCTAAGAATCAAACACCTATGATCATCCAAAGATGTCACCAAAAGAGTAAAAAGATTACCTATAGGCTGAGAAAAAGTTTTTAGCTATGACAATTTGGATCAGCGTCTTATCTCTAAAATTTACATGATGCTGCAAAAACTCAACTACAAAAAGACAACCCAATTAAAAAATAGGCAAAGGACATGAACAGGCACTTCACTAAAGAAGACATTCAGGTAGCTAACAGATACATGAGGAAATGCTCACTATCATTAGCCATTAGAGAAATGCAAATCAAAACTACAATGAGACTCCATCTCACTTCAACAAGGCCGGCATTAATCCAAAAAACACAAAATAATGTTGGAGAGGTTATGGAGAGGCTGGAACACTTATACATTGCTGGTGGGAATGTAAAATGGCACAGCCACTTTGGAAATCAATTTGGCGCTTCCTTAAAAAGCTAGAAGTAGAACTACCATACGATCTGGCAATCCCACTCTTTGGAATATAACCTAGAGAAATAAGAGCCTTTACACAAACAGATATATGCACACCCATGTTCACTGCAGCACTGTTTACAATAGCAAAAAGATGGAAGCAACCAAGGTGCCCATCAACAGATGAATGGATAAATAAATGATGGTATATTCACACAATGGGAAACTATGCATCAATAAAGAACAGTGATGAAACTGTGAAACATTTTTCATAACATGGAGGAATCTGGAAGGCATTATGTTGAGCGAAATTAGTTGCAAAAGGACAAATATTGTATGAGACCACTATTATAAGGACTTGAGAAATAGTTTAAACAGAGAAGAAAATATTCTTTGATGGTTACGAGAGAGAGGAGGGAAGGAGGGAGTGAGAGGGTTATTCACAAATTAGATAGTAGACAAGAACTATTTTAGGTGAATGGAAAGACAACACGCAATACAGGGGAGGTCAGCACAACTGGACTAAACCAAAAGCAAAGAAGTTTCCTGAATAAACTGAATGCTTCAAAGGCCAGCGTAGCAGGAGTGGGGGTTTGGGGACCATGGTTTCGGGGGACATCTAGGTCAAATGGCATAATAAAATCTATTAAGAAAACATTCTGCATCTCACTTTGGAGAGTGGAGTCTCTGGTCTTAAATGCTAGCAAGAGACTGTCTAAGATGCATCAATTGGTCTCAACCCACCTGGATCAAAGGAGAATGAAGAACACCAAAGACACAAGGGAATTATGAGCCCAAGAGACAGAAAGGGCCACATAAACCAGAGACTACATCAGCCTGAGACCAGAAGAACTAGATGGTGCCCGGCTACAACCGATGACTGTCCAGACAGGGAACACAACAGAGAACCCCTGAGGGAGCAGGAGAGCAGTGGGATGCAGACCCCAAATTCTTGTAAAAAGACCAGACTTAATGGTCTGACTGAGACTAGAAGGACCCTGGTGGTCCTTGTCCCAGACCTTCTGTTAGCCCAAGACAGGCACCATTCCCAAAGCCAACTCTTCAGACAGGGATTGGACTGGACTACAGGATAAAAAATGATGCTGGTGAGGTCTAAGCTTGGATCAAGTAGTCACATGAGACTGTGTGGGCAGATCCTGTCTGGAGGGAAAATGAGAAGGCAGAGGGGGTCAGAAGCTGGCCGGATGGACACAAAAACAGAGGGTGGAGAGAAGGAGTGTGCTGTCTTATTAGGGCAAGAGCAACTAGGAGTATATAGCAGGGTGTGTATAAGTTTTTGTATGAGAGACTGACTTGATTTGTAAACTTTCACTTAAAGCACAATAAAAAAAAAAGAAAAAGAATACCGTGGCTTGGGTCAGGTACACCTTAGTCATCAAAGTGACATCTTTGCTTTTAAACAGCCTAAAGAGTTCTTTTGCAACAAATTTGCCCAACTCAATATGGTGTTTAATACCTTCATAATCACCCTAGAAATAATAAAACAGCAGAGGATGTAAACAATTTGAAACTAGAGTTCCACCAAGAGGCTGGAGCCAACCAGGTAGCCTGTGTGCTACGATGCAGAAGCCTTCATTATACGTTTAGACTCAGGCAGTGCAACTCAGCTGTCTTAGAATCATTGGAGTGCCACGTGACTTCCGATTGAAGTCCTCTCTAACCTGTACGTGATTTACTGCTTAAATATTGCCCTTCCAAATTCAGATACCTCAATATTGATCACTCGCCCTGATTAGAAGTTTTGCCAGACAAAACTAATCTCCATAGCCAGCCCCTTGAATCAATCCATGCTGACTTGACTTTTAGTGAGCCTTTTGCTTGCCCTGATGATCCTGCCCACTAGGACTGTTAACTAGCCACTCTTGCTCCTAATTTGTAGCTACTTTTTTTTAAAAGTCTAGGGCTGAACAATTCATGTTGAGAAAATTAGAAAATTTAAAAAGTGAGATTTAAAGAATTAAAAAGGACAGAAAACAATAGGGGTATTTCTTTTTGCCTATTCATGATTTTTAAGATAGGAACTTCCCAGTTTCCTTGCCTAGATGAGATCAAAGGCCAGATCAGAGGTATCAAAATAGGTGTCAGGCCTCATATTAGTCCATTTTTGAGCTGACATGGTAACTCATTAAAGATAGAGTAGGGCCAAAAATTCCTCATGCATATTTATTGGAATTTATATATCCATTCTTTGCACAAATGTTAATTTTTCACGTGTTATTCTGTACATCTTCTTCGGTCTTGCTAGTTGGAAATCATTAATGCAGCCTTGAAGACTGTTTCAGGACAGCCAGTGTTAGGAGGAGAGCAGGGGATTTGTTTCAGGACAGCCAGTGTTAGGAGGAGAGCAGGGGATTTTGTTAGCACTCTGTAAATAACGTATAACATAATGAGTTGTAGGGAGCTGGAGATATACATAGGGCAAGGATGATTTACAACACCATTTATAATTCAAAATACAGGAGGTAGAGTTGGAAAAGACCTTAGAGGTTAAATAGAACAGTCTCCTTGCTCAGGGAAGTAATCCTTTTGACAATAATCTTGATAAATGGTCATTTAACATCTGCTTGAACATTTTCAATGATTTCCAATGATGCGAAGCTCGCTGCTTATTTCGGCAGGTCATTTTATTTATTCCCGACTTGAATATTAGTAAATTTTTCTTTATAGTGATTTGAAGTCTACTTTCTTGCAACTACTCCCCAGAGAATCCAATTCTTTCTTCAGGAGTAATACAAAATGAGACTTAGTTAAAATGACTGGGCAATTTTTCTAATATGGTAAGAGAGTTATCACATTGTTCTTTCTCTTCTCCAAGCTAGTATTCCCGATTCTTTCCAAAATGCCCAACCATCCTTGTCACTTTCCTGTATATAGCATTAATTCTGACAATGCCTCAAATAGAACAGAATACTATTAAAAACAAACAAAAACAACCAAACCCATTGCTGTCAAGTCAGTTTGAACTCATAGTGACCCTATAGGACAGAACAGAACTGCCCCATAGGGTTTCCAAAGCTGTAATCTACAGAAGTAGACTGCCACATCTTTCTCCCACAGAGCAGCTGGTGGGTTCAAACTGCCAACCTTTCAGTTAGCAACGAAGTGCTCAACCACTGTGCAACCAGGGCTTCTGCAGAATACTGTAGAGGTTTGATTAGTTTTGTGTCCAATGACTCTGCAACTTCCTTTGATCTGGATTTAATACTTCATTAATGTACAGGTATGCATTGCTTAATGTTCACAATAAACATCCTGTGAAATAAGACATTATGTGATCTGGACATGGTGGGAACGCCATATAATGTAAGTCAGTCCCTATACAATCTGTAGTTAAATCCCTCTAAAGCCTGTTACAGAGCCCTGGTGGCATGGTGGCTAAGAGCTATGGCTGCTAATGGAAATGGTTGGCAGTTCGAATCCACCAACTGCTCCTTAGAAACTCTATGAGGCAGTTCTACTCTGATTTATAGAATCACTGTGAGCCGAATCAACTAGAGGGCAACTTGTATGGTGTTATTATTATTATTATTTTTGTAAAGCCTATTATATTAAAACCTTATGGGAGCCAGCTGGACAAAGCCCAAGAACTGTATCCACTAGATACAGGAGGCTGGCCTTGCCGGGCGTGCGGCTGGGCTGGGTAGGGACTGCGCTGGCAGCCGAATCGGGAATTTGCGAAGGTCGGGGCGCAGGACAGGGAGAGAGGCACAGGGAGGGAGCAGTGACAGGTGGCCAATGTCAGCGGGTGTGCGGGCCCGGAGCACAGTTGGCGGTGGCAGCCCTGGCTACTGTCGCCCTGTTGGTGAGACTGCCTCCTGATCACCTGCGCCGTCCCTGCCAAGCCGGGAGCTTGTGAGCATCCCAGCTGGACCGGCGTCCCCACCACCGTCCACTGAAAGAGCGGAAGAGCCCTGGAGGGTGCGGCCCTGAACAGGGAGTAAGAGGCTGCATGGCTGCTGGGTGGGTGAAGGAAGCCAGGAAGAGGGAAAGGAGGAGGCCAAGGAGGGGGAGGTGCTGTGGGGCTTGGGATGCTCCCTGGGCCCTGCTGCTGCTTGTTCACTCTGGGGACTTGGGGTCTTTAAAACCATCAGGGGGAAATAATAAACAAAAGGAGAGATGCTTTCCCTAAAAAAACCCAAAAAAACAGAACAACAACAACAAAAAAAAAACAAAAACAAACCTTATGGCACCACAGTCATATATGTGGCGGAAAGTTGCCCAAGCAGACGTTATGCTGTGCCTGACTGTAGAGTAAGCTGTTTCTTTTGGTGGTCAAATCACACTGTTGGCATATATTGAACTGCAGTTAACAAGAAAAGTCTTTTTTTTTTTACTTATATAGTTTTAAAAATTAATATACAGTAAAATTGACAGTTTTTTTTTTTTTTTAGTATATATTATGAGTTTTGACATGTTAGGTTTTTTGTTTTTTTTTTTTACTTTTTACTTTTTATTGTGCTTTAAGTGAAAGTTTACAAATCAAGTTAGTCTCTCATACATAAAGTTTATATACACCTTGCTATATACTCCTAGTTGCTCTCCCCCTATTGAGGCAGCACACTCCGTCTCTCCACCCTTTGTTTCTGTCTCCATGCTGCGAGCTTCTGACCCCCTCTGCCCTCTCATCTCCCCTCCAGGCAGGAGCTGCCCACATAGTCTTATATTGACACAATAGGTTTGTGTAACTTCCATCATAATAAGGATGCAGAATGGTTCCATCACCCTAAAAAACTCCCTTGTTCTACACCTTTGCAGCCACATTTTCTTTCAACCACTGGAAGCCAGTAACCTATTTTCTATCACTATGGTTTTGTCTTTTTAAGAATGTCATGTAAATGGAGTTATTTCAGTATGTGACCTTTTGAGACTGGCTTCTTTGAGATTCACTCATGTTGTGTGCATCAGCAATTTGTTCCTTTTTGTTGCTGAGTAGTATTCTATTGTATGGATGTAGTACAATTTGTTCATCCATTCACCAGTTTAAAGACATTTGGTTATTTCCAGTTTTGGCAATTATGAATAGAGCTATTACAAACATTCATATACAACTTTTTGTATGAACATAAGTCGTCATTTCTCTTGGGTCACAGGGCATGTTTAAGGAGCTCTGGTGGCACAATGGTTAAGTACTCAGCCCTGTGGAAAAACAACCTGGTGATATGCTTCCGTATAGATTACAACCAAGAAAACCTGCTGCGTCAGTTCTCTGTCACATGGGGTTGCTATGATTCGAAATTGACTTGACAACACCCGACAACAGAGTATGTCTAACTTCATGTTTATAAGTAACTGCCAGACTGTTTTCCAGAGTGACTACTATTTTGCATTTCCACCAGCAACATAAGAGTTTTAGTTGTTCTGCATCTTTGCCAGCATTTAGTATTTTTTTTTTTTTTATAGCCATTCTAATAGGTGTGTTGTGATATTTCATCTTGGTTTTAGTATGTTTTTCCCCACTGGCTAAAGATGTTGCATATCTTTGCATGTACTTATTTGCTTTCCATATAGCCTTTTTGGTGGTCTGCTCAAGTCTTTTCCCCATCTCTAAATTGAGTTGTTTGTTTTGTTACTGTTGAGCTTTCAGAGTTCTTTCTATATTCTGAATACAGGTCTTTTATCAGACACGTAATTGGCAAGTAATTTCTACCAGTCTGTAGCTTATCTTTTTATTCTCTTAATGGTGGGTGTCTTTTGTACAGCAAGTTTTTAATCTTGGTTAAGTCCAATTTATTAATTTTTCTTTTTTAGTTTGTGGTTTTTTTCTGTCAGGATTCTTTGTCTCACCCCAGGTCATGAAGATTTTCTTATATTTTTTTCTTCTAAGAGTTTTATAATTTTATGTTTTACATTCAAATCTATATGGTCCATTTTAAGTTAATTTTTGTATATGATGCAAGATATTGGTTGAGGTTAATTTTTTTTTTGCATATGTATATCTAATTGTTCCAACACCATTTGTTGAAAAGACAATCCTTTATTGAATTGTCTTTTCATCTTTGTCAAAATCAGTGCATGTGTGGGCTTATTTCTGGACTTTATTCTGTTCCATTGATGAAATAAGGAAGACTGAAGAAGAATTGACACCTTTGAATTGTGGTGTTGGTGAAGAATATTGAATATACCATGAACTGCCAAAAGAATAAACGAATCTGTCTTGGAAGGAGTTCAACCAGAATGCTCATTCTTTAGAAGCAAGGATGGTGAGACTGCGTCTTACATTCTTTGGACATGTTGTCAGGAGGGATCAGCCCCTGGAGAAGGACATCATGCTTGGTAAAGTACAGTGTCAGTGGAAAAGAGAAAGACTCTCAACGAGATGGACTGACACAGTGTCTGCAACAATGGGCTTAAGCATAACAATTGTTAAGGATGGTACAGGACCAGGCAGTGTTTCGTTCTGTGGTACATAGGGTCTCTATGAGTCAGAACTGATTTGATGGCACCTCACAGCAACAACAACAACCAACATTCCTTTACCAATACTACACTCTCTTGAGTCCTATAGCTTTGTAATAAGTCTTACAATAGAGTATTGTGATATCTCCAAATTTATTCTTCTTTTTCAAAATTGTTGTGGCTACTCTAGTTATTTTGCTTTTCTGTATTAGAATCAGATTGTCTATACTTACCAAAAATCTTGCTTGAATTTTTAATTTGAATTTCATTGAACCTATAGATTGACATCTTTACTATTAATTTGAGTAATAGTAAAATATTGACTCTTCCAATCAATGATCACAATGTGTCTCTCCATTTATTTAGACCTTTCTCAATTTTTAAAATCAGTGTTTTGGGTTTTAAAACTTCCTGTAAAAGTTTTGTTAGACTTATGTATAAGCATTTGATTATTTTTAGCTATTTTTATTATAAGTGGTATCGTGTTTTAAACTACAGTTACCAATTGTTTAATGTATGAAAATACTATTGATTTTTTTTTTTTATATGTGTGTTGACCTTGTGGCCTGAGACCTTGTCAAATTTACTTATTTGATCTAGGGTTTTTTTTTTTTTTTTTTTTAGATTCCTTGTTATTTTCTATGTAGGAAATCATGTTGTCTGTGAAACAGTTTTATTTCTTCCCTTTGGATCTATGTGCCTTTGTTTTTCTTGCTTTATTCCACTGGCTAGGAGTTCTAGTACAATGCTGAATTGGAGTAGTAAGAGTGTACACTCTTGCCATGTCCCTGGACTTACTGGGAAATCATCCACTCTTTCAACATTAAGACTTTCTGTAGTTGCCTTTTGGAGCCCTGGTGGCACAGTCATTAAGAGCTACGGCATGCTACAGCTGTTAACCAAGAGGTTGGCAGTTCCAATCCACCAGGCACTCCTTGGAAACCCTATGGGGCAGTTCTCTGCTGTCCTATAGGGTCGCTATGAGTAGGAATTGACTTGACGGCAACGGGTTTGGTTTTGGCTTTATCAGCTTGAGAAAGGTTCCATCTATCCCTAGTTTGCTGAGAGTTTTTTTTTTATCTGGAATGGTTGTTGAATTTTATTAAATGCTTTTTCTGCACCAATTGATATGATTGTATAGTTTTTCTTCTTTAGTTTATTGATATGGTGGATTACACAGATTGATTTTCAACACTGAACCACCCTTGTTTTCTCAAGATAAACCCCATCTGGTCATGGTGTATATGGTGTATCTTTTTTTATTATACTGATGAGTTAGATGCTATTTTCTTGGGGATTTTTGTGTCTATGTTCATGAAGCGTATTGGTCTGTAGTTTTCTTGCACTATTTTTGTCTGGTTTTGTCATCAGAGTAATGCTAACCTCATAAAATTAGTTGGGAAGCGTTTCCTCCTCTTTGTTTTCTGGAAGACATTGTGTAGAACTGGCTTAATATCTTCTTTAAATATTTAGTAGCATTTACTAGTGAAACCACATTTATTAAAATTCACCAGTGAAACCATCTGGGCCTGGGAGATTTCTCTTTTAGCTTGTCAGGTTCTGTGCTGCATAGATGAGATATAGTGGTAAAATGGTCATATAGTATCCATGTCCTCGTAAAGCTTTCAGCCTTATCTATGTTATTGTATTGCCTAGATTTCTCCATTTTGCCTACCGACTATCATAAGAAACTTTGTTGCATACCTTTCTGAAACCCCCAGCTTACATCAATGACCTATCCCTGATTTACCAATGTAGATATCCTATTAGAAAAGAAAAAGACATTAATTTGTATAATTTGCTTAGTTATGGCTAGTTTCTTCCCTAAGTGCTAACTAGCTCTATGTTTAAGCCAGTTTATATTTCCTAGAGTTTGCTATAAGCTAATTGACAGAATCTAGAATCCATTTTTGCCCTTTCAGAAAAGTAAGCTATTCATTTATCTTTACTCTCAACTACTCTCTACCAACTTAATGTGTTGTTGTGATGCTGGAGGCTATACTACCAGTATTTCAAATACCAGCAGGGTCAACAATGGTAGACAGGTTCACCAAAGCTTCCAGACTAAGACAGACTAAGAAGAAAGGCCTGACAACCTATTTCTGAAAATCAGCCATTGGAGGAGGACATCATGTTTGGTGAAGTAGAGGGCCAGCAAGGGCAAAATAGACCCTCGGTTAGATGGATTTGTACAATTGCTGCAGCAATGGACTTATACGTTCTGGCAGTCTTGAGGATGATGGAGACCTAGCAACATTTCATTCTGTTGTACATAAGATTGCCATGACTCAGAGTTAGCTTTGAGGCAGCTATCATCATCATCACCAACTTAAACTTCATCCTACCCATTTCCTCTCCTTGCAGAACCCTGGATCTTCTACTGTCTCTGTCTTCTCTCTTATTAGATTCCAGCACCTGCTGTCTCCTCTGATTATATTCTTAATTAACCCTCTTAGAAGCTCCTCTAGCAGGAGGAAGTGGTAACAGCAGTCAGGGCCATTCATCTTTAGAGAGTGGTGAAGGAGAGAACCAGAGAGGTGCTTAAACCTTATTTAGAAAGTAGATGTTTGGTATTATGCTGATATTCATTAGTGGTATACACACTCTTGGTTTGACCATGTTCAAGGCTGGGAAAGTACATGCACATGAGTCTATTGGCAGAAATGACTTCAGGACACAGAATGATTTGAACAGAAATTATTTACGTTTTAAAATATAATTAGTGTCTGTTCCTATTATAGGCTCTTTCTCAGTGTCCTTGGAATCCGGGTGGAACTTTAAATACATAAAAAGTATTTTTTTTTTACCTCAAGGGCTTTTTAAAAGTTTATTTTATTTAAAAAAATATTTTATTTTGTTTTAGGTTGAAAGCTTACATAGCAAACTAGGTTTCCCCTGAACAATTTCTACACAACTTGTTCCATGACATTGGTTACATTTTTTATAATGTGTCTACATTCTTGTTATTTCCATTCTTTTTTGTTTTCTTTCCATTAATCTTGCTTCCCTGCCCCTCTGTGGGTTCTCATCTTGGTTTTAGGGTAAAGTCATTATTTTTAAAGCCAAAATCTCCCCTTTTCTCTCTCCTAATGATAATGTGATAATCTCTATACAATGAGAGTTGTTTTGTACCTTTTCTTGCTTTCTAATGCCAGCAACTTCAAAAGGTTTTGGTAAATCTTGTGATCCAACTACCCTTCCATGACAGATATAACTATTACCTTATTACAAGATGCTTTAAAACAACACAGACAACAGCAATAAGAACAGCAGTAGCAACAAATCCCAGTCTCTTGCAAAACCTGATTCCACATCTAAGCTGTGCAACTCAATACTTTTAAATAATTGTCATGCTCTGTCCTCCCATTCTCTCTTGTTTCACAATACAGGACTTTCCCACTAAAATCAATCACTCTTCTTCTCAGTTCATGTTTTCCTATGTACAGGAATTAGAATGGTTCTGGACAGTTAATTAGCTGTAAATCTATCTCTAAAACATAGAACACATCAGTTGCTTTTGTAAACCCCTGATGTTCCATTTTGCTTCAGTGCCTTTTTTATAAACCTAATTGTGTTAATGCACTGGCATATTTATTGCTCACCTTTTCACCCTTTATCCTGATCCCTGGCTGCCCACGAGGTCTTTTCAATCCATCAAAACCACAATCCTCTTGTGTAAGAAAGGTCACATTTATTCTAACAATGGAAACCCACAGCCATGTGTTGCCTCAGCATGGGTCACCAAGGAGCACATCAAAGCAAAGGCTGTGACTTGCATGGATCCCTCTTGATATTTTTACTTTCCCAGTTTCAAACACAGAGGCATAGGGATGATTTCTTTTTTTCTTGACTGCTGCCTCATACTCATTAGGACCTCTGAGAAGGAAAATGGAACTCCTTATTAAAAGAGAATATCTGTTTTCTCTACTAAAGCTTAGACCAGAATTTTTCTGCACATGACCCTGATCAAGAATAGAGTGGAAGAGTGGAGAGCTATGAGAATTTAGCAGTTGAACTCCCTGGCTGAACAGCAGAAAACATGTGGAAGATGCGAATTTTCCATATGCTAGGTTCTTCCTTCCTTTCTTCCTTCTACTTTTCTTTCACCTACCCCTCCACTCACCCATCCACCCACCCACCCGTCCGTCCATCCGTCCATCTGTCCGTCCGCCCGTCCGTCCGTCCATCCATCCATCTCTACTCTGTTAGAACCACTGATCATAAAGTCAAATGACTCCAGGGTATGAGCAAAGTTTAAAGACCTATGAGAGATAGGAGCTTTGATGAACTGGAGCACACAGGCCCCATCTAAAGAAGGTGGTCACTATTTAGCCTCAGCATAGGCCAAACACAGCAGTACAGGCCCAATGTGGCAAGGTCTTCTGAATCTTCAAGAGAAGCAGGAAACCCAGAATTTTAGGAGAAATCTCCCAATTTTTAACTTGGCAAAAACTAAATGAAAGTTTTACAACCATTGTGCAGGATGAATCTGCAGTCTGAATTTGGCCAGCACTTCAAAGTATCCAAAGCTCCACTGTCCTCCTGAAGTTCAGAGTGGGGCTCGGGAGGCCATAAGTGAGTGGTGCAAAGCAGTGGGTGGCGAGGACCAAATGGTAGAGACAATCGGTAATGGTTTTAATGAGAGAGATTAATGTCAGCTTGGATAATTAAGGGATATTGGAAAAGAAGCCTAGGCTTTTTTTTTTTTTTAATACACATACTTTATTGTGTTTTAGGTGAAAGTTCACACAGCGAATTAGATTCCCATTCAACAATTCATACACACATTGTTCCGTGATGTTGGTTACAGTCCCCAAAATGTGTCAGTACTCTATTTCCATCCTTCCTGCCCGTTTCCATCCATCCATTTTCCCTATCCCTCCTTGCCTTCTCATCTTTGCTTTTGGGTTAACGTTGACTGTTTGATCTTGTATAATTGATTGTTTAAAGGAGCACATTCCTCATGAGTATTATTGTTTATTTTATAGGCCAATCTATCATATGGTTGAAAGGTGACCTCTGCAAGTGGCTTCAGTTCCAGGTTAAAAGGATATATCTTATGGTGATAGTCTTGGGGGCTCCTCTAGTCTCTATCAGTCCTGTAAGTCTGTTTTTGTTTTTTTTTTTTAATGAATTTGAGTTTTGTTCTACAATTTTCTCCCATTCTAACCAGGACTTTCTATTGTGTCCCTAGTCAGAATGGTCAGTAGTGGTAGCCAGCCTAGTTCTTCAGGTCTTAGGCTAGAAGAGGCAGTGGTTCATGTGGGCCATTAGTCCTGTGGACTGATTTCTTCCTTGAGTCTTTGGTTTCCTTTACTCTGCTTTGCTCCAGATGGGAAGGGACCAATAGCTGTGTCTTAGATGGCTGTTTGCAAGACTTTAAGACCCCAGACACTACTCACCAAACCAGGATGTAGAACATTATCTTTATGAACTAAGTTATGCCAATTGACTTAGTTGTCCCATGAGATTAGTTGTCCTGATCCTTCAAACTCAGTAAATTAATCCCACAAGGTTTATGGATATGTCCGGGAAGTATCCATAACTGTGTCCCCTATGTGCTTTATTGTATATATGAATATATATGCAGCACATAGAAACATGTATATGTCCACAAATATACCTATATATATACATGCATGTACTCACGTATATCTTCTCATGCCCCTAGAGCATATATATCTACCTATGTAACCACAGACATATTTTTTGGTTGTTACTGCTATTGTTGCAAAATTGTATATGTTATAGCATTTACCATATTTATCCTCTATTCTGGAAACCCTGGTGGTGTAGTGGTTAAGTGCTACGGCTGCTAACCAAAGGGTTGGCAGTTTGAATCCACCAGGCGCTCCTTGAAAACTCTATGGGGGAAGTTCCACTCTGTCCTATAGAGTTGCTATGAGTTGGAATCGACTTGACGGCATTGGGTTTGGTTTTTTGGTTTTTATCCTTTATTCTTGTGTACTTCTCAGTGTCTTCATCTACCTTGGTCAAGTTGCTGATTTCCCTCATATTTTGTATTGCCTTTCCCATCACTAGAAATAACAGGGGTTTACTTCCAGCACCCCCAAGTGTCTGTCAGTGTGTTGTACTGTGGGGGCTTGTGTGTTGCTGTGATGCTGGAAGCTATGCTATTCAAATACCAGCAGGATCACCCATGCCAGACAGGTTTCAGCTGAGCTTCCAGACTAAGACAGCCTAGGAAGAAGGACTGGTGATCTACTTCCTGGAAAGAATCAGCCAGTGAAAACCTTATGAATAGAAGTGGAACATTGTCTGATATAGTGCCGGAACATGAGCGCCTCAGGTTGGAAGGCACTCAAAATATGACTGGGGAAGAGCTGCCTCCTCAAAGTAGAGTTGACCTTAATGATGTGGATGGAGTCAAGCTTTCGGAACCTTCATTTGCTGATGCGGTATGACTCAAAATGAGAAGAAACAGCTGCAAACATCCATTAATAATCGGAATATGGAATGTACAAAGTATGAATCTAGGAAAGTTGGCAATTGTAAAAAATGAGATAAAATGTGTAAAGATTGATGTCCGAGGCATTAATGAGCTGAAATAGGCTGGTATTGGTCATTTTGAATCAGAGAATCATATGGTCTACTATGCTGGGAATGACAACTTGAAGAGGAATGGTGTTGCATTCTTTGTCAAAAAGAACATTTCAGGATCTATCCTGAAGTACAATGCTGACAATGATGGTATAATATCTATATGCCTGCAAGGAAGACAAGTTAATACGACTATTATTCAAGTTTACGCACCAACCACTAAGGCCAAAGTTGAAGAAATTGAAGATTTTTACCAGCTTCTATGGTCTGAAATTGATCAAACTTGCAATCAGGATGCACTGATAATTACTGGATTGGAATGTGAAAGCTAGGAACAGAGAAGAAGGATTGGTAGTTGGAAAATATGGCCTTGGTAATAGAAACGATGCTAGAGATTGAATGATTGAATTTGCAAGACCAATGACGCCTTCACTGCAAATATCTTTTTTCACTGACATAAACAGTGACTATTCACATGGATTTCGCCAGATGGAATACACAGGCATCAAATAACCTGAGTGTAGAGACCATCTCAAGAATAGATTTGACACGTTGAACATTAATGACCAAAGACCAGACAAGCTTTGGAATGACATCAAGGACATCATACATGAAGAAAGCAAGAGGTCATTAGAAAGACAGGAGAAAAAGAAAAGATCTAAATGGATGTCAGAAGAGACTATGAAACTTGCTGTTGAATGTTGAGTAGCTAAAGCAAAAGGAAAAAATGATGAAGTAAAAGAGCTGAGCAGAAAACTTCAAAGGGCATCTCGAGAAGACAAAGTAAAGTATTATGATGCCATGTGCAGAGACCTGGAGATATAAAACCAAAAGGGAAGAACATGCTCAACATTTTTCAGAGTGAAAGAACTGAAGAAAAACTTCAGGCTTCGAGTTGCAATATTGAAGGATTCTATGAGGAAAATATTAAACGATCCAGGAAGCATCAAAAGAAGATGGAAGGAATACACAGAGTCACTATACCAAAAAGAATTGGTCGACATTCAGCCATTTCAGGAGGTAACATGTGGTCAGGAACTGATGGTACTGAAGGAAGAAGTCCAAACTTCACTGAAGGCATTGGCTAAAAACAAGGCTCTAAGAATTGATGGAATACCAATTGAGATGTTTCAACAAACAGAAGCAGTGCTGGAAGTACTCACTTGTCTATGCCAAGAAATTTGGAAGACAGCTACCTGGCTAACTGACTGGAAGAGATCCATATTTTTGCCTATTCCCAAGAAAGGTGATCCAACCGAATGGAGAAATTATCGAGCAATATCATTAATATCACATGCAAGCAAAATTTTGTTGAAGATCATTCAAAAGGAATGTGGCTGCAGCAGTATATTGACAGAGAACTGCCAGAAATCCAAGCCGGATTTAGAAAAGGACCTGGAACCAGGGATATTATTGCTAATGTCAGATGGATCCTGCCTGAAAGCAGAGAATTCCAGAAAGATGTTTACCTGTGCTTTAATGACTATGCTAAGGTATTCAACTGTGTGGAACATACAAAATTATGGATAACATTGCAGAGAATGGGAATTCTGGAATGCTTAATAGTGCTCATGAGGAATCTGTACATGGATGGAGAGGCAGTTGTTCAGACAGAACAAGGGGATACTGCATGGTTTAAAGTCAGGAAAGTTGTGCGTCAGGGTTGTATCCTTTCACCATACCTGTTCAATCTGTGTGTTGAGCAAATAATCTGAGAAGCTGGACTATATGAAGAATGGGGCATCAGGATTGGAGTAAGGCTCATTAACAACCTGCGCTATGCAGATCACACAGCCTTGCTTGCTGAAAGTGGAGAGGACTTGAATCACTTACTGATGAAGATCAAAGATCACAGCCTTCAGTATGGATTACACCTCACATAACCAGTAAACAACATCATATTAAATGGAGAGAAGATTGAGGTTTTAAAGAACTTCATTTTACTTGTGTCCACAATCAACAACCATGGAAGCAGCAGTCAAGAAATCAAAAGACACATTGCATTGGGCAAATTAGCTGCAAAAGACCTCTTTAAAGTGTTGAAAAGCAAAGATGTCACCTTGAAGACTAAGGTGTGCCTGACCCAAGCCATGGTGCTTTCAATCCCCTCATAATGCATGCAATAGCTGGACAGTGAATAAGGAACATCGAAGAAGATCTGATGCCTTTGAATTGTGTGTTGGTGAAGAATATTGAGTATGCCATGGACTGGCAAAAGAGCGAACAAATCTGTCTTGGAAGAAGTACAATCAGAATGCTCCTTAGAAGCAAGGATGACTAGACTATGTCTCACATACTTTGGACATGTTATCAGGCGGGATCAGTCCCTGGAGAAGGACATCATGCTTGGTAAAGTAGAGGGTCAGCGAAAAAGAGGAAGATCCTCGGCGAGGTGGATTGACACATTGGCTGCAACAATTGTGATGATGGTGCAGGACTGGGCAGTGTTTCATTCTGTTGTGCATAGGGTCGCTATGAGTCAGAACCAACTCGATGGCAACTATCCAGCAAATGATTCCCCTCCCTCCCCTTCCATCCCTGATAACTATCAAAGAATGTTGCTTTCTGTGTGTATTCCTGTTTTCGACTTTTTATAAAAGTGGTATCATGCAATATTTGTGTTTCACTTATTTCACTCAGCATAATGTCCTCCAGATTTACCCATGCTGTAAGATGTTTTTCAGACTCATCATTATTCTTTATTATTGTGTAGTATTCCACTGTATGTATGAGCCACAATTTGTCCAGTCACTTAGGTTGATGGACACTTAGGTTATTTCCATCTTTTTGCTATTGTGACTAATGCTGCAATGAACATATGTGTGCATATGTCTATTTGTGTCACTGCTCTTTATCTCTAGAATATATATCTAGGAGTGAGATTGCTAGATCATAAGGTATTTCTATTTCTAGCTTTTTGAGGAAACGCCATACCATTTTCCATAGTGCTTGTGCCATTTTACAATCCCACCAGCACGGCATAAGAGTTCCAATCTCCCCACAACCTCTCCAGCATTTGTATTCTGTTTTTTTTTTTTATCAGTGCCATTTTCGAGGGGTGAGATGGTATCTTACTGTAGTTTTGATTTGCATCTCTCTAATGGGGCCTGATGGCACAGTGGTTAAGAGCTGAACTGCTAACCAAAAAGTCAACAGTTCGAATCCATCAGCCACTCCTTGGAAACCCTATGGGCAGTTCTACTCTGTCCTATAGGGTCGATGTGAGTTGGAATCGACTCGATGACAAAGGGTTTTTTTTTTTTTTTAAATGGCTAATGATCATGAGCATCTCTTCATGTGTTTGTTAGCCACCTGAATGTCCTCTTTGGTGAAGTGTCTGCTCATGTCCTTTTCTTATTTTTTGATGAGATTGTTTGTCTTTTTGTTGTTGAGTTGTTGAAGTTTTCTATATATTTTAGAGATTAGAACCTTGTCAGATATGTTGTTACCAAAAGTTTTTTCCCTATCTGTAGGTCCTTTTGTTTACTTTTTTGGTAAAGGCTTTGATGAGCACAAGTATTTAATTTTAGGGGATCCCAGTTATCTAGTTTATCTTCTGTTGTTTGTATATTTTTAGTTGTGTTTGATAGTGTATTTATGACAAAAACTAGGACCTGTAGCTTTGTCCCTATATTATCTTCCAGGAACTTTATAGTTTTAGCTTTAATATTTAGGTCTTCGATCCATTTTGAGTTAGTTTTGTGTATGGTATGAGGTATGGATCTTGTTTCATTTTTCTGCAAATGGATATCCAGTTTTGCCAACACCAGTTGTGAAGAGTGTCTTAATCATCTAGTACTGCTATAAGAGAAATGTCACAAGTGGATTAACAAAGACAAATTTATTCTCTCACAGTCTAGTAGGCTACAGATCCAAATTCAGGGCATCAGCTCCAGGGGAAGGCTGCCTCTCTCTGTTGGCTCTGGAGGAAGGTTCTTGTCATCAGTCTTCCCTTGGTTGAGGAGCTTCTCAGCACAGGGACCCCAGGTCCAAAGGATGTGCTTTTCCCCTGGCTCTTGTTTCTTGGTGGTATGAGGCCCCCTTGTCTCTCTGCTTGGTTCTCTCTTTTGTATCTCAAAAGAGATTGGCTTAAGACACAATCTAATCCTGTAGATCGAGTTCCACCTCATTAACATAATTGCCACTAATCCCATCTCACTAACATCATAGAGATAGGATTTACAACACATGGGAAAATCACATCAGATGACAAAATGACAGTCAATCACACAATACTGAGATTCATGGCCTAGCCAGATTGATACACATATTTTGGGGGGACACAATTCAATCCATGACAAAGAGACTGTCTTCCCCATAGAATGGACTTTGACCCTTTGTCAGTGATCAGATGTCCAGAGAGGGATGGATTTACTTCTGGGCTCCCAATTCTGTTCCATTGGTCTATGTATCCGTTGTTGTACCAGTACTAGGCTGTTCTGATTACTTGGTTGTATAGTAAGTTCTGAAATCAGGAAGTTTGAAGCCTCTTACTTTGTTCTTCTTCAATATTTTTATTCAGGGCCTCTTTCCTTTCTGTATAAAGTTGGAGATTAGTTTTCCATTTCACTAAAGAATGTTGTTGAGATTTGGATCAGTCTTGCATTTCAGGCAGTCCTGGGTTACCAATGAGATCCGTTTTTAACTGTGTCTTTAAGTCTTTAAGTTGAATTTGTAGGTAAATTAGAACAGGTGATATGGTTCTTGTTTAGCCTTTAGTGCAAGAAAAGGCTCGAAGGCTTTTCAGTGATTTAAAAGCTGCACTTGCAGCAAGTGAAGGTGATCGTGATGAAGAATTTGTTGCCAGTGGGGGTTGATTAAATTGTTTCAAAGTGACAGCAAATTTATATAACATTGAAGGGCAAGTAAGAGTTGTCCGTAGCTCAGATGTTCTTAACCTGGGGACCTACTGTATTGATTGGATCATGTCATCTATGAATAGGGGTAGTTCTACTTCTTCCTTTCCAATCTGGATAGCCTTTATTTCTCTTTCTTGCCTTATTGCTCTGGCTACATCTTCCAGTACAATACTGAATAAGAGTGGTGATAATGGGTATCCTTTTCTAGTTCCTGTTCTCAAAGGAAGTGCTTTCAATCTCTTTTTGTTGAAAATAATGTTGACTGTTGGTTTTGTATTATATATGCGCTTAAGTATGTTGAGGAATTTCCCTTCTATTCCTATTTTGCTGAGAGTTTTTATCAGGAAAGCGTGTTGGATTTTATAAATACTTTTTATGTGTCAATTGAGATGATTATGTGATTCTTTTCCTTTATTTATGTGGTGAATTATGTCTATTGATTTTCTAATGTTGAATCACCTTGCACCCCTGGTATGAATCTCACCTCATCATGATGCAGTATTTTTTTTTTTTTAATGCTGCTGTATTCTGTTGACTAGAATTTTGTTGAGAAATTTTGCATCTATATTCCTGAAGGATATTGGTCTGCAATTTCGTTTTTTTATGGTATCTTTGCCTGGCTTTGGTATCAGGGTTATACTGGCTTTATAGAATGAATTAGGGAGTATCCTTTCCTTTTCTATGTACTGGAATAGTTTGAGTAGAATCAGTGTCAACTCTTCTCTGAATGTTTGATAGAATTCTCCAGTAAAGCTGTCTGGGCTGGGGTTTTTTTGTTCTTGTCACTGACAGTTTATTTTAATGATATCTTTAAGTTCTCCTTTTGCTATGGGTCCATTTAGATATTCTACCTCTATTTGTGTTAGCTTTGGTAGATAGTGTGTTTCTATAAATTTGTCCATTTCTTCTAGGTTTTCAAATTTGTTAGAGTACAGTTTTTCATAATACTTCATTATGATCCTCTTTATCTTGAATGGTTCTGTTTAATGTCACCCATTTCACTTCTTATTTTGGTTATTTGCATCTTCTCATTTTTTCCTTTGTCAATTTGGCCAGTGTTTTGTCAATATTATTGATCCTCTCAAAGAACCAACTTCTAGTTTTGTTGATTCTTTCTATTGTTTTTCCATTTCATTTGTTTTTGCTCTGATCTTTATTATTTCCTTTTTTCTGGTGACTGTGAACTTCTTTTTGCTGTTCCTTTTCTGTTTGGTCAAGTTGTTCAATTAAATTATTGATTTTGGACCTTTCTTCTTTTTCGACGTGTGCATTTGTTGAGCACTGCTTTTGCTGTGTCCCAGAGGTTTTGGTATGTTGTGTCGTTATTTTCATTTGATCCTGAGAATTTTGAAATTTCTTCTATGACCCAATAGTTTTTAAGTAAGGTGTTATTCAGTTTCTGTGTACAGTCAAGTGCCACAAAATGTCAGTTTGGGCAAAGTACAATTGCATGTATGCTTGTGGCCTTACAATTTTTTTTCTTTTTTAAGGGAAAGCAGCTCTCTTTTTGTTTATTATTTTCCCTTAATGGTTTAAAGACCCCAAAACCTCAGAGTGAACAAGCATCAGTGCTCCAGGGCACTTCCCAGTCCCCACAGCGCCTCCTCCTTCTTCTCCTTTCCCTCTTCCTTGGGTCACTCACCCGTCCAACAGCCATGCAGCCATTCACTCCTGCTGCGGCTCCTCTGTTCCTGCCATGGGCACTGGTGGGGGTGTTGGCTGGACCCAGGCACCTGCAAGCTTCTAACGCCAAGCAGCAGCAGCAGCTGCATATAATCAGGAAGTGGTCGCACCAACAAGATGGTGGCAGTCCTGGCTGCCACCACTAGCCGTGCTCTCAGCATCCACCTTTCTGCACCCCCCACTCCGTGCACCCTGCTCTGGACCTGGATGTGCACAAAGTCCCAATCCAGTTGTCAGTGCAGCCCCTGCCCAGCCCACAGCTACACACCCAGCAAGGCCGGCCTCCTGTATTCAGTGGATACAGCTCTCAGTCTTTATCCAGTGGGCAGGTGGCAGTGGGGCCTGCCGGGCCAGGGCTGCTCCTGCTCCTTGGGTAGGTGAAACAGTGGACGGGGCTAGGCACGTAATCTGGGGACTGCCTGTATATAATATGGTGTTCGCATAATGTCCAAATCGCATAATGTCCTGTTTCACAGAACATATCATGGATGTTAAGTGACACATGGCTGTGTTTAATTTTTCTTTCCATGCTCTTTCTGTTATTGATTTCTAGTTGTATTAGTGTTATGATTAGAGAAGATGCTTTGTATTATGTTGATGTTTTTGAATTTATTGAGGCTTGCTTTGTGGCCTAGAGAGTGGTCTATTCTAAAGAATGATCCATGTTTGTTGGAGAAGAATATGTACTGTATTGCTGTTGGTTGGTGTGTTCTGTATATTTCTGTGAGGTTGAGTTGGTTGATTTTATTATTTAGATGTTCTCTATTTTATTGAGCTTCTTTCTAGGTGCTCTGTAATTATCGAAAGTGGTGTGTTAGAGTCTAAGCCCTGGTGGCCCAGTGGTTAAGTGCTCAGCTACTAACCAGAAAGTCGGTGGTTCAAACCCACCAGCTGTTCCACAGGAGGAAGATGTGGAAGCCTGCTTCTGTAAAGATTTACAAAAATCAAAGAGTGGAAAAAAATACATCAAGCAAACAGTAACCAAAGGAGAGCAGGAATAGCAATAATAATGTTGGATAAAATAGTTTTTAAGTCAAAATCCATTATAAGAGACAAAGAAGGATATTATATAATGATTAAAGGATCAATTCACCGAGACATAACAATAATAAATGTTTGTGCACTCAATGACAAAACTCCAAAATACATAAAACAAACTCTAACAGAATTGAAAAGAGTCAATTCTACAATAATACTAAACCAAACTTCTTGTCATTAAGTTGATTCCAACTCATAGTGACCCATAGGACAGAGTGAAACTACCCCATATGGTTTCCAAGGAGTGGCTGGTGGATTTGAACTGCTGACCTTTTAGGTTAGCAGCCGAGCTCTTAACCACTATGACACCAAAAACCAAAAAAAACAAAACAAAACAAAAAAAATTAGGTTAGCAGCCGAGCTCTTAACAACTATGACACCAGGGCTCCAGAATTCCTGTTTTCTGTAAATTATTCCTCTCGATGGTGTCCCACATAACTCTTAGGCTTTCTTTATTTTTTTTTCTGATTATTCCTCAGACAAATTAATATCAAGGGATTTGTCCTCTGTTTCACTGATGCTTCTTCCATTGATTCTATTCTACTTCTGTGTCCTTCCATTGTGTTACCTATTCCTGATGTTTTATTGTTAATTTTCTGAGTTTCTAGTTGTTGCTTTTATATGGTTTCTAATTATCTATTGAGTCTGTAATTTTATTCTTGTATTGTTTTCCTGAATACTTCTAGGGTTTTTTCTTTGTTTTCCTTGATCTCTGAGAATCCCAAATAGAAGTCTTTCGAATTCCATCTCAGGTAGTTCTATTATCATTTCAGAAAACCTCAGGAAAGTTTTCTTTCCCTTTATTTTGCTCACTTGTTTGAGCTATCTTATCCTGTTTCTTCATATGATTTATTATTGTCTGCTCTCTCTGAAGCATTAAGATGTTATTTTGTTGGTTTATATATTGACAGTATGTTTGTTTTGTCTTCATTTGTTTGTTTTGATATATCAGGGCCAGTGGAGCCTGAATGCTATGCTGATCACCGGTCGGGTGGCACGGAAGCGCTTGCCACCTATTGTTGGGTTGGCGGGGTGGCAGTGGTGGTGGGGTGGGGTGAGCGTGTGCTGCCGATAACCAGGTGAGTGGGGCGGTGGTGGCAGCAATGGGGGGTGGGCAGGGTGGGCGCACACTGCCACTGGTCATTGGTCCAATGGCAAAGAAGCACAAGCTGCCTCTCACCGGTTGGGCAGGGCAGCAGAGAGATGATGACATGGTGGGCATGTGCCACCATTGTTGGTCCAGCAGCGCAGCACTGTGCACTGCAGCTTGCCAGGTGGGCGCGGTGGGGGTATTGGGGACTGGACAGATGTGCATTGCTGGTTGCAGGTAGGGCAGGGCTGGTTGAGGGGGAGAGGGAGGGCTTATATCTTGGTCCCTGGGTGGGCTGGGCAGTGGGAGTGGGGGAGGCTAACACTGCTGGCCACCGGCACGGTGGTGAAGGGGAGAGCATGCTCCTCTGGTCACTGGATGTGGGTGCCAGGGCACTCCCCATAGGCTGCAGCAAGCAATCGGGATCTTGCCCTGATCGAATGTGTAGAGGTGCTGCCTGGAGTCTGGTCAGGTGGGGAACCTCCTTCTGACACTATGGATCTGGTTCTCCAAGTGCACCACTCACCCTAAAGGCCAGGGGCCACGGCTGGTGAATAGTCCTGTCTCTGGTTCCTGGCTCCCTCCCTGCTCTGTGGTCACCAGGATCCTTGGAAATCTTTTCTGCCTTCCTGTACTTTTCTCTTCTTAGATCCAGTTCATATCCTGCTCATCTTGCTTCACTCCAGGCTTATCTACACATTTCTCCGTCTCTTCTTGGGAGTTCTGTGAAGTTGCCTTCCTGTGCTCCTCACCTGGGATCACTGCTTGCTTTATCTCAGGATGGTCATGCTGTACCAGCTGGCAGGACACCTTTAATCTGTAACACTCCTTTTCATTGTTTTTATTCAGTTTCTCCTTCTAATCAGCATTCGATCTAATTCTTCATTCTTTTGATGCTTAGGGTTTCAGGATTGTCATCTGTATCTGTTTCACTTGGCTTCTCAGGTCTTTGCTGTAGGGGGATGTCATGGTATGTGTGACTAAGCCACCATCTTGGGCCATCCTCAAGTCTAGGCTTCTTGACCTGGGCTTGAGGAATAGGTAGAATTTTGATAGGTAGTGATGGAGAGGACATCAGAGACTGGGAAGAAAGCATAAAAAAGAGCACAGATATAAAAAACCGGTTGCCGTCGAGTCAATTCCGACTCACAGTGACTGTACAGGGCAGAGTAGAACCACCCTATACAGTTTCCAAGGAACACTTGGTGGATTTGAACTGCCGACCTTTTGGTTAGCAGCCATAGCTCTTAACCACTATGCTACCAGGGTTTCTAAAAGTAAGTGTGAGGTACAGTAGGTAAACAAATGGAAGTTTGTGTGATCTAGAAAGGTAGTTTTGGGCTTTAAAAACCAGATTAAAAAGTTTGATTTTTACATGTAGAAATGGTTGAATTTATTGTATTTTTTAATTAAATTAATTCAATTTTATTTTATTTTACAAAATAAAATCTAAGTAAAGAAGTTTGAGTTTATTAACAATCACTTGATAGTGGTGCAGCATTGAAAGATTTCAGAGAAGTGACAAGGAGAAAATATTTTATAAAGGTATTATGATATCTCTGTGTAGGATGATTAGAAAGAGAGATATTGGAAGCAGAAAATTAGAGGTAATTACTATAATCTAGAACTAAGGAGGGAGTGGTAAAAGAAAGGAAGAAATGGGGAAAACCCTTAGAAGAAAGCATGAACAAGACTAATGATGTCTAAAATATGCTACCTCTGTATCTGGGGTAAGGAGCCCTGGTGGCACAATGAGTAAGCGCTCAGCTACTAACTGAAAGGTTGGCTGTTCAAACCCACCCAGCAGCTCCTTGGGAGAAAAGACCTGGCAATCTGTTTCCATAAAGATTACATCTTGGGAAACCCTATGGGGCAGTTCTACTGTGTCACGTAGGATCTCTACGAGCTGGAATTGACTCAATGGCACCCAACAACAATAGCATATCTGGGGTAGGTCCCTAGGTGTTGCCGGGAATTTGTACTCAACTGCTAACCTAAAAGCTGGTGATTCGAACCTACCCAGTGGGATCATGAAAGATAGGCCTGGGGATCTGCTTTCATTAATATTACAGCCAAGAAAACCCTATGGAACAGTTCTAAACTATAGCACATGGGGTTGCCATGAGTTGAAACTGACTCGACATTAACTAACAACACATATCTGGGATGTTCCTACTGCCTTTAGGTTTCAAGCTTTCCTCTAGTCAAGGCAGGATGTGTGATATAGACTGTGTGGGGTGGTGGTAATAGAATGTGAACACAAAATAGGGCAATTAAATGGATAGCTTTCTGGTCCAAAACCTTGCTAATTCATCTGCTACTGGAGTCTGTCCCAGGGATGGTGAGAGTCTCAGAGAATACAATATTGGTAATAAAGTGACAAGTAGGGTGCAGGAGGAGTGTTGTGGAAAGCTGGGTATCCCTTCCTAGCCAACAGGGGCCATAGATCACAGGCGCCAGGGTTGCAGGGTGGATAACACTGGGGCACAAAAGTATAGAGGTATATGTCCTTGCATTCTTGGAGAGGATAGATGAATCAGAGATGGTACAAAGGTTAAGAGCTATGGCTGCTAACCAAAAGGTCTATAGTTTGAGTTCACCAGCCGCTGCTTGGAAACCCTATGGGGTGGTTCTACTCTGTCCTTAAAATAGGATTACCGTGAGTTGGAATCGACTCTTTGGCAACGAGTTTGTTTTTTTTGGTCCTTGAATTCTTGGAGAGGATAGATGAATCAGAGGTTAATTATGAGAGTACTCTAGATACTTTCTTAGTTTTTCATTTGAGGGCTTGGTTAGTCAGTCAGATTTTGAATGGCAAGTGTCCTCCTAGGAGAATACACAGCCTAGAACCCCCAGCACTGCTCCAGTGGGTGCAGAAGAATGTCTAGGGTTGAGGTTCTTGAAATCTGGGTGACCTTGCCTGGGGTCTCCTAAGGTCTCCACCTCCAGCTCTGTGACTATCATCTGGCGCTCCGTTTTGGGAACTGGAGGAAACCCTCCTGTCCTCTCTTTCTCCTGGCCTCCTCCGCCTCCCCTCTGGGGGTGGATGCGGGTTTATCCCCCAGCATTCCAAGCCTGGTGGCCTGGCGGTTGTGCTTCAGCTTTCCACAAGGAAGCTCTTTCCTTCAGCTCCCCAGGCCCCTCCACCTGCTTTCCAGCCACCATACGGGTCCAGAGCCAGAGGCTGGAATCTTGGAAATGCCTCTGAGACCCTAAGCAAACCCCATGCTTCTTGAGAGAGGAAGTGTGTGTCGGGTGTGTTAGGGTGGTTGGGGAGACACACGGGGCAGTGGGGTGGGCAAATGGCAGAGTGAGAAAGGGCTGCAGGCTTGGGACAAGGGTGGGGACTGAAAAGACCCTGTTGCAGAGGTGGAGCCGGAGAATGTGATTTCAAAAGAAACTCTTTCCAGGTTGACTTTCCAGAAAAACAGGGCATTTTCTGAAATCTCAGCAGATACCAGTTCTCTACCATGGAGATTCTGGATGAGAGGGCTGAAGAAAGATTGGTCCTCTTCTGGATTTTATCAGCAGGAATGGCATTTGCTCAGAGTGTTTTAGTATTGTTTATAAGGCATGGTATTTATGCTCCCACCTGGCCCTATGTCACTTCACAAACTCATACTGAGGAATAAGCCTTCTTCTCCTACTGACTTCACCCTGGCAGGCCCTGCAGCCTCACACTGGTGATTTGGAGTGTTGTCATTTTTCATGGGATTTCTATCTGTGGCCACCCTCAGCATCCATTTGAAAATCTGTGAAATATTATGTGATGTGAATGTAAGATGGCTTTTAGCCCCTGCTCGCCCTGTTTGTTTCAATACTAGGTTCCTGGTTGTGCAACTGAGAACAGACTTATTGGAGAGAATATTGTGGCCTCAATTTATCTCATCTGATCTAAGATTTGTTTTTAAAAATGTTGTATTTGAATTGAAGGAGTTGTGAGACCATTTATGCCTTATGATTGCCAGAAAGAATGGTGCTTAAAATGATACATTAAATTTCCTAGAACTTTAATATTTATCCATTTATTTACTTGAAGATCATGATTGCGCTTTAAAAAGTTTGTGTCTGTATAAAATGAATTAGCTTTAGACAGACAAAGTAAAACATTTTAATTTAAAACAATTTATTTCATTTTTTAGCAGCCTGGCTTTTTGCCAAAATCAATATTTCCTCTATGCCTTTTCAGTCTGGGCGAAAATTGTTAACCACATTTCTAGAAGGTTACAAAATACTATTTTTTTTTTACAACTAATATCAATATAAAATTATACCTAGGTCAATAATTCACTCATATAGAAATTATAATGTTAATATTATTTATTAAAGTGATATTTTACTGTAGAACCATATACATTAATCAAACTAGGTAAAAACATCCTTCTTGCAAAATTACTGATCTTATTAAAATACTGCTGACCTTTTAACTTCTATTAATTACTTGATGTCGAGGTAGCTAGAAATGTCTTAATGAGTTCACCTTTTTTTACTCCATAGTAAATTTTTGATGTCGTGTTATGCTATTTTGGTAACAAGCAACCATATTCTTTAGGACAGTTGTGTGGTGAGGTGTACTTGCCCTCTGAAAGCCTTGATAGTTTGGCAGGATTTTAGTTGAATGCATATGATGTTTGGCAGTACTCTCCCTAGGATTCAAGGCATATGTGGTACTCTGTCCCACACTGTGCACTTTTTGACTCGTGGTATTGTTGTTAGGTGCCGTCGAGTTGGTTCCGACTCATAGCGACCCTATACACAACAGAACGAAACACTGCCCAGTCCTGCGCCATCCTTACAATCGTTGTTATGTTTGAGCTCATTGTTGCAGCCACTGTGTCAATCCACCTCGTTGAGGGTCTTCCTCTTTTCCGCTGACCCTGTACTCTGCCAAGCATGATGTCCTTCTCCAGGGACTGATCCCTCCTGACAACATGTCCAAAGTATGTAAGACGCAGTCTCGCCATCCTTGCCTCTAAGGAGCATTCTGGTTGTACTTCTTCCAAGACAGATTTGTTTGTTCTTTTGGCAGTCTATGGTATATTCAATATTCTTTGCCAACACCACAATTCAAAGGAGTCAGCTCTTCTTCTGTCTTCCTTATTCATTGTCCAGCTTTCACATGCATATGATGCGATTGAAAATACCATGGCTTGGGTCAAGTGCACCTTAGTCTTCAGGGTGACATCTTTGCTCTTCAACACTTTAAAGAGGTCCTTTGCAGCAGATTTGCCCAATGCAATGTGCCTTTTGATTTCTTGACTGCTGCTTCCATGGCTGTTGATTGTGGATCCAAGTAAAATGAAATCCTTGACAACTTCAATCCTTTCTCCATTTATCATGATGTTGCTCATTGATCCATTTGTGAGGATTTTTATTTTCTTTCTGTTGAGGTGTAATCCATACTGAAGGCTGTGGTCTTTGATCTTCATCAGTAAGTGCTTCAAGTCCTCTTCACTTTCAGCAAGCAAGGTTGTGTCATCTGCATAACACAGGTTGTTAATGAGTCTTCCTCCAATCTTGATGCCCCATTCTTCTTCATATAGTCCAGCTTCTCGTATTATTTGTTCAGCACACAGATTAAATAGGTATGGTGAAAGAATACAACCCTGATGCACAGCTTTCCTGACTTGAAACCAATCAGTATCCCCTTGTTCTGTCTGAACAACAGCCCCTTGATCTATGTAAAGGTTCCTCATGAGCACAATTAAGTGTTCTGGAATTTCCATTCTTCGCAGTGTTATCCATAGTTTGTTATGATCCACACAGTCAAATGCCTTTGCATAATCAATAAAACACAGGTAAACATCCTTCTGGTATTCTCTGCTTTCAGGCAGGATCCATCTGACATCAGCAATGATATCCCTGGTTCCACGGCCTCTTCTGAAACCGGCCTGAATTTCTGGCAGTTCCCTGTCAATATGCTGCTGCAGCTGTTTTTGAATGATCTTCAGCAGAATTTTGCTTGCGTGTGATATTAATGATATGGTTCTATAATTTCCACATTTGGTTGGATCACCTTTCTTGGGAATAGGCATAAATATGGATCTCTTCCAATCAGTTGGCCAGGAAGCTGTCTTCCATATTTCTTGGCATAGATGAGTGAGCACCTCCGGCACTGCATCTGTTTGTTGAAACATCTCAATTGATATTGCATCAATTCCTGGAGCCTTGTTTTTTGCCAATGCCTTCAGAGCAGCTTGGACTTCTTCCTTCAGTACCATCGGTTCCTGGTCATATGCCACCTCTTGAAATGGTTGAATATCGACGAATTCTTTTTGGTATAATGACTCTGTGTATTCCTTCCATCTTCTTTTGATGCTTCCTGCACCATTTAATATTTTCCCCATGGAATCCTTCACTATTGCAACTTGAGTTGTGGAATGACATCAAGGACATCATCCATGAAGAAAGCAAGAGGTCACTGAAAAGACAGGAAAGAAAGAAAAGACCAAGGTGGATGTCAGAGGAGACTCTGAAACTTGCTCTTGAGTGTCGAGCAGCTAAAGCAAAAGGAAGAATTGATGAAGTAAAAGAACTGAAGATTTCAAAGGACCTCCCGAGAAGACAAAATAAAGTATTATAATGACATGTGCAAAGAGCTGGAGATGGAAAACCGAAACGGAAGAACACACTTGGCGTTTCTCAAGCTGAAAGAACTGAAGAAAAAATTTTGACTCGAAGTCTGATAAAATTATAACAACATCTTCAGGTGTGACAGTGCATCAGCTAGCTAATAGCTGCGACTGTCTCACCTACCAAACCTTATTTCTCTTAATGATATTTGAGGATAAAACTCATTGGAATCTATTTCAGAAAATATACAATTCTCATAAAAGACATGGCCATAGAGATTAAATTAGATTTATTGTTATGAAAGAATGAATAAATATTGGTTCACACCTCAGAAGAGAAGTGCCTTAAATGAAGGCAATTGGTGTATAGCTACTTTGGAGGGACTCTCAGCAGACATTTATCACACTTTTCTGTTAAAAAATAATTATTAGTGTTATGAGAAACCATTTCTTCTAGAGAGAGAGGTAACAAATGTACATTAAAGAGAGAATTTCTACAATAATCTGAACCAGAATTTAGATATTTTACATATTTTTAATTACAAATTCTCTCTCTAACAAAAAAAGGCCTAAGTGGAAAGTTTATTTATCTGGCTAGAAAAATATTCATTCCAAACTAGATTTTTAAACAAGTTTTTGTATTTAAAAATATAGTAATGCACATGTTAAAAAATTCTAACAGTACAAAGAGAAACAGAGTGAAAAGTAATTTGTTCCTCTGTCCCAGACCCGGATTTCCATCTTTCCCCATCAGAGGCAACTTCCGTTACCAGTTTCTTATGTATCCTCTCATATGTATCCTATATGCATATTTTTATCCTTAAAAAAAACAAAAATAAATAGGAGTATAATATCATATCACTTTGCATTTTATTTTGTTTACTTATGTGTCTTGGGTATGGTATCAGTATATATGCATCTATCTCATTCTCTTCTTTTATTGCTGTATATGGCCATACCATAATTTATTTAACTTTTCTCTACTGTAAGATTTTAAGAAACATTTTCTGTTTAAACAAAATAGTGAATATCCTTGATACATATGTCTTTGCATACAAATGAGAGTATAACTGTAGAATAAAGTTTTAGACGTGAAATTGTTGGGAAGAAGGGGTATATATATTTAAGTTTTGGAAGATTTTGCTGTGTCTTTCAAAGAGACTGCCAACTCTCACCACCCAACAGGGGTCGCCTGTCACACTATCATATCACACTCTTCCAACACAGTGTGTTATCTAATTTTTTTAGCTTTTCAATTTGATAAATGAAAACTATACTTTTTCATTTATGTTTTTATTTTCATTTCTTTATGAGTGAGGCTTAAAATATTTAATGTCTTCAAAAATCATTTGTTGTCCTTTTTTCTATTATTCAACAAGTATTTATTTATTTATTTATATTGGCCATGTGCAATGGGCCATGCATTCTGCTAGGTACTGGAAAAAAAAAAAAAAAAAACACCATCTGTGCCCTCAGAGAACTTATTGTCTAGTTTGGGGAAACAGACATGAAGCAATTAATTACAAAAATAATTATTTGAGCATCAATTGGTCTCAACCCACCTGGACCAAAGGAGAATGAAGAACACCAAGGACACAAGGTAGTTATGAGCCCAAGAGACAGAAAGGACCATGTAAACCAGAGACTACATCAGCCTGAGACCAGAAGAACTAGTTGGTGCCCGGCTACAACCGATGACTGCCCTGGCAGGGAATACAACAGAGAACCCCTGAGGGAGCAGGAGAGCAGTGGGATGCAGACCCCAAATTCTCATAGAAAGACCAGACTTAATGGTCTGACTGAGACTAGAAGGACCCTGGTGGTCACGGCCCCCAGACCTTCTGTTAGCCCAGGACAGGAACCATTCCCAAAGCCAACTGTTCAGACAGGGATTGGACTGGACGATGGGATAGAAAAAAGGTGCTGGTGAAGAATGAGCTTCTTGGATCAAGTAGACACTTGAGACTACCCTGGCATCTCCTATCTGTAGGGGAGATGAGAGGGCAGAGGGGGTTAGAAGCTGGCAGAATGGACACGAAAAGAGAGAGTGGAGGGAAGGGGTGGGCTGTCTCATTAGGGGAAGAGCAATTAGGAGTATATAGCAATTTTTGTATGAGAGACTGACTTGATTTGTAAACTTTCACTTAAAGCGCAATAAAAATTTAAAAAAAAGATTATTTGATTACTACTGTGATAAATGTGGAAAGGAAACCCTGGTGGCATAGTGGTTAAGTGCTATGGCTGCTAACCAAGAGGTCAGCAGTTCGAATCCCCCAGGTGCTCCTTGGAAAGTCTATAGGGCAGTTCTACACTGTCCTATAGGGTTGCTATGAGTCGGAATTGACTTGACGGCAGTGGGTTTGGTTTGGGTTTTAAGTGTGGAAACCCTGGTGCCATAGTGGTAAGAACTCGGCTGCTAACTGAAAGGTCAGCACTTCGAATCCACTAGGTGCTCCTTGGAAACTCTGTGGAGCAGTTCTAACTCTGTCCTATAGGGTAGCTATGAGTTGGAATCGACTCGACAGCAATGGTTTTTTTTTTTGGTGATAAGTATAGGGTGTTATAAGAATGTATAACGATGGGATCTATCCTAGTCTTGGAGGACAAAGAGGACTTCAACTGAAGGATGACCGTAATTAGTCAGAAAAAAGGAGGAAATGAGTGGAAGGTGAGAGGAAGGGTGAGCTTTCCTGGCAGGGGGAAGAACTTGTGTGAAGACTCTGAACTAAAAAGGAACTTTGGGGTCTTCTTGGACCTGAAGAAGAAAAAAAAAAAAAAACTAAAAGGTTGAAGTGAGATATACTCAAAGGCAGCTTTCCAAAATAAGAATACTTCTTTTGTTCTGTTTCTCACATGAAAAAACATAGATTTTAAACCAAACTCTTTTTGTCTATGATATGTTCAAATACCGCAGTAATTACTAATCTTGAGGGATCGTTATATGTCTACTGTTTCAAAATCAAAATACATGGTTTTGAAGATCAAGTTGTTTGCAGGGAAAAGAGTACTTAAAAAATATTCAAATTTGTTTTTTCTGTTTAGAATTAGTATTTAATAAAATAGACAATTTTTAACTTCCTGCTAAAAATTGTTCATTAATTATCCTTCATCTTCTTCTTTGCAAGAAAACAGTTGTTCTCAAGTATTCCCTTCCACTGAGAAACTGCAAATAAATGACATTCACATCAAATCACAACTATATTCCTGGTTTTATAATAAATTCTTTATAGAACACCAAGCTGCATACCATTGAGATCTCAGGAATTCATTTTTAATATTTTAGGGATTGATTTTTATAAGTTTAACTTAGTTATATAGGAAACAGCTTATTGGTTGCTTTAGACTCAGGGCCTACTAGAAATGTCTATTGAAATTAGCTATATGGACTAGGATGTCAAAGGTCCCCAGACAAATTCACAGTCTTACTCTGTAGGCAGAAATCCTCTCTTTACAAGATAGCACTATTCTTGTGACTCTTGAAATTTTGAAGATAATGAGGAAACCATCAAGGGGCTGCGGAAGAATTTTAAAGCTAAGTCTAAGAACATATTTTTCACTGGGAACATAATGTGAGGGTATGAGACTTGAAAAGATGTGAAAAGTGTGTTGGCCTAGTGGTTGAAATCAATGTTTTGAAACGTGTGAATTTTAATATCCTATTTCTCAATAAAAAAATCATAAGGAGATAAATGAATTGAAATCATTATATTTGACAGAATGACAAATTCTTTTTCCTTCCAAAAGAATGACTAAATCTTACATTTTCATTTTCTTTGCCTACCAAAAATCAGCTTCTTTTACCTGACCTTAATGTTGTCTAAGGAAACCCTGGTGGCGTAGTGGTTAAGTGCTACAGCTGTTAACCAAAAGGTTGGCAGTTTGAATCCTCCAGTTTTTTTCCTTGGAAACTGTATGGAGCAGTTCTACTCTGTCCTATAGGGTCGGTATAAGTTGGAATCGACTGGACGGCAGTGGGTGGGAATGTTGTCCAATAGTTGCAAAACCATGTAAGTTTGCTATACAGATCTCTTTTTTCATGTTGGAGCCCTTAAAAATACTAAGACTTTGAGAGTAAAACTGTATATCTGAATTATAGAGAAATGAAAGCTGGAAGACATTTTTATTAATTAAAAAAAAAGTTAGTAAATAACTTGGGGAAAGAATACTGGGCAGTCATGTGACTGCAACCTAATCATGTCACCTTGTGATTATATGTATCACCTTGTTCCCATCTTGTCTGAAACTATGCTAGGCTTGCACTGTGTAATTAACAGATCCAGGTTGTTCCCCAATTTGAGTCTTTGGTGCATAGCGTGGAAAGATCGATGTGGTTATGATGAGTGTATCAGTTTCTGGAAGACTGGCTGGTTTGTTTTTGGGGGGATATCAATATCTATTTTGACAGCCACATAGGGAACTCAACCTTTCTTTACAGTGTCTCAGGGAAAGACAACTTTCAGTGCACTCAGTGAGACAGAGGCATAATATGCTGACCGTGCTATCTCATTTTAATCTAGATTCCAAACTAACAGCTATGCTTTTGAGAAAAACGTGCTTTTCCTCAGTGGTCAAAGTGAAATCGTATGCCCCAAGGGGCCTTGACCAAGTAAGTGACCATTTGCACCCCTCAAAATGCACGTACTCAGGGAGAGTGCTGTCGCCAACAAGGTATTTTTGTAAGATAGACAGATACGCGGGAGCATCTTGTGACCACGATCTAAGCATCCCGTAAAACCATCTGTAATCACTAACTTTAACTGTTAATAATCAGTAACCAGAGTGTGATTATTACAATATTCAGTGATTTTCCTGTAATTGCCCTCCCTATGGTTTGGTTCCCTTTTTTACCCTGTAAGAATACTTGTATAATGAAACCACCCTGGGACTACCTGGTGCCATTTTTCAATAGACTAAGCAGTTCCCCAATTGCAATTGTTTTAAACCTTCAATAAAGTTTACTGTTTTAACTTGAAACAGTGTTCAAGTTTGTCTCTAAAACAACAATGACCTTAGAAAATTATTCAACTTTCTGTTTTTGTTTATTGTAATTATTTTTTATTTTTATCAAAGTAATCGCTCACGTAGTTAAAAAAGTCAATTCGAATTACTAGGCTATCCTGTTGCATCTCTCTGTAACTCTTAGTCCTGCTCCCTAGGCTACCCACTCTTCACTATTTTAGCTGTTTCTCCGAGTATTTACCTCTGCGTTTTTTTTTTTTTTCCTAAATGTAGGATTTATACAGCTATACCTTGATTTAACAATTTTAGATATTATGTATTTCCTGTTATGGCAGATCAGATTTAGCACTTTCACTACCTGATTAGAAGGTCCCTGGGTGGAGCAAGTGATTTTCGATCAACTGCTAACCTAAAGGTTGGTATTTCCAACCTTCCCGGTGTCTCTGTGGAAGAAAAGCCCCGGTGATTTGCTTCCTTAAAGATGGATTGCAGCTGAGAAAACCCTATGGCGAGCAGCTCTGTTCTGTAGTAGATGGATTCACCCTGAGTCAGAATTGACTTGAAGGCAAGGTGTTTTGTTTTGTTTTTACCGCCTGGTTACATTCCCTCTCCCCAGCAAAAGGAAACAAAACCAAAGTACCCTCCCCAAAAAACAAGTAAAGATTACAGAAAACTGACTTTACTGGCTTAATAAGGAAATGTATTGTCTTCATTTAACAGAAGTCTGAAGATAGTTTCTCTCCAGGGTTGGATAATTCAGGGGCAAAAGACTCAGGTACTTTGGAGCTTTCTGTTCTGCTGTCTTTGGGGTATTGACTTTGTCTTCAGGTTGACTGCCGTCATGATTGCTAGATGGTGGCAGCAAATTTAGTTGTTGTTTCCACATTAGGACAGCATCCAGAGGAAGAAGATGAGAGTGGCTCTCCTTGCATCTCTATTTAAGAAGCCCTCCAACAGACTTGGGTGGCATGATTCTTCCTAAAACAGTGACAAGTAAAGGAAATGGGATTTTCATGACTTGATTAGGACTTATCAAAGGAGCCTTGGTGGCACAGTGGTTAAGCGCTGAGCTGCTAACCAAAAGGTTGGTGGTTCGAACCCACCAGCCACTCTGTGGGAGAAATATGTGACAGCCAACTTTCCTAAAGATTACAGCCTTGAAAACTCTATGGGATTCAGACTATGAGCCTGAATGTACTCCATGCCAGTGGGTTTGGGACTAATCAGGATTTACCCCTGGGGGCTGTAGTTGGGATCAGCCTTTCCTAAAGCACATTGTCTTGTAGAAAATGGCAGCTATCTCAACAAAATCTGCCTGGAGGAAGATGGAGGAGGGCAGGAATGAATGCTGTGTAGGCAACAACATTCCCTCATCAAAATACAATTATATTATTATTTTTGGTTAAATGAATAGTGATAAAATTATTAAACGATATAAACATTGCTCACTGCTGAACCAAGTAGCTTATTATGATTTCTTTGCCTGTACAATTCCAGTGTTTGTTTTTTTTTTCCATAAAAACCCATAAGACATGTTAAACTTTCCATAAGACATGTTAAACTCCTTTCAATAGTCTTCCAGATGGCAGACATGTTAGATAGTCTATTAACTTCATTCATTTTCTCTGGGAACCTTCCTTCAGGAGCTCTCTGGTGCTCACTTTGGGCTGGTTGCTAAGTCTGCTGTCATCCTGGGACTAGTCATGGACTTTCAGTCTACCTTAAAGCTTGACCAAGTATGTAATGTTAGGTTGAAATTCTAGGTTGAACATCATTTTCTCTCAAAAATTTTAAGTCACTGATTTCTTGTCGTCTATCAAATGTTATATAACCATGATTGATATTCTCATTTTCTTATCTTTTGTATTTTTTATCCTCCCCCACCCTGTACTTCCTTGCTTTCTCTTTTTTCTACTATCGACGAAGACTTTATTTTCCTACCATTTTATTTAATTTTTAAAAATTTCAATGACTAGATTTTTAATTTCAAATAGTTATTTTTTGTTCTCGGATTATCTGTTTTCATATCACCTTCTGAATGATGCACCATCTCTTATTTCTCTAAGGCTATTTCTTTTGTTTTGAAGTTTTTCTTCCATGACTCATACCTTTCCCTCTGAATTTTCAAGTTTTCTTTTTTCCTTCCTTTTCTTTCTTTTCATATTTTATGCTTGGTTTGATCTCTCTCTTCCATATTGTTGTCTTCCTGAAATGTCTAATGAGACTTGAACACATTTATATTTAAGGATGGAATCCTAAGCAGTTCGTTGGAAGCTCCGTGTGTAGTTACTTCTTTTATGAGGTTTTGTGTGATTCCTCTAACCTATGTGCCCTTTTAGCCTTTTAATCCCCAAAGCATTTTGAATCTCTCTTATGGCATTTATGTTCTGCCTTAGGTTAGTTAACTCTAAACTAGCCATGTAAATTGTAAACTTTCCAGTAAGACAAATTCATTCCCCAAGGGCAAGTCACTTCAAACCAGCCTAGATAACTGGGGCATTTTGGGTATCTTCCATTTCACTGTCAATGCTGCTATCATTGTTAATTCTAGTTGATCAGTATAGGTTTTCCCCCCTACTCCCTGGATTTGTGGGCAGGCTAACTACCTTGCAAATTGCTCGGTTCCTCCGTTTTCAGAAGATGGAGCCTTAGAATGTTCGGGGTCTGGGGATGATCAATAATACCCCAGGAAGCCACAAAAGGGAGTTGAAAACTGGGGTCATTTGTGTGCATCCATTGTATCTAAGGGATGTAAAAATAAATCCTTCTCAAACCAAACAAAAATATGATCAGAAAAAAAAGTTTTTCTATAAGGATTCTTTAGAGCTTCTAAGGTGTTCTTAGAAGTGGTTAAGAGCTTTGGCTGCTAACCAAAAGTTCAGCGGTTCAAATCTACCAGGCGTTCCTTGGAAACCTTATAGGGCAGTTCTACTCAGTCCCATAGGGTTGTTATGAGTTGGAATCAACTCAATGGCAATGAGTTTGTTTTTTGTTTTTATCAATAACAAAGATTAAAGAAAAAGTGTTTCAAAGTGAACATTTTTCTCAACTTCCTTAGCAGTAGTCATTGTTCATTTAACTATTAACAATGTATTTTTTAAAGAAGATAAGAATTATTTTTATAAAGAATGTGCTATGAAGAACATTGCTTATATAATTGTATGTCATGAAACAATGGCTAGTGTGAAAATCAATGGTGTTTTTTAAAAAAAATCAAATCAATTGAAGTAAAAGAGTTGATACGAAACTTGCTAAGTTTTTCGAAAGGTAAAAAAAAGAGTGCTTAATTTACTCTGATGGTGTATAAGATTATCTTTCTTCTATAGCTGAAATAAAATTGATGATGACAGTTTTCTTGAATCTTAAACACAACAAAAAAGCTTGTTTGCTTAATTAATTCTGTATGTGTGGTCTGCGAGTCAGTACCCACGGGCGCATGTGTGAGTTCTCGGTCAGGTGAGGTGATAGAATGGGAGGTAGCTGAGTGCTTAGTCTCAGAAAAACCTTACCTCATCTTGCCTGATAACGCAAAAAAAAAAAAAAAAAACTCTTGCTGTTGAGTCGATTCTGACTCATAGTGACCCTATAGGACAGAGTAGAACTGCTCCATAGAGTTTCCAAGGGGGGCCTGGTGGATTCGAACTGCCAACCTTTTGGTTAGCAGCCATAGCTCTTAACCTCTACGCCACTAGGGTTTCAAATAAGTCAAAATGGGGAAGAGATATTTACCAAAAAAAAAAAAAGTGCATTTAGTACATTATTGTATTTTTTAAGTGATGGTGGAAGGGGGGGAAGGTTGGTGATTTTTAAAGCTTGGCTGAAAATTCTTTGGTATTTCTCCTATTAAGAGACAGGTTCTGTACCTCCTGCCCTTTGAATCGAAGCTGGCTCGTGACTCACTTGTGACAAATAGAATCCAGCAGAAATGATGCTGTGTGGCTTCTGAGGCTGGGTCAGAAAGGTGATGCTGATTCAGCCTTGTTCTCTGGGACATTGCTTTTAGAACCTTGAGCCACCGTGTAAGTTCAGCTACTCTGATGCTGCCATGCTGTGAGAAAATAGAGATCACATGAGGAGGCCACATGCAGGTGCTCAGTCCCAACTAACAGCCAGCATCACTCCCCAGACTTGTGAGTGAAGATGGCTCTTGATGACTCCACCCCCTAGCCATAGAGTCACTCTCACCTACTGAGTCTTCCCATCTGAGGCCCTAAATATCATTGAGCACAGACAAGTCATTTTCATGGGACCTGTGGAAAGTCTTGACCCACAGAATCCAGAGCATAATAATACAACTGTTTTAAGCCACCAAGTTTTGAAGTAATTTGCAGCATAGCAATAGTAACTGAAACAGCAGGATTCAGCAGAGGATGTGGATCAAGGGATATCATTGCTGATGTCAGATGGATCTTGGCTGAATGCAGAGAATGCCAGAAAGATGTTTGCCTATATTTTATTGACAATATGCAAAGGCATTCAACTGTGTGGATCATAACAAATTATTGATAATGTTGGGAAGAATGAGAATTCCAGGACACTTAATTGTGTTCATGAGAAACCTGTACATAAACCAAGAGGCAGCGTTTCAAATGGAATAAGCAGATACTGTGTGGTTTAGTATAAGGAAAGGTGTGCATCAGTGTTGTGTCATTTCGCCATACCTATTCAATCTGTATGCTGAGCAAATAATCTGAGAAGACGGACTATATGAAGAAGAATGGGGCATCAGGATTGGAGGAAGACTCATTAATAACCTGCATTCTGCAGATAACACAACCTTGCTTGCTGAAAGAAAAGAGGACCTGAAGCACTTACTGATGAAGATCAAAGACCACAGTCTTAGGTATAGATTATACCTCAACATAAAGAAAACAAAAATTCTCACAAGTGAACCAATAGGCACATCGTGATAAACGGAGAAAAGACTGACGTTGTCAGTGGTTTTGTTTTACTTGTATCCACAATCAATGTCCATGGAGGCAGCAGCCAAGAAGTCAAATGACTATTGCATTAGGCAAATTTGCTGCAAAAGATCTCTTTAAAGTGTTAAAAAGCAAAGCTGTCACTTTGAGGACTAAGGAGCACCTGACCCAAGCCATGGTGTTTTCAATTACCTTATATGCACATGCATGCAAAAACTGGACAATGAATAAGGAAGATAAAAGATGAATTGATGCCTTTGAATTCTGGTGTTGGCAAAGAATAATTAATATGCCATGGACTGTCAGAGGATTGAAGAAATCTGTCTTGGAAGAGGTATAACCAGAATGCTTCTTAAAAGTAAGAATGGCAAGACTTCGTCTCACTTACTTTGGATATGTTACCAGGAGGGTCTAGTCCCTGGAGAAGGACAGCATGCTTGGTAAAGTGGAGGGTCAGTGAAAGAGAGGAAGACCCTCAACCAAATGTATTGACACAGTGGCTGTAACAATGGGCTCAAGCATAATAATGATTGTGAGGATGGAGCGTGACCAGGCAGTGTTTTGTTCTATTGTACAAAGTGTTGCTATGAGTCAGACTGAACTTGGCGTCACCTAACAAAAACAACAACTGAAACAGAAGGTATCAATGGAAGTAGATTCATCAAGTTCCAGGTGGAGAAAGCTGGGTTGGGAGAGTATTATGCTGAGGAGAAGTGAAAATTTATACACACAGGTAGGGCATGAGCAAGCCTCCGTGTGACAGTCCTTTATTGCTATGCAACCACACTGAGCATTCCCCTTCATGCATATACTAATGCTGTCATACTATGTACAGTCTTTCATTAGTTCTTCCAGTTTTCATAGAATATTGCTGGGTGGCATATTTCCCCTTTCCTAACACTTTAGGTGGCATCTAAAACACAGTGTTTGAATTAACATAGAATTATGTTAAGAAGCCTAGTAAACAGAACTATGTCGAACATTAGGAGGACTGGCCTCACATAGAACTTATGGAAGATCCCAAACTACCCATTCATCTTACTTAAGTCCTCATCTAGGTGTCTATTTAAGCTGTCTATTTAACACACACATAGTCTGTGTTCAATCATCCAACATTTTCTGAAATGCCCAACAAGCAGCCAATCTTGTAAGTGAGAATTTTATTTAAGTTCATTCCAGTTGAACCTTCATCTCTCTGCATTGTTGCTCCTGATTTTGCCTTCTTTCGATTTGGCTGTGAATACTTTTACCTCTTGCTTTGATGGAAGCTTCAGTAGCCATCATCTGGCTAAATACATCTTTCTGGGGCTGCTGGGATGTGGTGACACAAACTTTTCCTGATGTTTATGTGGGAAAGGAAACTTGACTTTTTTGCAGATGGTTGCCATTTTGTTTACCTCTCATTTGATTGCTTTTCCTCTCTTGGCCAAACGAGTGCGTTTTCTGTCTCCACTGGGTTCTTCAGGCATTCCTGTTTTCCAGGGCTCTCTTGTATCATACCCAGGGTAAAAGTAAAGTAAAAAAGTGAAGGTGATAACTTAGTGATAACAGATGTGTTAACTTTCTTTTTTCTTTGTAATGGAACTCAGCTTCTTCATGAAGCATTATTCCCTCAAACAGTAGAGAACACTTGTAATGAGCATATAAATAGAAGTCTTAGCTAAGATCCCAAGATGACGCATATACCAGATGCCAGAGTGGATTGTGAGAAGATCACCCATAGGATTTGCAAAATTTCAAGGGAAGTTTCTAAACCTTCCTCATAATGAAATTTTAAAACCGTGGGGCTGGAAATGGGAAGAGAGATTAGATAGAGGATGTCTTTGAAGTTAACCCTTCCTGCCTCCTTGTGGCTGGGGTAATTTTCTCTCATTTCATGCCTGCAGAGAAGAGCACCTCAGAAATCTTGACACGTGTCTTGTGCAGTTGTGGTGCGGGTGCCGTGTGAACTGCTGTCTGACTTTTGACTGGAAAATGTAAAAGGTAGGGCAGACTAATCAGCTGATCCAAGGGGGGAGGAGAAGAAAGGATGCTGTTGAGAAGGCAACACTGTCAGAGTCTGTGGGAGTAAAGGATATGTGAAGTCTTCTCCTGGGCCAGATGTGGCCACATGGCAGAGAGAAGGTCTGGAGCTCTTTTAAACCCTGTACAAGCCTGGACTGGTGATGGGGCCCCGTGAGAAAAAATGGACTGTGCATTAAAAAAAAATTTTTTTTTTTTTTTTTTTTTTTACTGAGGGTAAAACAGCTCACCAGAGGAGAGCGCATCTTTGACAAGTAGAAACTCAGCTGAATGCTCCCAGGGAGGATGTCTGAAGAGGCTCATAAAAAAGGACCACAAGTTAAAGAGCCAGTTTCAAACACCTATCAGACTTGAGAAAGGGGGCCATTTTATGACAGTCCTAATCCAATAAAACTTTCCTGCTCCCCTTTCTCTTCTCACTTCCTCCGGCTGTGACCCTTGAGGAATCAGAAAGCATAGCTAGAAAAATAGCAAGATAGGAGAGAAGGGGTGGAAGCCTATTGTGGGAAAATAGAGAAGGAGGATTGTGTTCCATTCTTTGGTTTCTACGTGTACAGGTTCCAGCTGATAAGAGGGGAGACCTTTACCTGATAAATCAGATTCAATGTTTTGGTAATTGCTTGAGATTGGATACTTTCATTTCTTGAATTCGGACTTTCTTTGCAACGTGATGTGACCATTTGGGCTTTTTATCACTTAAGAATGATCAGGAAAATCATGGGACAGCCTAAATTTCATCCAAGGTGAAAGTAAGAGGGAACCAGGGAGCAGACCCCTCACTTGAATTTGAACTTCCCTCCTTCCCCCCAGCTTAAGGTTTTTTATTCTCTCTGTAGGGATAAAAATCTGTCCTTACTTTATATCTGGAACCATTGCTATCCCTAATATAAAACTCTATGCTTTAGGCTTTAGCTGAGATTTTTCCAAATCAAATCCTAGTGGAATTCAAAACAAACCATCCCTGATTTTCTTAAGCACTTGCAACTCAGATCCCTTTACTCTTGCTTGCAGACTGTTTGTCTTCTGTGAGTTGAAAGACTGATGAACCAACCTAATTGGCTTCTTTGTTCCAGGCTAGATAGGTAGAAAGCCTCAGGGCAACTAGGAATAACCAGGGATTATGAGGCTAAGGAGACGTAGGGTGGTGCAAACAGTTAATGCCCTGAAAGTCTGGAGGTTGGAATCTACCCAGAGGCACCTTTGAAGAAAGGCCTGGTGATCTACTTCTGAGAAATCAGCCATTGAAAACCCTAGGCAGCACAGCTTTACTCTAATACACATGGGTTAGTCGTGAGTTGGAAATGACTTGATGACAACTAATTTTTTTTTTTTAAACGAGGCCAAAACTGCATCAGTTTAATATTTTAAGAATATTATCCTGCCTCCCATGGTATATATTTTCTCTGCATTCCACTTCGCTAATGTTGTAATTAGAAAAGCGATATCATTTGTAAGATTGCCTAAGTTATACCAGCAGGGGCAGAAATATCAGTTGACTCCGTTCAGCAATTATGTGGCTAGAGAATTATGGTGGCTAGAGAAAGCCTTATGAATAGCAGCGGAACATTGTCTGATAAAGTGCCGGAAGATGAGCCCGCCAGGTTGGAAAGGACTCAAAAGATGACTGGAGAAAAGCTGCTGCCCCCTCAAAGTACAGTTGACCTTAATGATGTGGATGAAGTCAAGCTTCTGAGACCTTCATTTGCTGATGTGGCACGACTCAAAATGAGAAGAAACAGCTGCAAACATCCATTAATAATCAGAACCTGGAATGTACGAAGTATGAATCTAGGAAAATTGGAAATCATCAAAAATGAAATGGAACACATAAACATCAACATCCTAGGCATGAGTGAGCTGAAATGGACTCGTATTGGCCATTTTGAATCGGTCTATGCCAGATTGACAACTTGAAGAGGAATGGTGTTGAATTTATCGTCAAAAAGAACATTTCAAGATCTGTCCTGAAGTACAGTGCTGTCAATGTTAGGATAATATCCATATGCCTACAAGGAAGACCAGTTAATTTGACTATTATTCAAATTTAAGCACCAACCACTAAGGCCAAAGATGAAGAAACTGAAGATTTTTATCAGCTTCTGCAGTCTGAAATTGATTGAATATGCAATCAGGATGCACTGATAATTACTGGTGATTGGAATGAGAAAGTTGGAAACAAAGAAGGAGGATTGGTAGTGTAGGGGAAAAACATCAGAAAGTTTAGTAAAGCAAAAAGGAAGTTTTATTTGGCATATATTCAAAAAGACAAAATTGGGAAGTGGACAAGCATGCTGCCAGAGCTAATGTCTGCCCAAATCCAAGGAAATATTACAGAGCAACCAAGAATGGGAAAAAGAACAAGCATGCTGCCACAGCCATGTCTGCCTGAGTCCAAGGAACATGACAGAATAAACAAGAATGGGAAAATGGACAAGCATGCTACCAGACAAGTCTGTCCAAGTCCAGAGAATATTACAGAATAAACAAGAATGGGAAAATGCACAAGCTTGGTGCCACAGCCATGTCTGCCCAAGTCCAGAGAAAATTACAGAATAAACAAGAATGGGAAAACAGACAAGCATGCTACCACAGCCATGTGTGCCCGAGTCCAGAGAATATTACAGAATAGACAGAATTGGGAAAATGGACAAGCATGCTGCCAGAGCTAATGTCTGTCCAAATCCAAGGAAATATTGCAGAGTAAGCAAGAATGGGAAAAAAGGACAAGCATGCTGCCACAGCCATGTCTGTCTAAGTCCAAAAAACACTACAGAATAAACAAGAATGGGAAAACGGACAAGCATGCTACCAGACAAGCCTGTCCAAGTCCAGAGAATATTACAGAATAAACAAGAATGGGAAAATGGACAAGCATGTTGCCACAGCCATGTCTGTCCTAGTCCAAAGAACATTACAAAGTCATCAGTATATATTAACATTACAAATGGGCAAAACCATTGAAAGCTTCACCTTTTCACAGATTAGCTAGAAACTGTGATCTTACATTTTGAATTGTCTTTCTTAAGGATTATCGGTACAGATTTCATTAGCTGAGAGTCAGGAGGGTCTTCATTGGTCCAACGAATTTCTATTCACTAAATGTTAATAGAAAAAGATAAAAGTAGAAAGTCTTTTGTGTTCTGGCTTACGTGAAAGGTTCCCTAAAAGATATTTTCCAAGATTATTCCATCTATTGTCTTTATCTCAGGGCCCAGTTGATGTGTCCTTGTGAGCCCAGCTCCGGCTAGGTCATATTCTCTATGCTCAAGGACAGGGAATAATGACTCCAATATTATATCCTAAATCAGTAGTTGGAAAATATGGCCTTGGTGATAGAAACAATGGCAGAGATCAAATGATAGAATTTTGCAAGGCCAACAATTTCTTCATCGCAAATACCTTTTCTCACCAACATGAATGGCGACTGTACACATGGACCTCACCAGATGGACACACACGGGAATCAAATCAACTACATTTGTGGAAAGAGATGATGGAAAAGCTCAATATCAGAACAAGTCCAGGGGCCGACTGTGGAACAGACCATCTTTTGCTCATATGCAAGTTTAAGCTGAAACTGAAGAAAATCAGAGCAAGTCCACCACACCCAAAATACAACCTCGAGTACATCCTACTTGAATTTAGAGATCATCTCAAGAACAGATTTGACACGTTTAACATTAATGACCAAAGACCAGATAAGTTGTGGAATGACATCAAGGCCATCATACATGAAGAAAGCAAGAGGTCATCGAAAAGATAGGAAAGAAAGAAAAGACCGCGATGGCCTCTGAAACTTGCTCTTGAACGACGAGCAGCTAAAGCAAAAGAAAGCAATGATGAAGTAAAAGAACTGAACAGAAGATTTCAAAGCGTGGCTCGAGAAGACAAAATAAAGTATTATAATGACATGTGCAAAGAGCTGGAGATAGAAAACCAAAAGGGAAGGACATGCTCGACATTTCTCAAGATGAAAGAACTGAAGAAAAAATTCAGGCCTCGAGTTGCAATAGTGAAGGATTCAATGGGGAAAATATTAAATGACGCAGGAAACATTAAAAGAAGATGGAAGGAATACACAGAGTCATTATACCAAAAATAATTAGTCGATGTTCAACCATTTTAGGAGGTAGCATATGATCAGGAACCCATGGTATTGAAGGAAGAAGTCCAAGATGATCTGAAGGCATTGGTGAAAGACAAGGCTGCAGGAATTGACAGAATATCAAATGAGATGTTTCAACAAACGGATGCAGCGCTGCAAGTGTTTACTCATCTTTGCCAAGAAATATGGAAGACAGCTTCCTGGACATTTAAATGGAAGAGATTCATATTTATGCCTATTCCGAAGAAAGGTGATCCTGCCGAATGTGGAAATTATTGAATAATATCGTTACTATCACACGCAAGCAAAATTTTGCTGAAGTGGCTGCAGCAACATATCAACAGGGAACTGCCAGAAATTCAGACTGGATTCAGAAGAGAACTTGGAACCAGGGATATCATTGCTGATGTCAGATGGATCCTGGCTGAAAGCAGAGAATACCAGAAGGATGTTTACCTGTGTTTTATTGACTATGTGGATTATAACAAATTATGGATAACATTGAGAAGAAAGGGAGAGGAACCTGTACATAGATCAAGAGGCAGTTATTCAAACAGAACAAGGGGATACTTCATAGTTTAAAGTCAGCAAAGGTGTGTGTCAGGGTTGTATCTTTTTACCATATCTATCCAATCTGTATGTTGAGCAAATAATCCGAGAAGCTGGACTATATGAAGAAGAATGGGGCATCAAGATTGGAGGGAGACTCATTAACAACCTGTGTTATGCAGATGACACAGCCTTGCTTGCTGAAAGTGAAGAGGACTTGAAACACTTACTAATGAAGATCAAAGACCACAGCCTTCAGCATGGGTTACACCTCAACATAAAGAAAACAAAAATCCTCACAAATGGACCAATAAGCAATATCATGATAAATGGAGAAAAGATTGAATCGATAACTTTCATTTTACTTGGATCCTCAATTAACACCCATGGAAGCAGCAGTCAAGAAATTAAAAGATGCATTGCATTGGGCAGATCTGCTGCAAAGGACCTCTTTGAAGTGTTGAAAAGGAAAGGTGTCACCTTGAAGACTAAGGTGCACCTGATCCAAGCCATGGTATTTTCAATCACATCATATGCCTGTGAAAGCTGGACAATTAATAAGGAAGACAGAAGAAAAATTGATGCCTGTCATGGATTGAATTATGTCCCTCCGAAAATGTGTGTATCAACTTGGTTAGGCCATGATTCCCAGAATTACGTGGTTGTCCTCCATTTTGTGATTGTAATTTTCTGTTAAGAGGATTAGGGTGGGATTGTATCAAGAGATAACAGGAAAGGGAAGCAAGCAGAAAGTTGGGGACTTCATACCACCAAGAAAGCAGCACTGAGAGCACAGCGTGTCCTTTGGACCCGGGTCCCTGCGCCTGAGAAGCTCTTCTAGCAGGGGAAGTTTGAGGAAAATGAATCTTCCTCCAGAGCCAACAGAGGGAGAAAGGTGTCCCCTGGAGCTGACACCCTGAATTTGGACTTTAGTATACTTTACTGTGGGGAAATAAATTTCTCTTTGTTAAAGCCATCCACTTGTGGTATTTCTGTTATGGCAGCACTAGATGACCAACACGACGCCTTTAAATTGTGGTGTTGGTGAATAATATTGAATATACCATGGACTGCCAAAAGAATGAACAAATCTTTTTTGGAAGAAGTACAACCAGAATGCTGCTTAGAAGCAAGGATGGTGAGACTGCGTCTTACACACTTTGGACATGTTGTCAGGAGGGATCAGTCCCTGGAGAAGGACATCATGCTTAGTAAAGTACAAGGTCAGTGGAAAAGAGAAAGAGCCTCAACAAGCTGGACTGACACAGTGGGTGCAACAATGGGCTCAAGCATAACAACTATTTTAAGGATGGCACAGGACCGGCCAGTGTTTCGTTCTGTTGTGGATAGGGTCGCTATGAGTCAGAGCCAACTTGATGGCACCTAACAACAACAACAACAACACGAGAATTATTGCTTCCTTTGTGGGATGTCTCTGGGTGGTACAAATAGTTAATGTACTCAGCCACTAACTGAAAGTTTGGAGGTTCAAGTCCACCCAGAGGTACCTCTGGAGAAAAGCGTGGCGATCTACTTCTGAAAAATCAGCCATAGAAAACCCTATGGAGCAGAGTTCTAATCTGACACACACGGGGTCAGCATGAGGCAGCGTTGGCTTGAAGGCAACTGGCTTGGTTTTCACTTTGTGGACTCATGAGATGGTGGATTTGGTGGCGCCAAATAAAGTAAAACTGAATAAAAATCAAAGCCATATGGCGCCAGAGGAAGGCCTTCATTAATACGGCAATTTTAAATGCTCATCTTTTTCTACCCAGTTTGGTAAACAATGAGTGAAATTTAGGTGCCGATGAAGCAATGTCCCAAATAAACAGTTTTGGGTTGTAAGTATTCAACAAGCCTAGTTTAAAGTGGTAGAACGATTCTGAGACAAACTGTGTGTACCATTATACACATAGTAGTATTTACGACTATTGGAGAACATGGAGTGACATTTTAATGATATGAAGCTATTTACTTGGGCAAAGGCTTGGATCCATTAAAAAAAAAAAAATTACCTATCCATTAATTCCTTAATCTCAATTTGGTATGAATATAGGTGTTATAGGGGAAAAATTTGTGCTTCAGTGGGAAACTATGGGGGCACCCTTCCATGTTGTCTGCTACTGATTCTATGGGAGCTGTTTTACAATTTTGTAAACTGTAGATAGCTGATAGCAAAATAACTTTTGTTGGTAGATACACAAATTCAGTTCTTTCAGTAGAGGTTCAACTGACTATCCTCCCCTACTGTGGAGAAGCTATTTTTGTCTCCATGTGCACATTCAACATTTCTTTACTGCATATAAATATGTTTTTTGACTTCACCATTGGGCTGGTTCTAATACCTCACCAGTTCCCTCATTGAGTTAAATAAAATCTTTAACGCATTTAAATAAAAACCTGAATGATAATCATGATTTTACCTTTTTTGAATATTACCTTTTAACAATGTATAGTATTATCAAAATATTAGTTTTGGGCAACCCATGTGTTGCTAAGCGATGACATAAAACAACGATTATTGTAGCAAAGGTTGATAGGGAGCTATGAAATTTTAATAAAAACTTTTTGGTTGTTTCCCTTAGAAAATCAGTGGTTTTGGTGCTAAGTCTTTCATGTATTGGCAACAGACAAAAAGTCAAGGTATGTCAAGGGACAAGAGAATCCTCATGGTTGCAAAACTACTGTGGGATCCCTCAGCAACTCCTCCCCACCCCTATCACTGAACCAGGAGACAACAGGAACAAAACAGAACTAAAATGTCAACATCAATGATAACAAGCAGTGCCACCCATACCTCCCTACGCTCCGGGGCATCCAGCATGAGTCCCCTTCTGATGACATCTTCTCCATTAGAAGCTTAGGAAAATGTAAAGGCTGGTTTCTATATTTAACTGGAAGATGTCTGGTGCTTCTTAGTTGCAAATTAAAAGAAAAATCAGAGTGGTTCCTTGGCATGAAAATCTTCTCTCAACACATGCTATTATTATAGCAGCAAGTCACGAAGAAGGCCTGACACAGGGGGACATCTGTGACCCTGTCAATGTTAATGGGAACTTATGTGGAAACCAGTTTTTGTCCTCTTTGAAGTCTGAAGTTTTGAGTAGACTCTAGCTGTTTTTCTAGGGCACCCATACTAATTAATTCTGATCTCTACCTTTTAAGATTCTCTTAGCGATTTGGCTGTTGTATGAAGTGCTGCCAGGGGCATGTACTACTGTTCATTATGATTATGATAGAGTTTATAGCTTTACACCTTCTGACATAGAAAAAAACAAAGTCAACCAAAGTGAAGCGCAGTAACTGGTTGAAGAAGACACATATTTAAGGGAGTATGTTTCCTCCACCCACTCAGTGTCAGTGAATCCTCCTTCCTCAGAGCAATTCCACTTTTGATACTTGTTTAGTCCTCATGCAGGAAGACAGAGTGGTGTGTATGATCACATCTTAAAGTCTAATTAGAGCAAAGGTGTCCTGCCTTCCTCTGGACACTGTCTCTTGGTGATGGGGACAGAGTTACCCCCTGTCTAAACTGGATAACCGTTGTTTAAATAATTGCTACACAGTTGCTGCATACTAAACTCATTAGCATTTCATTTTTTAATCTAGGAGTTGTGCTCACTCTGCTGGGCCCCTGTGCCCATCTTCTGCTGTTAATCTACATTTTGTTAAGTTGATTCCTATATTTACATAATTGGTATCATAGCTACAGCTCTAACTTTGAAGACAGTTTTGGTCACTAGAAAATGAAAAATATAGGATATTTCTTTAAATCAAGTAAACTTGTTCCAGTAAAGTGACTTGTAACAAACACACTTCCATTCCCTAAGATTTGCAAGGCCTAATTTTTGGACATCACAACTAATTTATGCTTTCTAAATCTTTTTCAAATGCCTTTAAAAACTTAATTTCAATGCTTCCTCCATTTCTCAGAACTTGGAGAATCAAAGTGATTTTGCTTTCTCAGTACTCACAGAAATGTTTTAAATTTAAATTCAAATTACTGTTTTGCATTTAAAGGACAAGTTTAAGCTCAAATGCCTGCTATCATATAGTTTTGTTTTTTCTTTAGTGGTGAATCACAAACCAAATGAAATATGGTGTTTTCCAATGTATTGAATAACTTGCCAGCTCCTTAAGTTACCATTCTAGGGAGATAATAAAGGTGTTATACGTGTTGTAACTGAGGCTACTATGTGAAGCATGTTAGAACCTCAGGAATGTCAGCTGGCATGAAACAAGAGGAAGCTGGCGTTCGGTCAAGAGAGAAATGGACTGGCGTGCTGTGGGGTGGCCAGGCAATCCAGTGCCCTGGGCCTAAAACCAAACCCGTTGTTGTTGAGTTGATTCTGACTCCTAGCAACACCGTAGGGCTGAGTAGAACTGCCCCATAGGGTTTCTGAGGAGCGCCTAGTGGATTTGAACTACCAACCTTTTGGTTAGTAGCCATAGCTCTTAACCTCTATGCCACCGGGATTTCCTGAGCCTAAAGGGCCTAGCTATATGAGCTTGTCAGGCATTTAGAGAATCAACGTATATACATGTATAGGAGAATTCTTATGTGGGCTCCAATATCTGTTCTATTTAGTGGGTTAGTCTAGAAGCAGGAGATTCCAGATAGTGGTGGTTGCCAGACCAGTGGTTTCTGGAAGAACCCCTTCCAGAAGCTGGAAAGTATAGGAAACAGGATCCAAAATCTGGGGTAAGTATACCAGGAACTAGGCAGGGAATCAAGATGGGAAATGTTTTAGAAAAAGCATGGAATTTGGAGTCAGACTGAACTGGTTATCTTGGTATTTCATTTTCCTAGACTTTGGCAAGCTACTTAACTTCTCTAAGTCTTAGTTTCTGTACTGTAAAGTGGAATAATAATCATCACCTCACAGGTTGTAAAGCTTGTAAATAGTTATGTTAATTCCCAACACAGTGCTTGACATATAGTAAGCACTATATGTCACAGTGCAAGCATATGTTCTTAGCTGGATTATTGATTTCAGGGTAAAACATCAGTGATAGTAAAGAACTAGCACTTCAAGTAGGTGAGCCAAGGCAGATGCTCAGTCTTAAGGATTCAGATGACTTAGGCAGGGAGAGGTCATATAGGACATTCTGTGACCTGGCTGCCTGGAATTCCGAGGCTTATCCCAGGCAAACCAGACTAGTCTACAGGGTAGAGGCCCTGGGGCTGCTGATAAGGAGTAGTTCAGAATTGGCCCAAGCCTGGGGCCAGTTCCTCTGGTGGTCAGAGGACAAGAAGGGCGGGCAGAAAGTGTCAGTGCTTTTTGTTGGTGAGACTCTCTGTGGCCTAGTGGAGTAGTCCTTGGTCTCTTCTCTAAACAGACCAGGTCTTTTGGGCTGGGAATACTGAATTCTCCCATGTGTGCGTGTGTAATTCTATTGTTCTTTCTGGGGTGGGGAGCACTAGCAATAATTCTTTCACTAATTGCATGCCCTTGTTGCAGATATTAACACCCCCGCTTAAGAGATGAGAAAAATATGGAGTGGTCAGGTGACTTACCTAGGTCATAATTGGGACAGGAACATAGGGAGTATTCCATCTAGACCAGAGCTTTCCCATTGTATACATGTAAAAGTAAAACTTATTGAAGGGATTTTTGGTACTGGTAATAGGACATACTTTTTCTTTGGCATATTGGGTTCCGTATAGCAACAATATGTAGGTAACTTTTTGTTGTACCCCTACGTAGTTTACATATTATGTGGAGTAAAATTTATAGAAAATTTTATGGCAAAATTTAAATTCCCAGTTCTAGGAATACCTTGTCTAATAGCACACTTTTTGAGGTGGCAAACAGCTCAGTAAAAAGAACAAGTTGTTTCTCAATTTATCAGTAGCCAGCTGTGTGGCTTTCAGGAAGTCTCCCAGACTTAAAAATGCAGGAAACTGGGTTTTTCTAGCCTTAGTTTTTGTTATGAATATTTTAGTGGGTTTTAGGTGAAAGTTTACACAGCAAATTAGGTTCCTGTTGAACAATTTTTGTACAAATCATTCCAGGATATTGGTTAGCATTTTCGCCATGTGTCAGCATTCTCATGATTTCTATTCTGTTTATTCTGTTTCCATTTATCTAGTTTCTCTGCCCCTCCTTACCTTCTCATCTTTGCTTTTGGGTAATTGTTGACCGTTTGGTCTCCTATAGCTGATTGTTTAAGGGAACACGGTACTGAAGGGTGATATTGATTATTTTATAAGCCAATCTATTATTTGGCTGAACGGAAATCTCTGGGACTGGCTTCAGTTTCAAGTTAAAAGGGTATCTTAGGGCTATAGTCTCAGGGTTCCTCTAGTCTCTATCAGTCCAGTAAGTCTGCTTTTTTTTTTTTTTTAATGAATTTGAGTTTTGTTCTACATTTTTCTCACATTCTATCTGGGACCTTCTGTTGTGTCTTTGGTTGGTTGGTAGTGGTAGCTGGGCACTGTCTAGTTCTTCTAGTTTCAGGCTAAAAGAGGCTGTGGTTCCTGTGAGCTGTTAGTCCTGTGGGCTAGTTTCTTCTTTCAGTCTTTGGTTTCCCCTTTGTTCTAGACGAGAAGAGACTAATAGTTGTATCTTAGATGGCCACTTGCAAGCTTTTAAGACCCCAGATGCTACTCACCAAACTAGAATGTAAAACATTATGAACTATCCTATACCAATTGACTGAGTTGTCCCAAGAGACTATGATCCCAAGTGCTTTAACCCAGTAAGTAAACCAATCCTGAAAAGTGTTTGGATATGTCTAGGAGATCTCCCTAACTGTGCTTCCTGTGTATTTTATGATATATATAAATATGTATGTAGCACACCTAACCATGTATATACGTATGTTATGAATTGATTACATCCCCTAGAAATATGTATTGTAATTCCTAACCTCTTTTATGCCTGTGGTTATAATCCCATTTGGGAATGGGTTGTCTTTGTTATGTTAATACAGCAGGATTAGCATAGAATGTATTTTGAGTCAATCTCTTTGGAGATATAAAAGACATTTAAACAAGTGAGCAGAAGAGAGATAGGGTAAGATAGATGCCAAGACACATGAAGATCTCCAAGGAACCAAGATGCAGAAGCTGAAGAGACAAAGGCCTTCCTCCAGAGCTGACAGAGAGAGAAGGCTTTATCTTAGAGCTGGCACCCTGAATTCAGACTTCTAGCCTCCTAAACTGTGAGAAATAAATTTCTGTTAGTTAAGCCCACCCACTTGTGGTATGTCTGTTATGGCAGCACTAGATAACTAAGACAACTTACGTCTGCAAATATGCCTATATACGCACATGCATTTACTCACATAGCCCTTTCTATACACATACAGCATACATATCTACCTCTGTAACCGTGCACAGATTTTTTGTTTGTTATTACCGTTGTTGCAAAATTGTATCTGTTATAAGAGTTACCATAATTGTCCTTTATTCTTGCGTACCTCTCAGTGTCTTCATTTACCTTGGTTAAGTTGTGCTGACGTCCCCTGTATTGTGTATTACCTTGCCTGTCACCAGAAATAACCACCTCCCTCCCACTCCGTTCCTCTCCCATCCATGGTAACCATCAAAGAACATTGCTTTCTGTGGGTGTTCCTATTCTTGACTTTTTATGAAAGTAAAATCATACAATATTTGTCTTTTTGAGATTGACTGATTTCACTTAGCATAATGTCCAGATTCATCCATGTTATAAGACGTTGCATGAATTCATCATTATTTTTTATCGTTGCATAGTATTCCGTTGTATGTATGTACCACAATTTATCCATTCATCCCTTGATGGGCATTTAGGTTGTTTCCATCTTTTTGCTATTGTGAATAATGCTGCTGTGAACATGGGTGTGTGTATGTCTGTTTGTGTCACTGCCCTTATATCTCTAGGATATATGCCTAGGAGGGGATTGCTGGATCATAAGGTATTTCTATTTCTAGCTTTTTGAGGAAGCGCCATACCATCTTCCATTGTGGTTGTACTATTTTACAATCCCACCAGCAGGGTATAAGAGTTCCAGTCTCCTCACAACCTCACCAGCATTTGTTGTTTTCACTTTTTTTGATCAGTGCCATTTTTGCAGGGGTGAGAGTATATTTCATTGTAGTTTTGATTGGCATTTCTCTGATGGGTAATGATCATGATCTAGCCCTAGTTTTTAAAATGGCTTTTGAAAGTTTCTTTCAGCTATAAGTAAATAATAACATTGTACTCCAAGCACTGCGCCTTATGGACATTATCATTTCTAGGTATTCTCACCCTCCTTTGGTGCAAGAGGACCCTGAGACTCACCAAGATTAAGAGACTTCCCAAGGTCATAAACCCATTCTGAATCATAGTGACCCTATAAGACAGAGTAGAACTGCCCCATAGGGTTTCCAAGTAGCAGTTGGTGGATCTGAACTGCCAACCTATATATTGGTCTGCCCTTTACTGGTAAGGAGTTAGAGAACTGTTACGGTAATTGCCTCCAGGATGTTCTGGTAATTGCCTCAGACATGTGCAAGATAGTCCACTGGGAGATGGGGGTAGAAGAGAATGCCTCTATTTTGGTTTATATTTATCTCATACTTAAAATTTTTCTCTCTTTAGAGTATATTTTATAATGTATACAAGAAGTAGCATAATAGTGCATGTATATGATTTATGAATACATCAATACATATACATAAGTATACAATGGCTCTTTTGGCCAAGATTATTCAGCTAGAATTCAGACTTTGATCTGTCTGACTCTTGTTTTTCTTTATCTTTTTCTTTTTTTTGGGTCTGTCTGACTCTGAAGTCCACAGCTTTCCAAGAAATCTGTGTTAAACATGTCAGATGTATTTGCTAGAAAAATAATTTCATCAAGTCAAGGTTTTTCATTTTCTTCTTTACAACCGTAAAAATGGATGCCACAATGTACATTTTATCTAAGCCTTCTCACAAAACTTTCAAAATGCTTATATAAGACACTTTCTACAAAACTTTATGTTTTATGGCTTTTTTAAAACTTTTTAAACAGAGGTAAAATTATGCCCTGATAGGATTCCTTAATTAACATATTTTATGAATGATCATATTACCCTCCATACTTTAAAATGAAAATTATTACAATGTTTAGTTATTGCAAGTAGCTTAGTTATCAGAAATAGGTAATTTTGCTATTCAATATAGCAAAGTTATAGATATGCGTTGGTTGTCTAATAAGGTTTGCTACATTGTTGCAATTTGCTCCATTAGTTGCTACTAGAAATTGAATACATTGTTCTGTCAGCTGAAGGCAAACTACTTTTTATTGTTAGGTAAAAAAATGCAAACAAAGAAGATATAGAAATAAGTCTATTAATTATATGTGAACAAAAAGTTACAAATTTAACTTGACTCCGTAAGAAACAGCTCACTTTCAGTAAACAAGTTGTAGATTTAAGTAATATTTTCAACATAAAAGAGATGAGGGGAAATTTTAGGAAATGGCTAATCACACAGAAAGAGCAGCTGGGGCGGGGGGGGTGGAGATTAAATTTGGCCACTGGGTGTCAATCTTGATTCATATTCATAGGTACTTAGGGAAAGTGAAATCTAAAATGACTCTTAAATGACTTTTTGGTAGCTCTCTCTCTAGAGAGTTAGGGGAATGATTTTGCTTAATAACTAACAAGATACGTTTTTCTCTTTTAAAGTCTTTATGATTTTTCTTTAACCACTGTGAAGATTTTGATCTTTAGAAAATTGAGGAGAGAAAAAAAAAAGGCCAAAAATAGCAGCAAAAGAAGCAGCTGTTAACCAAAGCGGACTGGCATTTGGACTTTTCAAATGCTTGACTAGCTGTGTAAGACATCATTGGGTGACTTTATTTTTTGCACAGTACTCTACATAAAATTTAAAATTTTCATAGGTCAAATCGGTATTTGCTCTCCAGAAAATATAGCTCTTCTAGTGAAACGTATTTTATTTTAGTACTGATTTTTCAAAGTAGATAAAAGGTAAATCTACAAAAGGCTGTGTATATAGTCCTCTTATCTTCATCTCTTTCTAGTGTATCCTTCTAGAACCTAGATAAACTCTTAAGCATACACAAGAATTTATATATACATCTCTTCCCTTTTTATACACAAATGGCAGTACAATATACATAGCATTATGAAACTTTTTTTTCCATTTCGTAATATATCTTGGCTGTTGCTTCATTTCAGTTCCTATAGATCTGCCTCATTATGAATTGAGATGATATGATACTTTTTTGTTGTTGTTATGTGCCCTTGAGTTGGTTCCGACTCATAGTGCCTGTAAGTAAATAGTACTCTGATGTTCTCATCTCTCAGGATTTTAAAAGCCACCCTGAAAGGCAAGAGTTTGGTCAGACCCGCCAATCCAGATTAGAGGAAATGGAACTCAGGGAAATCAGACCCCCTCATCTCTGATGGTCTACAAGTCTTTGAGGCCCCTTCTCCTCCTCCTCCTTCCAAACCCTTCCAACAATCCTAAACATACCTCTGACTTCTGTTTATCTTACACTGGCTGATAAGTCTCCTTAGAAGCTGGTGGTCCACTTAAGCCAAGCCACGGCCATATCACGTCCCTCAAGACATGCTGCAACTTTTTAAGAGGCCAGAAGAAAATATATCATGAAATAGATAAAGCTGAATATTTGCAAATAAAATTTAAAAAGAAACTCTCATTTGATTAAAGTAATGTCATTTGATTTCATTTATTTCTTAGCTTTTTAACTGGATTGAGCATATTTCATTTTTCAAATTTGATAGTTTAAGACTTAAATCTGTCATTTCATAAACAGGGCTGCCCCAAATGAGCCTCTGTGATTATCATGGGTTGCTGTGGCCCCAAATTCACCCCTCCAATATGTTGGACTGATACTGAAAGAAAGTGTTCTGGACAAAATGCCAGTAATACTTCTAAAACCAGTGCAATCATTATGTGTTAAGATATAGCTTCATTTGGTAACTGATGATTCCTAACTTTCTGGAGTTGCTATACTCTGCTGTTGGGTCAACATTCCCTTCCATTCCAAAGAGGCTTTGAACTCATTTGTTTTTCTACATTTTCAGAATATTGCTTCATATCCCTTGGAATCATTAGGGACACCCTAAGGTGCTAAGTGCTGGGGGATACCAGCTACCAAGCTGTGTTCTTTCTCTCGGTGCAATATTTAGAAACTTTGGTCAGTACATGGCCCTTTGAAATGCCTCAGGGGCCTGTAATTCTACAGATGTATAAAGCAGATCCCTTAGAGTGACTCAGCAGTTTTGGCTTCTAAGGGTTAGGAGATATGGTCAGGATTTGTGTCCAGAGGGGAGCATTGGATGTTTTTAGCACTTGCAGAACCTGCCTTTTATTTGCCACCAAAGTCCCTGTTGGTGTGGCCTGTCATTGCTTCACAAGCTTCAGGACACCTTGGCTGGGAATGTTTGGCTAGGAATGTCAGGGCCCACCAGTAGGTTGATCTGTAGGTCTTCCTGAAGGCAGTATTTCAACCTGTCTTTAGAGCCCTGTTGCTGTCTAACTTATTAGGCCTTGAAAGAATTAATGCAGGTTCTGAAAGGGTCCAGTTTACACATGAGGGACAGTGTAAAAAAGAATGGCTACTTTTCCTTGCCTCTCTGGCCTTCGCCAACAAGAATCCATAACTTTGATCTCTAGTTTCTATTTTGCCTTTGGCTGGTAACTGCTGCCAAGCAGAGAGGCAAACTATCCTTTTCAGAAAGGCAAAGATGGGATTTGGTGCCCTTTGTTTTGTGCCCTTGAGCTAGATACAAATAGTTTCTTTATCTGTGAAGTAAGAATGATAATAATGGTATTGACTGACAGCATTGTTAGCATTAAAAAATAAGATGATGTGTGTAAAGGGCCTGGCCAGCGTTTGACCATTACAAACCCATTGCCATCGAGTCCATTCCAACTCATAGCAACCCTACAGGAGAGAGTAGAACTGCCCCATAGACTTTCCAAGGAGCACCTGGTGGGTTTGAAGTGCCTACCTTTTGGATATTACCCATTATAAGTGCTTAATAAATAAAAAAAACCTGTTGCTCTCAAGTCGATTCTGATTCACAGTAGAACTTCCCCATAGGGTTTCCAAGGAGTGGCTGATGGATTTGAACTACTGACCTTTTGGTTAGCAGCCAAGCTCTTAACCACTTCACCACCAGGGCTCCAATCAGTGACAAAGCAGGGACTAAATTTGGGATCTTTTGTTCCGTAAAGGCATTTATTATGTAGTACTCATTGTAGCCAAATAGTCAAATAATAAATGCCTGGGACAGCTATCTTGGCCCAGTACATATCTCCAGATTTTGTCTAGAGCCAAGTATACACACACAAAGAGATACAATTCAATTGTATTAAAAATGTATTTTCTGAAATGAAAATGATTAGGAGCTAGAATAGCGGTTACTCTTGGGAAAGAAGAGTGACTGAAAGGGTCATGAGGGAAGCTTCTGTGATGCTGGTAGTATTCTGTTTCTAGATCTGAGTGCTGACAACATGGATTAAATTGTGAAATTCCATCTAATTGTATATTTAATGATTTGTGTATATATTTTACTCTTTAATTAAAAAGTGTACTTAAAATTATATGTACTGGCTGGTGCCAACCATATGGAAGACCAAAGCGGACTGGCATTTGGACTTTTCAAATGCTTGACTAGCTGTGTAAGACATCATTGGGTGACTTTATTTTTTGCACAGTGCTCTACGTAAAATTTAAAATTTTCATAGGTCAAATCGGTATTTGCTCTCCAGAAAATATAGCTCTTCTAGTGAAACGTATTTTATTTTAGTATTGATTTTTCAAAGTAGATAAAAGGTAAATCTACAAAAGGCTGTGTATATAGTCCTCTTATCTTCATCTCTTTAATTTTTACTTCACCCACATTAAAGTAAAAATTGAAACAAACAGGACCATAATCCATTGCTGCTGAGTCTATTCCGATTCAAAGAGAGCCTACAGGAGGGAGTAGGAGTACCCTACAGGGTTTCAAAGGCTGTAATCTTTACAGAAGCAAACTGCCACATCTTTCTTCTGCAGAATGGCTGGTGGGTTTGAACTGCCAGCCTTTCAGTTTGCAGCCAAGCAATTAACCACTGTGCCACCAGGGCTCCTGACAAGTAGGACAGAGGTTCACATTTTAGACTGGACATATTTAATCCTTCGCCTTTGTTCTTGCATTCTTTCCTGGAAGTCCAGTTTCTACAAAATAAGCAAGTTTGTTTAATACACCAAAAAAACCAAACCAAACCCACTGCCGTCGAGTCGATTTCCACTCATAGGGACCCTATAGGACAGAGTAGAACTGCCCCATAGAGTTTCCAAGGAGCGCCTACACGACAGATTAAAACCTACTCCATGGCAGTCTTTTGTCCAGACCATACGGAAAAATACAGGGGTTGTAGGTTTCTGGTTATTGCCATGAGCCCAGGGTTAGAAAAGCTTGTCCTCTCTTTGGTCACTGTATAACCTTTTTATGTGCCCTTACTTATCTGATCTTCTTTCCACCCCAGGCAGCAAAAGGGATGATAATTCCACCTCTGGGTCTTGCAAGGACATTGTAGGTGGATGGAGGAGGGGCGGAGGTGCCAGATGCACAGCTGAGTTAAGCAGAAGTATTTTCAGATGTTGAGCGTGTTTCCGCACCTCTCCTATTTGCAATGTAAAAGGCATGTGCAAGGCAGGTCCAAGCATATTTTTCTTGAAATGAATGTTAGTGCAGAAGGGAGTGGGAATTAATGGGTTTTTATCAAGAAATAGGAGGAGGAGGCGGCTGAATGCTATTGATGTAGAACTGACTATGGCCTGCCACCTACTTCTCACTCTTTGATCTTCTGCCATGATTTCCACCTTTAAAGTTTTAATTAAGAGCTTTGTCTTGGAAAATATGCCATCCTTATGGCCCCACCACAATAAATGCAGCTCTTGCAGTTATATACATTTTTAAAATCTAAATTAATTACAGAAAACTTGGTCCATTTTATATTTAAAGTAACTATTAGAGATATGATACTTGTCTCAGAGGTATGCATTACTATTTACCAATAATCTTTCTTTTTAAATATGACGACTCCAGTATGAAGCTGCTCTTTTTCTTTGCATCCAGGTTTGCTCAAAAATTCTTTTGAAGGACAGTAGAAATTTCTTCAATTTCACTTTTCCTTTTCTCATTGAAATAGGAACATTGATTTTTAATATATAGGTCAATTTTAAGGATGAGCAAGGCCTTCTTTATGTAGTTAAACATTCAGAAATGGAAAGACGCCTTGTCAACATTTTAATTTGGTTCATATGGTTATTTACTGCCCCTTGCTCTCTATTTAAGATGTACTGAAACTCTTAGGTTTCAGGTTTGTGTGTCTCAAGCCAGGAACCAGATCAAAGACACATATGAAACTAAACATAAACTCAAAGAGCAAACATTTGGACTGAATGCTGTTTAGAATTCAGATTTCACAAAATTCCCTTTCCCATATAGTTGAGAAATTCCCTTTATGGTGTACTCACTGTGTATCGAGCTCTGTGTTGGGCGTTAAACAAAATAATTGGCTTTTAAAGTTTCATTTGGATAGAACGGGTGTGGTGTGATTCTTCCTCACCTTGAGAATAAAACCATGTGTGGGACATAAACTCAAAGAGAAAATGGGCCTCTGAGTCTTATTCTGTACTTTTACTCTTTTAGGACATGTTATTCAAAAGCCACGTCTTTGCAGATGAAATGATGCGTCTGAAATAATGTGTTTCAAAGCTTCAAACACAGGCACTGTTTTTTTTTTTCTTATGTAGCTGAGAGGAGAAAACAAAAACAAAGAGATAAATTAAAATACTATAGTTACTAACGTGATTGGCTGGTCTAAATGAAGTGGAAATACAAGTATTTGCTCAACACTTATTTTGAGGCCCAGAGATTGCACACATAAGTCTTTTTTCCATTGAGTGATATTAGGAAATTTCTTTATAAAATGGTATGCTCAGAAGCAAGCCCATTGAAGAGATTCCACATTACTACTCCCAGTCTCCGTCCACATTCCAGCACTATCTCTAGCTCAGAGATCTGAGACCCAGAGTTAAAGAAAGATTTTAGAAAACAGGATTTTTTTTTTTTTTTCCTTTTTGCTGTAATTCCACCAGAAATCTTTGCATTTAAGTTATCCTTCCTGGGAGAAAAACAAAACCTACCTCCATACCTCTTAATGCTGTCTTGACTAGCTGTAGATAAGATAAACTTTGCTATAAAGAAATGAGTTGATTTTTGGTTTAGTTTAAAATTACTCCAGTGAATTTGTTGTCAAGGAGGTATGCATAAATTTCATATAATATCTGTATTTGCAGTAACTGATACTCAGAATTTTAACCCTTGTCGTTGAGCCATAAGTGCTTATTTAAGAACACCAAAGGTTATATTTAATGAAGATGATAAGTGAGACTGCAATTAATTATTGAGCTGACTTCTTTTTTCCACCAAGGACCTGTGGACATTGTCCCTTTCTCTTATTGTGTTGTCTAAAAAGTCATTCGGAAACCCTGGCGGTGTAGTTAAGTGCTACAGCTTCTAATCAAAAGGTTGGCAGTTTGAATCCACCAGGTGCTCTTTGGAAACTCTATGGGGCAGTTCTACTCTGTCCTATAGGGTCACATTGAGTTGGAATCAAGTCTCTGGCAATGGGTTTGGGTTTGGTTTTAGAAAGTCATTTACTTCTACCTAAATCAACTGGTAATTATCAGAAACTAAAAGATAAGAAATTGAATGAATCTCCCTTTTCTCCCACAACTATGGATCACAGATGAATTTATTTCCATTACCCATTGCCATCGAGTGGATTCGTAGCTTGGGGCAAATAGCTTGAACATTCTTAAGCTGCATCCTCTTGTGTACTTTCAGCTAAGAATAACCTCTCCCTTGTAGGTGTGTTGAGAAGAGAAGTAAGGTACTGGTGCAAAGTCCTCAGCACAGTCTGTGACCCCTGGTACACAGCAGTGTTCAACAATAGGGGTTACTGTAGTTAATGTGGGATGAGCAAGAGATGGACTTCCGATATTGGTAGGAAGTTGGTGGACACGTTCAAAATGCTATCATTTGGAGAACAGAGAGGAAAGTAGCCTTATTTTTCTTCAACAGTTTATTATCAGGGATAATGCATGCTGTGGTGGAGAAGGCGCTGGACTAAACCAGCGGCTAGATGCAGTCCTAACTTTGCCACTTCTTAGCTATGTTATTGTGGGCAACCATGCATTTCTGTGAAGATTCTTCAACTGATAAGCTGAAAAAAAAAATATCTCTAAAGTCTCATTTAACTCCCCAAAATTTGGTCTATAAATACAGTTGTGGCTTCTTTTAAACAAGAGGTATGTCACCAGGAGTTCATAATCGTCATCTTTGTTAAAGTACTTACTCATACCAGACACTGATACAGCATCCATGTTATCTTCTATGTCTTAGGAGTTAAGCACATAGGCTCTGGAAACAAACTGCTTGGGTTCAAATCCTGGCAGTACCACTTATCAGCTGTGTGATCTTGGTCAGGTCAGTTAACTGGTATGCTTCAGTGTCCTCATCTGTAAAATGGGGGTAATAATTTTACCCACCTTCTGGAGTTATTATGAGGAATAAATGAATTGATATGTAAAAACACTTAATATGTGGCTGGTAATTACCCAATTACTATTCAATCTTCATTACCCAATGAGTTAAGTTTTAGTATCTCTATTTTACACATAGAGAAAGTGAGCCACATAAGCATTAAATAATTTATTTACTTAAGAGAATGGGTTGGGATTTCATATTAAGATTTCTTTGCCTGCAAATCCCTTGCATTTTATCCGCTAGGTCAGACTGATTAGAATTGTGTGTAAATGAATTTTCACATGTTAATTAAAACTTTAAAAGTCTTTGGAGAGTCCAGAATTTAAAATAATCTTGTGTTAAATACTTTGAGAATGCCAATAACTATTTATATGATTTATAAATCTAAATTTTGTTTTGTGCTGCTGTGTTTTCTTTAGTTAGTACTTTTTTTTCCCCCCAAAGGGAAAATCATTTGCTTTCCTGGTTATATTCATGTTGATATTTACAACAACTTTCCGTAACTGTTAAAATGTGCTTTAAAAACTCAACAATCAAAACTTATGTATTAAAGTGATTACCCCTAGTTCCACAAGTTTCACTAATGAAGAAACCGCTTAACTGCTTTTAAGAAATTGTTTACAGACTATTTACTAAAATTCTGAGAAGGGTAGTATGTTTACTTATTTTAGATGCTCATCTAAATGCTATTTGTATATTACCTGGTTAGTTATAATCAATAATAATTCAGGATTCACTCTTCTAAATCTCCTAGTTAGAATTTTAAACTACTTTACCTTCAATATGATTCTTTGAAGAGAGTCACAGCGGTGACTTTCAGACTGAGTAAAACCTTCTGAATTGTTTGACTAGGTTTCTGCCTTCCCTATAACCATGCTTAAAAGTCACTGTAACTTCAGGGGTCATTCCTAGAGTGGATAATAAGAGAAATGTTAAAACACACACACATACCACATACACACATTAAGATGTTAAAACAAACAAACATTAAGAGTCCTCTTTTGTGCAGGAATAGGGTTAAATCAATTTCCCTGGAAGGAAAAAAATGGGCCTGACTTAGAAAACCCTTTCATAGATATATATTTACAAAATAAATTCATAATAAGGCTGACAGGAATCTTAGCATAATTGACCGAAAATTTAACCAGCTTCAAGCCATTCTTTTAATTAACCTGTCTGCACGGGTCTATAAAGTTATTAATATAGTCTAACAATAGCATTCTTGAAGTCAGAGTTCTACATTTGGCTGCACTTAGAATCAGTTGGGAGATTTTAACAATCAGCAATGCCCAGGCCCTACTCTGAGAGACTCTGATTTAATTTGCCTGAGGCTGAGCCTGGGCTTCACCCCATGAGCTTCTGGTCCTTGGTCCTATGTTAGCACTAAAAGCTGACAGGCACAGGGAAGGTAACTCTCAAAAGAGTAGAGGTCTGGCCGGAGATCTGTCTTTACTATACAAATATCCTTTTCCTGACATTCATAGGACTACCCCCTTGCTGGCTGCAGTGAATTGTGCCTTCATTTACTTGAGTGCAAAAGGGAGAGAGATGATGTTGGGGCTAGTGGTCAGTCTGTCAACACTCTTGCTGTGGGAGGAAGGACCATGCTAAACAAATCCAATGAGATGTCTAACAGTATATGAAACTTTAGAAATGAACTTTACACAGTGTATCTCATTTGGCCACACCAATAACCTTGTTTTATTATTCCCACTTTATGGATGAGTAAAAGAACCTATAACAGGTATGAATTTCTCCATGACACCTTGCCACATTGTTTTGATTTTTGAAATATAATTGAATCTATTTCCGAGTGTCCATTTGTCAAGGTCAATAAACAGTTTAGTGTAAATCACTCATCTGTCATTGGCTTGTACAAGAACCCTGGCCTTTATGGACATGATGGGGAGGGCTGGGTCTTTGAACCATAATGGTCACCACCATCAATCCAATCGTCCCCCTAATTGATGTCCCTGCCGTGACCTGGTCCCTCACTGTTCGTTGGTCACCTTGGCTCCAGAGATATCCTTCACCAAGGCCCTTTCTAATTTTTGCAGGCTTGGTCACTGAGAGGCTTATTGCTATTCCCAAGACTCTGGTCTCCCACAAGCCCCCTTCAACACCGAGGGCACTGTGGGGCAGCTAGTGTAGACCTCTTTTCCTTATAGGATCCCATCCCTGTCTTCTCCCAGTCTTTTAGGAATCTAACAGTACTTGGGAGAACAGGTAAATCACCTCTTTCCCTTGAAAGCACAGAAGACTTAACATCATTTTCTTGGATAGGATGAGCCTTCCCAAAAGAAAGCTTAGGAAACACAAAACATTGTTATCTCTCCTGGGGCAAAGAAACCCAGAACTCAGAACACAGACCTGGCTGTATTTCTTGAATGGGAAAATGACATTCTTTTTCTTTTTTTGCTGTTGAGTCCATAACAGCCAAGACACAAATTAATTATTTGTAATCCATTCTGGTACAGTGCTCAGAAACTTTCAAAGCAAGTGAGACTGCTTTCTGAGAGATTTCTCTTTTTATCAGAATTAATCCATTGACCCAAATGGCTCTTTCACACTTCGGAAGTCCAAAAAATGACATACTCACTGAAAAAGTTTAAAATTAGACAGTATATCGGGTCTTTGATAAGTATGGACAAACAAAACCTCAGTCTTAAATAATGCTCTTCTGAAATAGCTAACTTCTCACAAACAATTCTTCAACAAACTCCCCTCTCCCCTTTAGCTTTTTTTTTTTAATTATGGTGAAAATAAACACTACAAAACATCTGCAAATTCAACAATTTCTACATGTATAATCCAGTAAGTATCAGTGACATTGATTACATTCTTTGTGTTGTCCAACCATTACTTAGCTTTGTTTTTAGGAGACTTCTTGAGTACTAAAAGTTAGTGGCCTTCACCATTGATTTCTATTCCAATAATAACATGCCTAGTTCTCAAGTCACAGGCTTATCAGTTTAGTCAATAAGGGCTTACAGATCTTTTTGGGACCTTTGGGAGTTCTAAGCAGCCCTGCAGTGGTTAAGAGCTCAAGCTGCTAACCAAAAGGTTGGCAGCTGGAATCCACCAGGTGCTCTTTGGAAACCCTGTGGGGCAGTTCAACTCTGTTCTATAGGGTCACTATGAGTTTGAATTGACTCTACAGCAGCCAGTCTGGTTTGGTTTTGGGAGTTCTAAGGTCATTAAGGGTCTTACTTTTAGCTGTGGAGACCTCAGCTGTGAACAATACAATTCAGATGGTCTGCTTCTGGAGAGTCAAGTCGAAGAGTTCTAGACTGCTCACCCTTCTTACAAATTATAGGAGAGGCCTTTTCTAAAGCTGAAGTTATTACATCTCACAGATGACTTCAGTGGGTCTGATGAATAGTGGTCAGCAAAGCAAGTCCACAGAAATGGAAGTTTATATTATATGGTGAGAAACATGGCATCATTAATAGACTAGAACCTGGGGAAGACTGAGGACTCCTTGGCATGAAGAGTAGAGCAGGTATTTTGATTTTCCCTGGTGGCATAGTGATTAAGGGCTATGGCTGCTAACCAATAAAGTTCTGCAGTTCAAATCCACCACCCACTCCTTGTAAACCCTATAGGGGAGTTCTACTCTGTCCTATAGGGTCACTATGAGTTGGAATCAACTTGATGCAATGGGTCTGTTTTTTTTTTGTTTGTAGAGGACACATATATTGGAGCCTTCAATAATGATAAGTGATACTTACTGAACATTTAATCCTCACAAAACCCCTATGAGGTAGGCACTATTATTAATCCCATTTTGCAAATGAAGAGGCCGAATCACAAAGAGGTTCAATAACTCACCAAGTTTACACAGCTTGTGGGGGAGTAGAGTTGGGACTTAAACTCAGGTGGTTTATCTCTTAACCTTGAGGGTTGCCTGTGATAGGCTCATCAAGGCTTTATTATTGGGAAGGTCTGGGGGACCTTTCTGAATATATCTTTCTATAACCCTAAGTCCCAGCCAGGCTCCCCTGTGAAGTGCTCCTGGGCCCTGGAACAGTGGTGGCTTGGCACAGCAGTGCTGCACAGCCAAGCTTGCCGATGACGACCCTTACACTTTTAATGTGTACAAAGGCAGCAGCAAGAGCTAAACATTTCCTTTTCTAACTTCCCCATGGTTTATCAAGTAAAACAGTTACCTTAATCATCTCAGGGTCCAAGGGTTGGAGCTTTGCTTTTTTCTAACATGATTTTCTGGGAAGGTTCCTAACTAAGAAAACACCTTGGCCAAGGGGTAAAAAATTGACTACTTAGTGACTGTCAGGCTGGGGGGTTCATAACCTTTGGATTACTGACACGGTACTTTAGCAGTTATACAGGATTTCTGAAAACTAGCACTTTTTTTTATTAACTGCCTTTCAGGCCGCCAGCCATGCAGATATAGACTTGCCAATTTAAAAATACAACTATAAAATATTGCAGTGGTATTTGGGTAGAGTGTTCATATCTGCTTTATTCAGGTCACTAATAGTGTGACTACTGACCAATCCAATCCAAGTGTCTCCTTTTTGCAGACTATACAATTTTTAACACACTTTGTTCCAATAGCTCTTGGAATGCAGTGAACCCCAGATGATACTATTGAATGAGAATTAAAGTGCTACTATATTTGAAATGGAAACCTTAGTGGTGTAGTGGTTAAGTGCTTTACAGCTGCTAACCAAAAGGTCAGCAGTTTGAATCCACCAGGCACTCCTTGGAAACTCTATGGGGCAGTTCTACTCTGTCCTGTAAGGTTGCTATGAGTCAGAATCAACTTGACGGCAACCGTTTTTTTTTTTTTTATTTAAAATGTGGTGTTTGATGATTATTAATGATTTGTAGTATTCAGTTACAAAGGAGCAAGGACTGAGCTATTCACATTCTTTGCTCCCAATAATTTCTTTTGACTATAGAGTTGGGGTGTCTTATTCCCAAAGCCTTTTCCAGCTTACACTTTTCCTTTTTTTTTAATGCAAACTGTCCCCTTTGTTACAATATTCTACTTTTCTGAATAGTCACTTGCTAAATCCTTGCTATCCTTCAAGGACCAGCTCGAATGTTACCTCTTTCACCCCAATGCACCTAGTCTCTGCAATCCTTTGGCACTTAGCACAGGGTGTGTGTCACTAGCATGGTGCTTGAATTTGCTGTTATTTGTATATATATTTTGCTTCATCCTTTAGATAGAACACTAGTCAGCAAACTTGTTTTGTAAATGGACAGATAGTAAATATTTTAGTCTTTGTGGGGTATACGGTCTTGTCATAACTACTCAACTCTGCTGTTGTGTGCAAAAGCAGCCATAGACAGTACACAAATGAATTAGCGTGGCTTTGTTCTAATAAAGCTTTATTTTTGGACAGATTTAGAAGTTTGAATTTTGCATAATTTTCACTTGTGACAAAATGTTATTCTTCTTTTGATTTTTTTTGACCATATAAAAACATAAAAACCATTCTTAGCTGTGCGCCGGACAAATACAAAAAGCTGGTGAATTTGACCTGTAGTTTGCTGGCCCATGTTCTAGATTGTTAGCCCCTGGAAGACAAGAACCACATCTTAGATGACTTGGTGTCTATCTCATACAATGTCTGGTGGCAAAGTCTTTCATGTTGTTGATTCATGACCAAGCAATGATCATTTATTGAATTAACATGGAGCAGAAAGAAGAAATATCTGCATCATTGAAAAAAATCAGAAAACTTGAGTGGTTTATGAGCATTTCATTTATTCCCTTGTTCATTCAACTACAAAGAAGCTTGGCACATGTGTATTTGGTAAATGCCTATAGGCTAAAGGCAGGGCATAACAACTTTAACTATCTGAAAAGTCTTTCATGGCTTGTTTTCAGGATTTATTTATGTATTCTGTGAAAAACTATGTCATTAAATTTCTGTCAAGTTTTTTTTTTTCCTGAAAGAAATACCTCAGGAATAATATATAAAACAGACACACAGGTAGAACAAAAGACCTAACAACTGAACAAACTTATTACAAACCTCAGGTTCTTTATTCATTCTGACATCACTAATGCAAACAGTATTTGTTCTCCCAATTAAAAGTATGTTTCGGAGGGTCACAATGCCAGATCATGCTGATGAGGGCCCTTGTTGACTACCATTTGCTGTTGTTGTGGACCATGGAATCAGGGCAGCCATAAAATAGGGAGAATGAGAGCCATAGACCCTGATCAGTTGTGGGCTGCAGAAAACTTAAATTGAGACTCATCTCCTTGCCATTCACATTTTTGCATTCACTACAATATGTCCACTGCTGAAACTAGAATCAATCTATTATCTAAGGAAGGAAGAAATTAATACTCTTCTCTTCCCCCACCCCATTAAGTTGCCCTATTTTTCATTTTAGATTGGTTTCAAATGAAGGGTCTTGTGGCTTACAGAAAATGATACAAAATTGGCCAACTGAGGATCTTGAGGAGAAAAAGCCAACCTTACAGCTACTAACGAAAAAGTCAGCAGTTCAAATCCACCAGGCGCTTCTTGGAAACTGTATGGGGCAATTCTACTGTGTCCTATAGGGTTGCTCTGAGTCAGAATTAACTCAGTGGCAACAGGTTTGGTTTTTTTGGTTTGGTTTAGAGGTCTTTCAAGAGCAGATCTTCAGTATTATAATATGCAAACCAAGAGACTTTGGGGAAAGAGCTTATATCAGCAGCCTTAAGAGTCCTGGAAAAGTCTGTTTCTCCTGTAGTTAACTTCTGTTACAGTGCAACAAAGCAGTAACAATGCAGTAAGAACCCCAGCTTAGCAGTCAGGGTACCTGGATTTGGGTTCTGGCTGTTCATCGGCTTGTTGGTGACTTTAAGAAATTTCCTAAAAGTTCTCAACTTGTGAAGAGTAAGACAGATGATCAAATAAACTTTGGAAACTATGCTATGGCCAATAAATATAACTTCAGTATTCTTTTTCTGTTTTCACAAAGAACATGTGTTCATTGTAAATAATTTAAGCAGTACAGAAAAGCTTAAAAAAGACAATAATCATCCAAATCCCATCATTTTAAGCTAACCACTCCTACCATTTCTTACTATTCCATTCTTTCAGACTAGAGCTCACTCTTGGCCTTGATCTCGGGCATGTCTCTCTTCTACAAATGGGCACATGCGCGCATGTGCGCGCGTGCACCCACGCAGTTTAACAGAACAATACATACAATCCATGCAACTTTGCAAATTGATTTTTTAAACATTATTACCTAGATAAAAATAATATTTACAATAAGCTAACCATTTAAATTTCTAAGAACTGATTTCTAATGACATAGCAAGTAAGTTAGAGCCAAATTACAAATAGGGGGTTTTTATGGAAGGCAAATAAAGTAAAAAAAAAATTTAATTTGTGAGGTCCTGGTGCACAGTGGTTAAGAGCTCGGCTGCTAACCAAAAGGTCGGCAGTTCAAATCTACCAGTTGCTCCTTGGAAACCCTGTAGGGCAGTTCTACTCTGTCCTATAGGGTCACTATGAGTCGGAATGGACTCGAGGGCAATGGGTTTAAGGCCCTAGTTCCAATACATTTTCTCTTCTTTTATAACTCGGGCAATTGTGTAATTACTGGTTGAAATAATCATACCAGCAAGAGGGGACAACCGAGATCAGCCTTACTGTGGCTGGTGAGTGAAGACAGGAGCCCAGATGAAAACCAGCTGACTTTGAGACAGTGGAGGCAAAGGCAGTCAGGTATGGAAAATATCCTTATCTTTATCCACCCACTGGAAGGAGTTGTGCTGGAAGAAAAGAATTTGCAGGGCTCTTTTCTAAAACCTTTGTTACAAAGCACCTCCAATTTTCGAATTTGAGAAATAACAAGCATTTTGACTATAAATCAGTTGCATAAGTAGTAAATCAGTTTCAAAGAGTGATGTTTGGAACTACTTGATAGAGTTTTCTGTCAATATACCCACAATTACCGTGGCCAAAAAATCAGATGGTAGAGGATCAATGCCTCACTGCTATCCACCTTGCTAAATACTGTTAATGGTAGGTTGTATTTTTATTTTTACTTTAACTTAAAAATTTTTTTTCCATTAGCCTAATTTGCCTTTTAGGTTGAGGTATTTCAAGGGTTAAATGTTACTCTAAAGCTATCATGTTCACATTGACATTATGTATAAACAAATTTTAATTAAATATAAAGAATAAGTGGACCCTTGAACAGGTAGGAGGAGTCTCTGGGTGGTGCAAATGGTTAATATTTTCAGTTGCTAACTGAAAGGTTGACGGTTTAGGTCCACCCAAAGGCAATTCAGAACAAAGACCTGATGATCTACTTCTGAAAAATCAGCTATTGAAAACCCTATGAAGCACAGTTCCACTGACACACATGACGTCACATGAGTTGGAATTGACTCAATGGCAACAGATTTGGTTGTTGTATAAATATATATAACGCAATTTTTGCCAATTTAATGTTTTTCACATGTACAATTTAGTGACATCAATTACATTAATCATGTTGTGCAAACATCATCAATATCTGGGCAACTGATTTTTTAAACATCTGGGAACTGTGCCCTGCAAACTTGTGATATTCCCTCCCTAGAATGAATTCCTGGGCTGGGCCAAGGTACATATATTAATATTTTGTATATATATTGGTAAAAATATTACCCTAATTTACACTCCCATTATCGGTGTATGAGCATGCCTGTTTCCTCATATCTTCTCCAGCACTGTACCTTTCAGTTTTTTAAACTTTGTCAATAAAATAGGCAAAAATGATTCATTTTATTTTACCTTATTTTTTGTGTTTTAAAATTACTAGCGTGGACTTCAGCTTCTAGCTATGATGGAATAGTTTATATTAGAGCAAACCACCTGAGGGTCTAAAAATATGAAACAACTGTTTAAAGGTATCAGAGAGCAACAAGACAGACAGCACTTGAGAAATGAAGATTCAAAAGAGAAAAGAAAAACACTGAGGTAAGCCTGAAATTCTCTGCTACTTTTCCAACCTCAAGGCATTTCCAATTTGTAAGGTGCATTCAACTTAGAGGTCTACCATAAAGTGGAAGCTAAGATGTTAAAAGATTGATCAGAGCTTTAAGTAGTATCATGGTGCTGGTGAGATAAACACTGGAGTGCAAGATACACCAAGGAAGAGGAGAGGTCCTGCAAACACTCTGTTTTCCATTGAGATACCTGAAGAGCTATATCCTAATAGTAAAGACAAACCTGAAATAGCTCAGCCATCAAAAAGTCTGAAATCCAGTATTGAGACACCAAATCCTGATTGACTCAAGGACTACCCCTTTTCTAACTGCTTACTTAAAGGAAAATAAATTCTCTCTGGAGACAATAGCATTATCTACAGTCTATACCATTTTCATACTCAATGTAAGTTATTCAATCAAAATTTACCAGGCGTACCAGGAGCTAGGATGAAGTGACTGGAAAAAAAAAAAAGTGAAAAAACAGACTATTCCTAAAGAGGCAATCCAGACATTGGCGTTACCAGGCATAGATTTTAATATAATCACAGTTGCTATGTTCAAGAAAATAGATGATGAAATGGAGAATTTCACAAGAAGAACTGGGTGCTGTAAAAAAGATTCAAATGAAAATCCTGGAACTAAAAAATACAGTAAAATAAAAAAGAGTTTAACAGTATGTAAAACATGAAGTAAGTAGGAAGAAGGAAATAATGAAAGAGAAGATATCAATAAAATACAAAACAAAAATACAATTGGTTAAAAACAAACCAAAAATTGTTTTTTTTGAAAAGACCAACAAAATTGACAATACTGACCAAGAGAAAAGACATCAAATAACCAATATAATAATGAAAACAGAATAATGTTATAAATGATACTCCAAAAAGATAATATGAGGAAATAACAAATAAATTTAAGCCAATATATTTGAAAATTTGGGTGAAATGAACAAATTCCTAGGAAAGTAAAAATTATCAATACTGACACAAGAAGAAATAGAAAAATCAGTCCCTTGGTGGCAAGTTAATTACATTGGACCCTTTCCACATTGAAGGGGAAGTAATTTGTTCTTACTAAAATCAGCAGACACTCTGAATATGGATGTCTCTGCCAGCACTGTCACGTGAGGTTGTACAGAATGCTTTATTTACTAACATGGAATCTTGCATAACTTGCCTCAGAACAAGTAACCCATTTATAGTGAAGAAGGTGCAACAATGGGGGTAAATCCCTGGAATGCTTTGGTCCTACAATATGCCTCATTAGCTCAGAAGCAGCCCCCCTAATAGAACAACAGAATGTTCTATTAAATTCTCACTTAAGTCACCAGCTCAAGGACAAAACTGGGGTTGGTGTGGTGTCCTTTGTTGTTGTATGCATTGATTGGATTCTGACCCATAGTGAATCTATAGGACAGAGTAGAACTGCCTCATAGGGTTTCCTAGGCTGTAATCTTCATGTAAAGTTGGATCCACAATCAATGCCCAGGGAAGCAACAGTCAAGAAATCAAAGGATGTGTTGCATTGGGCAAATATGCTGCAAAAGACCTCTTTAAGGTGTTAAAAAAGCAAAGATGTCACTTTGAGAACTAACGTGCACCTGACCCAAGCCATGGTATTTTCAGTTGCCTCATATGCATGCACAATATCAAACAATATCGTATGAAAGCAAAATTTTGCTGAAGATCATTCAAAAGTGGCTGCAGTAGTCTATCAACAGGGAATTTTCAGAAATTCAGGCCGGATTCAGAAGAGGATGTGGAACCAGGAATATCATTGCTGATGTCAGATGGATCCTGGCTGAAAGCAGAGAATACAAGAAGGATGTTTACCTGTGTTTTATTGACTATGCAAAGGCATTCGACTGTGTGGATCATAACAAATTATGGATAACACTGCGAAGAAGGGGAATTCCAGAACACTTAATTGTGCTCATGAGGAACCTGTACATAGATCAAGAGGCAGTAGTTCAGACAAAACAAGGGGATACTGAGTGGTTTAAAGTCAGGAAATGTGTGTGTTGGGGTTGTATCCTTTCACCATACCTGTTCAATCCGTATGTTGAGCAAATAATCTGAGAAACCGGACTATATGAAGAAGAACGGGGCATCAGGATTGGAGGGAGACTCATTAACAACCTGCGTTATGCAGATGACACAACCTTGCTTGCTGAAAGCAAAGAGGACTTGAAGCGCTTACTAATGAAGATCAAAGATCACAGCCTTCAGTATGGATTACACTCAACATAAAGAAAACAAAAATCCTCACAACTGGACCAATAAACCACATCATGATAAACAGAAAAGATTGGAGTTGTCAAGGATTTCATTTTACTTGGATCCACAATCAACAGCCATGGAAGCAGCATTCAAGAAATCAAAAGACGCATTGCATTGGACAAATCTGCTGCAAAGGACCTCTTTAAAGTGTTGAAAAGCAAAGATGTCACTTTGAAGACTAAGGTGCACCTCTCCCAAGCCATGGTATTTTCAATCACATCATATGCAGGTGAAAGCTGGATAATGAATGAGGAAGACTGAAGAAGAGTTGATGCCTTTGAATTGCGGTGTTGGCAAAGAATATTGAATATACCATGGACTGCCAAAAGAACAAACAAATCTGTCTTGGAAAAAGTACAACCAGAATGCTCCTTAGAGGCAAGGATGGCGAGACTGCATCTTACATACTTTGGACATGTTGCCAGGAGGGTCAGTCCCTGGAGAAGGACATAATACTTAGTGAAGTACAGGGTCAGCAGAAAAGTGGAAGACCCTCAACTAGATGGATTGACACAGTGGCTGCAACGATGAGTTCAAGCATAATAACAATTGTAAGGATGGTGCAGGACAGGGCAGTGTTCCATTCTGTTGTGCATAGGGTTGCTGTGAGTTGGAACCAACTCGATGACACCTAACAACAACATATGCATACAAAAGCTGGACAATGAATAAGGAAGACTGAAGAAGAATCGATGCCTTTGAATTGTGGTGTTGGCAGAGAATATTGAATGTACCATGGACTGACAAAAGAATGAACAAATCTGTTTTGGAAGAAGTACAGCCAGAATGCTCCTTAGAAGCTAGGATGGTGAGACTTGGTCTTATGTACTTTGGACATGTTATCAGGAGGGACCAGTTCCTGGAGAAAGACATCATGCTTGGTAAAGTAGAGGTCAACAAAAAAGGGGAAGACCCTCAATGAGATGGATTGACACAGTGGCTGCAACTATGGGCTCAAGCATAGCAATGATTGTGAGGGTGGCACAGGAGCTGGCAGTGTTTATTTCTCCTGTATATAGGGTCGCTATGAATCTGAACCAGTAACTCAATGGCACCTAACAACAACAGTCTTCATGGGAGCGGATCTCCAGGTCTTTTGTCCCATGGAGTGGTTGGTGGCTTCTAACTGCCAAACTTTCTGTTAGTAGCTGAGCGCTTAACCATTGCACAAGATGCAGTGTATGGCAGATATATGATGCTTTGTCTTCAAGGAGTGGAAGAAAAATCGGTGGCTCTCACTATCACCTAAAATTTTTGCTTGTCAGTCCAGCCATTTTAGGCTCTGCTGGATTGAAAGTCCTGATTCCCAGGAGAAGTGATTCTACCAGGGGTAAGTAAGACTACCACTGAACATTAAGGTATGACAACTGCCTCGTTGCTTGGGCTCCTCATATGGGCTTCATCTCAAACAGGAAGCAGTACACTTCAGGTGCCCATGACAAATCTTATGCTTTCTGTTTGGGGCTTCTGCATTGCTGCAGACACTGGTGGGCTTTGCAAGCACACATACACACAGGGTACTTAATGCTCCTGTGGATAACTCTCAACGAATAAGGAATGGGAGCTGATGGATAAATACATCTCCTGGCTGATCTTCAGGTGGACAATTCTGGGAAGCAGTCATTGTATACCCTGCTTAGAAGGTCCTAGAATGACTGAGCCCCAGGTAGCCACAGAAGTGATATCATAGTTTTTCCTCCTTCCCTGTCTCACTCTTTCTGATCACTCATTACTGCTTTCCAGAGTTATTTCTTAAATAAATCATATGCATACAAGCCTTTGTATCACAGGTCTACCTTCAGGCAAATTCCAAGCTAAGATACTCAGGAGTTGATCAAACTGGGATCAAATTCTAGATCTGCTAACTAGCTGTGTGACCTTGGGCAAATTGCTTAACCTTTCTGGACTGAGTTTCCTTACCTATAAAAGAAAAGTAATTATATTGTACCTACTTCACAGAGTTACCATTAGGATTAAATAAGTTGGTATTCATAAAGCACTTTGAACTGTGCCTAGGACATAATAAACACTAATAAATGTTAGCTATTGTGTTGTCAGATTTTTCTAATAGAGTACTCAACTTTTTATTAGTTTTCAATAATTTTTTCTATACTATAATATTAACCCTTTTTTGGTTATAGATGTAAAAAAATGTTTTCTCAGTTTGTCTTTCAACATGGCTGTCTTAGTTATCTAGTGCTGCTATAACAGAAATGCCACAAGTGAATGGCTTTAACAAAGAGAAGTTTGTTCTCTCACGGTCAAGTAGGCCAGAAGTCCGAATTCAGGGTGCCTGTTAACAGGGGAAGGCTTTCTCTCTCTGTTGGCTGTGGAGGAAGGTCTTGTCATCAGTCTTCCCTTGGTCTGGGAGCATCTCAGCACAGGATCCTCAGGTCCAAAGGATGGACTCTGCTCCTGGTGCTGCTTTCTTGTTGGTATGAGGTCCCCATGTCTCTTTGCTGGCCTTTCTCTTTTATGTCTCAAAAGAGATTGGCTTAAGACACTATCCAATCTTGTAGATCTTATCAATATAACTGCTACTAATCCATCTCATTACATTATAGTGGTAGGATTTACAACACATGGGGAAATCACATCAGATGACAAAATGGTAGACAATCATGCAATACTGGGAATCATGACCTAGCCAAGTTGACACGTATTTTGGGGGGACACAATTTAATCCATGACAATGGCTTATCCTGTTTTTTTGCTTTTTATATAGATGAAACTATCAATCCTTTCATTGTGGTGCCAGAAAATGAAGAAGTGCTTAAAAGAAAAAAATAAAAAAACACAAAACAAGCCCCCCCCCCCCAAAATAGTGGATGTATGTCAAAGGCACACGGAAGCCAACTGAAAGATCTCCCAGTGGCCAAATCTGGAATAATTTGAGCAATAAAATAAATAATTTTTATTAATACTTTGGATTATAACCCAAAGTATAAAACAAATATCCGTGAGTTCATACTGACATAAATAAATGGTTGAATAAATAAGTTAATGGGGGAGAAGAGACAAAATGTCCATGCAGAAGAATCCCCTCCCTTGGATGTCGAAGAGAGAGCTGTGCAAAGTAACTTGCTTCTAAAGAGTAGGGGGAAAAAAGAACATCTTTATAGTGGAAAAACCTGACAAACACTACCTGAGCCAGGTCATCGAGATATTTTTTTTGTTGTTTTATAGTGGAAAAACCTGACAAACACAACCTGAGCTAGGTCATCAAGATTAACATGGACAGTGATTAGTCATGCTGATAGTATCTGAGATTGACAGTTTACCTTTGTTGTCTTGTCCTCAAAACTCCAGTCCAGTCATAAGAAAAACATCAGATAAATTCCAACTGAGGTCAAATATACAACATACCTGGCCAGTACTCCTCAAAACTTCCAAGATCATCAAAAGCAAGAAAATCCTGAGAAACTGTAGAGCCAAGAGGAGCCTAACAGGACATGATGACTTAATGTAATGCAGTATCCTGGGTGAGATTCTGGAATAGAAAAAGGGCTTTGGATAAAAATTAAGGAAAACTGAATAAAATACTTCGTGGTTATTGTCACATGCTGCTGAGTCAACTCACAGCAACCCTACAGGACAAAGTAGAACTGCCCGAGAGGGTTTCCTATGCTGAAATCTTTACAGGAGCAGATCTCCAGGTCTTTTCTCCCATGGAGCAGCTGGTGGGTTCAAACTCCTGACCTTTCAGTTAGTAGCCCAGCACCTAACCACTGTACTACCAGGGCTTCTTTTCTTTATTTTTTATTTTTATTTACTTATTTTTAAATTTTTATTAGGCCTTCTTTTTGAATAAAATAAAATATAGACTTTAGTTAATACTTATGTAACAACAATGGTTCATTGTTGCTGTCATTGTTAGGTGCCGTTGAGTTGGTTCTGACTCATAGCAGCCCTGTGTACAACATTATGAAACTCTGCCTGGTCTTGCGCCATCTTCACAACCATTGCTATGTTCGAGCCCATTGTTGCAGCCGCTGTGTCAATCCTCCTTGAGAGTCTTCCTCTTTTTCCTTGATCCTCTGCTTTACCAAGCGTGATGTCCTTCTCCAGGTCCTTCTTGATAACATGCTCCATCCTTGCTTCTTTTTTTTTTTTTTTTTCCCCATCCTTGCTTCTAAGAAGCATTCTGGCTGTACTTCTTCCAAGATAAAACCAAAAAAACCAAACCCAGTGCCATCAACTCGATTCCATAGCGACCCTATATGACAAAGAGAACTGCCCCATAGAGTTTCAAAGGAGCGCCTGGAGGATTTAAACTGCTGAACTTTTGGTTAGCAGCCGTAGCACTTAACCACTACACCACCAGGGTTTCCTCTTCCAAGATAGATTTGTTCATTCTTCTGGCACTCCATGGTATAGTCAACATTCTTTGCCAACACCGTAATTCAAAGACATCAATTCTTCTTCAGTCTTCTTCATTCATTATCCAGCTTTTATATGCATATGAGGCAATTAAAAAAAAATCATGCTTGGATCAGGCATCTTAGTCCTCAAAGTTATGAAAAAGTGTACCATACTAATGTAAGATGTTAATTCCAGAAGAAACTGGGTGTGGGATATAAGGGAACTCTGCACTGTCTTTGCAATTTTCCTGTAAATCTATCCTAGAATAGCAAAGTTTATTAAAAAAGAAAGAAGACCTTGAAGAGTATAAAGTTTAGTGGGGAGGTGTAAATTTAAGCAAGTAATTTTTGTCACATGATGCAAATTATAATGAAGGTAAGCGTTTGGTGGGATGGGAGTACAGAAAAGAGACTCTTTGGAAGAGATGGAGGGATTTTACTACAAAGGAGACACACTTGATTTGGGGCTTGAGTCAACCAGAGAGGAGAGGAAAGTACTTTTTTTGTTTCATTTGCATTTACTTAAATATCTCTGAAGCACAGAGAACCCATAAACGAAAACCTGTTGCTGTCCAGTAAATTCCGACACATAGTGACCCTGTAGGAGAGATTAGAACTGCCCCATAGGGTTTACTAGGGTATGATCTTTATAGAAGCCGAATGTCACATCTTTCTCCTGTGGAGCGGCTGGTGGGTTTACACTGCCGACCTTTCAGTTATCAGCCAAGCACTTAATTAACCAATGCAGCACCAGGGCTCCCTGTAAGAACTGATCGGTACCGATATTCATCTTCTCCGTTTTGAAATGCTTCTTGAAATGCCTCATATTAGTGTAGTTTTTGAATGGATTTGATGATTTGTTCTTGACCATTTGATTGCTCTCTTCCAGTGTTTCTCAGCCTTGCGCTATTGAAATTTTCGGGCAGATAATTCTTTGTTGTGGGGGCTGCCCTGTGCATTGTAGAGTGTTTAGCAGTATCTTTGGCCTCTACCCGCTGGATAATAGTAGAATCCTCCAACTGAGACCACGAAAAATGTTGTCTAATGTTGCCAAGTGTCCTCTGTGAGCATTTGAGAAATACTATTCTATTTGCTGGTGGCCTAGTGGATAAATGCTACGGCTGCTAACCAAAGGGTCGACAGTTTGAATCCGCCAGGCGCTCCTCGGAAACTCTACGGGGCAGTTCTACTCTGTCCTATAGGGTTGCTATGAGTCGGAATCGACTTGACGGCACTGGGCTTTTTTTGTTGCTGGGTTTTATTCTATTTAACTCATATAGGAAGGTCAAATAGTAGGCCCTAAAACCACATATTGCTAAAAAGGTAAAACTCTGAAATATCCCTAGGGCACTTTCCGTAGTACTCAAGATCTCAAAATCTTTTCGGTATAAGTTGTGTTCTGTAAGGTCACTCCCAGTATTCAGATTTTAATTCAGCATTCAGATTTGAATGCCGGAAGCTGAATGCAGAGTTTATGCTGTTTTATTTCATTCATTGATTCACTGAACATTTTTTGAGGGTCTGCCATGTACCAGGTCTTATTCTAGGTTCTGGGGATTTAGTGGTGACCAAGACAGACCTGGCTTCTGTAATGTGGATACTGGCTGAGTTCTACTGCATGCCCCCAAACCTATGGACACTGAAGACTGGATTTATATGTCTTGATGATACTGCGGTAATTGTCCACTTGGTTTTAGTAGAAAAATCATACATTCTGACTTTATGTAAACCTTTTTTTCCTACATACACTCTTATCACACACCTTTCCACAACCTCCAGCCCTTTCACAATCCCTGAGATAAGAGGCAGACTGTGGGACTGATGGAATTATATTGGTCTTCTGACTCTTAAGAGTCATTACCCAGCCAGATGTTTCCACTGACCTTTATCTTCAAAAATTGCTCCTAAGAGAGAGGAATTTAAATGCAGTGAGGCTAACCATTTTGACCCTGCTACTGAATTCCTGGAGCCCTGGTGGCATAGTAGTTAAGAGCTTGGCTGCTCACCAAAAGGTCTACAGCTGGAATTCACCAGCCATTCCTTGGGAACCCTATGGGGCAGTTCTACTCTGTCTCATAGGGTGGCTATGAGTCAGAATTGACTCAACGGCAATGCCTATCTTACGGCAACCGGTGTACTGAATTTCTGAGGGCAGTGGTGGTTCAGTGGTATAATTCTCTCCTTCTATGCATGATTCCTGGCCAATGCACCTCATGTGCAGCCACTACCATCTGTCATTGGAGGCTTGCAGGTTGCTATGATGCTGAACAGGTTTCAGTGAAGCTTCCAGACTAACAGAGAGTAGGAAGAAAAGCCTGGCAATCTACTTCTGAAAATCAGCCGCTGAAAACCCTATGGATCACAACTGTCTGATCCTCAACTAATCGTGGGGATGGTGCGGGATTGGGCCGTGTTTCATTCCACTGTGCATGGGGTCATCACGAGTTGGTAGTAGACCTGACAGCAGCTAACAACTGAGTTCCTAGCCTTCCTACCTTGCACTTATGAAGTATCACTGCGCTTGTTCTTGACTTGGTTCTGGCCTCATCAGAACATTTGTGTCAGCCTTAGCCCCAGCTGACTCCGAAGCCTCCCTGTGATGGTGAATTTAACTCCTGGATTTTTTCAGGGAAGTCTTAATTTTGTGTAACTTTTTTTCAAGTTAGAGACTTGTTAGAGTTCCTGTTATTCTTCAAACCTTTGCCGGGACTCTTCACACTTGATTTTAGCCAAAAGGCCAGGAGGCAATACCAAGACTTTTTATATAACGAATAGTTGCAAATCAGAAAGATTCCCTTGTTATATTATACCTGGTATCTCCATTTTTGGTCTGGAAAGTATTGTTCCTGTAATGGTTGTTCCTTTAGGTCTCTTTGTGGCTTTCTTGACCTTGGCCACCCAGCAGGCACAGGTACATGGCCTAAGAACTAGTCCTGAGGCTCCCAGGCCAAATGTTATTAAAAGAAAAAAGGCTTCAAGCCAAAAAAAAAAAAAAAAAAAACCCAAAAGTGTAATGAATACAATGCTTTTTTCGTATGGACTGCTGTTGTTATTACACCAGAAGCCTACTGGGACTGCCTGATAGGTGAGGTGCCTTAAGAGTCTTTTTGGCACATTTTAAGGATGGTTTCAGTCTCACTCTGTATTTTCTGCAAGGGGCAGAAATGCTCTTGAATTTGCTGAAGCAAAAGGGGGATGACTAGGTTAGGAGCCAGAACAGAAGAGCTGTCAGGAACTTAGGTAGCTCCATGAACCTTTGCTCTCTCTCCCAGGCCTCTTAATCTCACCCGTGAGGCTGGGAAAGCATATACAGGTAGTTACCCATTTATGATGAGGTGCAATTCTGACCACTACTCCATCCTAAATCGTCTCTCATCTAAATCGAATACGTCTTTTTTTTTGGTTTTCGTTATTAGGGCCTTCCATTAGCAGTGTCTTTATAAATCCTATATTTGGGTGTTGGAAACATTACATCTGAGGATGATAACATTAGCAAATTACACACTGCAACATTGTATGTAGTATATATTACTAACAATAAGATGTACCAAAAAAAAAGAAGGGGATGGTTGTAAGTACAGTTCATCTTAACTCGAATATATCATAAGTTGAGAACTACCTAGAGTATGTTTGAGGAACTGAGTGGAAGCCAGTGTGGCTGGACTGTTATGTGAGACTGGAGAGAGTTCAGGGACCAGGTCCTGCAGGGACTCATAGGCCGTGCTAACATTTTTGGATTCCATTCCAGGAATAATAGGAAAGTATTGAAGAGTTATAGTCACGAGAGCCATATGGTTGGTTTAATGACTGCAAAAAGAGTATTCTTGCTGCAATGGGGAGAAGATCCTTGAGGAGGCCAAGGAGACACAAAAAGTGTGACAGGTGCTGGACTGAGGGAAGTAGAGAGAGCTATTAGGGCATATATAGGAGAGTCTCCTAACTCAGTACAGAAAGTCAGGGAAAGTATCATGGAGGAAGGAATATTTTAGATAAGACCAGAAAACCGAATAGAAATTAACCAGATGCGGGAAGAGTTGGAGGGCGAGAAAGTTCTAAATTGAGGGAATAGTAAGAGCAAACACTGGGAGATAACAGAAGACTGCCCTTGTAGAACTTATGATCTAATGCAAGTTTTTCAAAAATATTTTTAATATAATCTTTAACTCACAGAAAATTTGCAAGAATAGCATAAGAAACTCTCATATATCCTTTGTCCATTTGCCCTATTATTCTCTATTTTTCCTAATACACACGCTCTCACACTTTTTTTTTAATCATGTGAGAGCAAGTTGCAGAATCATACCCCAAATAAACAAAAAACAAACAAACAAAAAAACCCCAAACACGTGGCTGTTGAGTTGATTCTGACTTCAGGGCATATTTTCTAAGAACAGAACATCCTCTTTAATAGGCACTTTACAGTTATCAATATCAGAAAATTTAACACTGATATGATACTATTATTCAATCCATTGTTCATATTGAAATGTTTTGGTTTTCCCAGTAATGTCCGTTAGAGCTTTTTTTTTCCCCCTTTGTCTATGATCCAGTCCAATACTGTGCATTGCATCTTGTTGTCATATCTCTTTTAGTCTCTTTCAGTCTGTAACAGTTCTTCAGCCTTTCTTTGTCTTTTATGACCTTGCTATTTTTGAAGAAAAGGTAGGTAATTTTGTAGAATGTCTCTGAATTTGAGTTTGTCTGATGTTTTCTGATGAGTAGATTCAGCTTATGCATTTTGGGCAGGAATATCATAAAAGTGTTGCTGTGCGCTTCACAGTGTGTCATATCAGGAGGCATATGCTATTAGTTTGTGTCATGTTCACTTTGATTGTTATGTTAACTTTGATTACTTTGTCAATATGGTGTCCGCTAAATTTCTGCACTTAAAGTTACTATTTTCCCTTAATAAGTAATTTGTAGAGAGATAACTTCAAACTTTTGTTGATTGAGATGCATAATAAAAATATATTTTACATGGTGACACAGTATATGTATAGGAATATATATACATATGTATGCCTAACTGAAACAGGAGTGTTACGAAAAAAAATATCCTTTCTGCATAAAAGTTATTTTAGTTCCTATTCTGTTGGAATTCATTTGAAAATAATCCTTGTCTTGAGCTACTGAATTGATTTTGTAACCTTCTACTGGTCCCTACTGGTAAGCACTTGTCTGGTGGAAATATGACTTTAGATCATTCTGTTTACAAAATGGAAAATAGTTAAGAGGGAGCAGAACTGACAGCAAGAAGCCCGTTAGAAGGCTCTTGCTGTAACTGAGGTAAGAGGGGCTGGTGGCTACTGGCAGTGAGGTTGAGAGAGGTGGGTGCATTTGAGAGACAAATGGGTGGATTGAGGAATTTGAATAACAGAATTTCATGGTTGATTGCACATGGATGGGGGTAAATGTAGAAGAGCAAGAATGACAAATTTCTATCTTGACTTCTGGGATAGGCACCACCAGAGGTTCATGGTTCAGGCTCTATTATGCTGAGCTGGAGGTGGTGGGACACTGAATAGGGGCTGTCCAGTGGGCAATTGGCTCTGTGGTACTCAGGAGGCAAATCTGGGTTGGACAAATAGCGAACTGTGGTTGGATTTTACCTAAGGAGATTTTATAACTTCATGCTTATTTGAAGTGGAAGCATAAGATAGGAACAGGAATTATATTTCCAGTAATTTGGGGTTGAGAGAATAAGTAAAATAATACAGGCAAGCCAAAAAACATAAGGGAATCAACAAATTTGCTAGGACAAATTTCACTTTTCAGCACTTTCTCCTCTCTTTTGGCTAAATGTTCTGTAAATCCTGCAATACACACATGGAGAGAGAAATGTGGGGGAAAATGTACACTTTTGCATCATATAGAAATAATGCTGGCTTAAGTCTTAGTTGAAATTAGCTTGGGCTTTACCAGATGGCGGTCCAAATCCCGCAAGAGGCGTTTTCAAGTATAGATTCTGGAGATAAACACGTGTATGGTGCAGGCTGCAGAAGATGCTTTTTCAAGTGTCACAAGATTGAGACTGTACTTAGAAAATGTGATTTTCTAGGAGAAAAGAGCGTGAATGTGTGAGTTTACATACACAGTGTTGAGAATGATTGGCTTGGCTCTGTTGGTCCTCTCCGTCTCCACCCTCTCTCTGCTCTCCTCCCTCTCGCCGTCCCTCCCTCCCTCTTTCCCCCCTCCTCCTGCGTTATTCTGGGATTAACTGCAGGGTCGGCCCCAAACACTAACGCAGCTGGCGGGTTTGCTCAGCCTGAGCCCTGCTGTGCAACCACGTCAGGAATTCCAGTAAGTTGGCAACACTGGAACACAGAGACAACAATGAGGAAAACCCTTCAGTGCAGAAAGGAATGTTTGGAGCCCCGGCTGCTACAGTGAAAGGACACACACACACACACACACACACACAACACGCACACACACACACGCGCACGCACTCTTACACCGCCCTGCGCTCACGCCTGCGCGGGTACCCTCCGCCCTCCACCCTCCAACGCCCACGCGCGCGCTGGGCGCGAGCTCAGCCCCTCCCGCCAGCTCGATCTTCCGTCCCTCCCACCGGGCCTGCAGTGCGCGCTTCCCCAGGGCCGGCGGCCGCCCTTTGTAACTCGGGGGTGCTGGGACGCTCATTGACCATGCAGCGCGGCCCCGGCGGGCGTCGGAGCTGCATGACCCCGGCGCGGTTTCGTACCATTGCTCCGGCCGCCCGGAACCGGCATAAATCACCCGCGGAGACTGCAGTATAGCATCTTGGCCCCTCACCGCTCCCCTCCTCCCACCCGGGTCGTCCCTCTCGCTTCTCAGCCCCCTGCCCCCTACGGTCCCCAATCCTGCCTCCTCTCGGCGCCGCACAAATACAGTGCAGCGCGGCAAGTAGAGTTCTCGAGACTCTGGCCAGAGCAGAAAACTCGGGATTTCCAAATCTCGCCACGAAATCTTTCTGCTCTTTCTCTCAACTTTATACTCTGAATTTCCTTTCTTCCTTTTTTTTCCTTCTTCCTTCCCTCCCTCCCTCCCTTCCTTCTCTCATCTCAAAAACGGCACCTACCTCCTCCCTCTCCTCCCGCCCAAAGTTGCACCAACCACTGAAGCCAAAGAAAGCTGTGCGCTTCGGACCGTTGGGGTCAGCAGAGCCCCAGACGATTGGTACTTTGGAGTGAAGGGGCTGGCAGTTCCTGGCAGGTTTTTCGCCCCTGGTGAGATGGCGAGGAGGCGGAACACAGCCCAGGGGCCACGTGTAGCCAGGGCTGCAGCCTCCAAGGCCTCTAGCTGTGGGAAAAAGCTCCTGACAACGAACTCCTTGGACCAGGATTCCCAGGCTCCGCTACCGAGTTGGTGCAGGGACCTGGGCAGTAGACTCTGGGTCGACTCCAGATCCACAAACATCCCCTTCTCACACTGGGCTCCCAAGGCAGAGAAACAGGTTGCGCCAACCCTCCTTTCTTCTGTTCACTCTGTTGTCAAGTACTGGCTGAGGACGGTTCTCTAAGGGCGAGTGTAAGGTTCACTCGCAGTGCTCCAGGGCCGGGTCCTTGCCAGCCTGTCCAAGGAGGGTGCCGCGGGGTTTCCAGAACCCCATATGTTTCTCCTTTCTACAAACGGGCATCTGCACGAAGGAAATGATGTTCGTTCAATTGTACTTCAAAACGAATTGCCCCCCAAAACGCAGACTTGTAAGAATCATAATCTGCCCTTAACACTTACAGTTGTGGTGGCTAAGAAAAGCCAAACAAGGACCCAGCCCCCTCCCTAACTTTTAAAAACACAGGGCACCCTGTCTCGGTAGCTTCAACCCTATCGAAGGAAATCGTCGTAATCAAGGGATTCGAGACCAGAAACGGAGGGGACAAATACCTCCAGTAGGCGCCTTTACTGTTTCCTTTCCCTCTCCCTCTCCTCTCTTTCCACCTCTCTCTCTCTCTTTTTTCTTTTCCTTTCCCTTCTCTCCCCTACTCTTTTTGACATTCCCCCCCCCCCCCATTACTTTCCATTCTTCCTTTAGTTTCTCGGACCGTGTGGGTGGTAGATTCCCCAGTGGGCCGCCTAACCGCTTCAGTGCTCAGGAAAATCCTGCAGACAGGCAAGGGTAGCTCGTGCCTGTGTGTGTGTGTGAGTGTGAAACTATGAGGACTTTGTGTGTGTGTGCATATGACTGTGAGGAGTGTGCGTGCACGTGTGAGAGTAGCTGTGTTTGCCAATCACTGTGGAGTGTGTGCGACTGTATGTGCGTCAGTGTGCGTGTTAGATTGGCTACCTGTGAGTGTGCTTGTGCCTGTGGAGTGTGCAAGTACGAACGCGAGTGAGTTTTGAGTACCCGCTCCTTCCTGCGTTGCAAAGTGCTGGGGGCGGGCCGGGCGGCAGGGGGCCTGCCCCGCTGGATTCCCGCATGCTAGTTCCGGGGCGGTCGGTTCTAAAGGGCTTTATACCCTGTCTGGAGGGTGGGGACAGGCGCGGGTAGAAAACGGGATGCCTCGAGGTCCCGGGCTGACTTTCTGCCACCGGGAACGGACCGAAGTGCGGGCCTAAAGTGGTGCCTGCTACTTGCTACTTGCAACGCGCACCCACCTCCCGGGGAAGGAACCGTGAGGCCGGTGCGGCGGTGGCCACGCGCGGAGACCGTCGCAGGGATGCAGCGCCGGACGGCGGCAGCGGCGTGCGCGCTGCTGTTGGCGCTCGCCGCCTGCCTGATATCGGTCAGCGGCGAAGGTAAGCACGCCTGCCGGTCTCAGCTTCACGCGGAGCCGCGGACTTCCCGGGCAGTGGCTGGGTCCGTCCGCCGGCGGGCGAGCGGGCGGTAGAGGGGAGCGCGGCGGGGCAGGGGCTAGGGCAGGCGGCGCCGCTAGAGCGGCTCCCCTTGGAGCGCTCAGGTTGCCCTGCGAGCAGCTAGCGGGAGCGCCCCTCCTTCGCCCCGGCAACAGTGCAGCTGCAAACTTGAGAAAGCAGCCCCGCGGGTTTCAGTGACAGCGCACCGCACCGGGGCCCCCGTCTTTGTTCCCACGGGGGGCTGTTTCCCGACCTTTCTGGAAAGCACTTTGTAGTTGGATCTCCAGAGAATGAGGTTCTCCACCAAGTTTCCAACCTGCTAGCCCCACGGATTTATTCTCGCCAGGGCTGAGTAGTCCTTCGCACTGTTCAGAGCGCAGTTTTCCACCTGCAACGCCCTGCCGGGGAGATCTCTTGGCGCGCCCAGGGCCGCGGGCTAGGGCACTCCCCCTTCTCCCCCGATCACCGGCGAAACTTGGTCCTGAGGTGACCCCCCAAGAGACCGCATCTCATGATACAGATCATTTACGAGCCGATAAGGCCAGGAGGTGGGATTGGCCGAGAGAGCGGCTGATAAGTTGGAGGATTTTCTTAAAGGGTTTTCTTTCCAACCCGGGAGTGGGGGCTTTTGTGTGGATGAATGGAGCCGGTCTGCGCGGCCAGAGTTTTGAGGGCTCGAATGCAGAAAGTTTCTGGTCTTAAGGTCTTTAAACTTCTCTTACGTTATTGGAGAGCTCTGGAGAGAAGAGAGAGGAAGAAGTGGAGAGAATATAAATAGTAACAGGGGAAGAGGAGAGGGAAATAAATAGGAGCAAGACGAGAGGAAAAGGGAGAGGAGGGGGAGAGAAGCGAGTTTGGAGAGAGAGCGAGCGAATTTGTAGGGAGAAAAAGAGGGCACAAGAGCAAGTTTGGAGAGAGAAAACGAGAGAGAGAGAGAAAACGAGAAAGAGGGAGAGAAGAGAGAGAGAGAGAAGGGATGAATGGAAACGGTGAAGAGGAGGCAGTGGAACCGGCGAGCTCTCTCTCTGGCTTTGCGTTGCTAGGTAGCAGCCAGGAGCTGCGTGTGACCGACCACCAGACAGACAGAGCGGACGCTGCAGCCGCCACGGGACTAATCTGTCTGTGGGGATGAGAGAGTCCCCCCGCGCCCCGTTTCCCCTCCTTCTCCGTCCTTCCCGTCGGACAACTTAATTGTCCTACAATGAAATGAAACCCCTTTTGTTGTAGGATTAGGCAATGCAATAAATTGATTTTCCCGGATCACATATTGGGGTTGACGGGTGGGGACTGTGGAAGCTCCCACTTATGGGGGTGGGGTGGGGTGGAGTGGAGGGAAAGGGCGGTGGCATGTATTCAAATGGTTAATCTGCTTTCTTTCCTCAATTCTTAGTTTAAGCTCTTTAGACGGAATCAAGTAAGTAATTATACAGCACCTCCTAACAGCACCCGTTTCAGACTTCTGGGAAGAAGTGTGGAAAGCCAACAAGCCCGAATGGTGTTGCAAAAATCTTTGGAAAGGGAAGGGAGGCAGGTGGAGACCTTTAGCAATTCCTTTGAACACCTTTTTTCGGTGTTGGTAACACAAGAAAGAATTGTTGAGGGCTTAACCTGAGACCCTGCTTAGGGTTATATTTAACTCATGTCCTAAATATAGCCACAGGATTTTACTATATGTTTCTTTAAATGTCTGGCAAAAGAAAATCTTGGCTGGATTTATTTGTCTCCCCACCCGTCCTCCCCCAACCAAAACAGATGTTCTCTAGCTTGAGTTGATGGTACATCAAATAACCTGTACTTACTCTTCTTGATAGTTTAAATCTATCTAGCTTCCATTCTATAACATCTATCTATATATGTGCACAGACAGACACACACACACAGGTCCATTACACTTATTGACTCATTTAATCTTAATAGTACCTCCTTTGAAGTAGTGGGTATCTTATTATCCCTATTTTATAGATAAGACACAGAGTAATTAAGTAACTTGTCCAAGGTCATACTGCTAGAAAATGGCAGACTCAAGGGAGTCCATAGTTTAACTATTGTGATATATGAATCTCTCTGATCATTTCTTTGTCTTTTTTCTTTTGTATTAAAATGTCATGCTGTCTAATACCGTGTCTGTAACTGTGTGTGGTTACAAAGGGAGCTGAGGGGCATTTTGCAAATCTTTACCATTTAAGGCAAAAATCCACCTGCTGCTTTGTAACTGGGTATTTTTTCAGAAACTCATTTCAGGTTTCTAAGACCTGAACCGAAAGCTCTGCATTTCTAGTCTTTCCCCTTCATTGTTTTTAGATACATGTCCTCTGAATGTCTTCAGCTGGTAGCTTGAGGTCTAGATACCTGTTTTATTGATCCTGCTTATCAGATGAAGTATGATGACATTGTAGATGCCTTTATTTAAGCACCACATCTGAGGTGGGACATCACTGCCAATTTTTTAATCACTAGAAATAGGAAGAGAAGAACTATGAATGTCCTATGGTTAGTCTTTCTTTTTAATTATTCCACATCTGTAGTTAAAATGTTATTTGCAGCTTTCTCCTATTTTGTAGACAGCTTTTTAAGAAAAAAGTGAGCTATGGAGTCAAGCTGTCTGAGTTCCAGTAATGGCTTCCCTTCTTTCTAGCTGTGTCACCTTGGGGAAGTCACTTAACTTGGTGTGGCTCAGACTGCTTATCTGCAAAATTGGCATGATAATAAAGAGAATCTACCCCAAAGTCTTTTATGAACATAAAGAGATAAAATAAGTAAAGTGCTTGGAATGGTATAAAGTGTGTAGACAGTGATCATAAACCAGTAGTTACTTTTATTATATATATATCAACACCTAAATTAACATACACTTTTTGTTTAAAAAAATTTTTTTTGTTTACTATTCATATTTCCAATTTTCAAATGTACATAGGAAAGTCTTTAGCATTTTTCACAAACATTTCTTTGAGGAATCCCCTGATCCCAGGATGTGGTTAGAAGTTTGAGAAAATGGTATTAACTTAAAAAAAAAGTTACATATTTTAATCCAATGAAAGTTTGGTTATGTTCTTAATAGTATCAGCTTTTATGATTATTATATCTTCCAGTGAAGTTTATATATTTAAAAGAATTGTGGGGCCAATAATAAATGTGCAGCATTTGGTTCCACCACATCTCTGATGCCTCACTACTGCTTTTACTTCACAGTAGTTGACTTCTCTTTCTCTACTTGAAGTTCTTCCTTGCCAGTCCTTAGGGCTTCTACCTTAACTCCTTTCAATCATGTTCCATCTTAAAAGGACTTTTTACAGCTGGCATGAAATGTTAGATATCAGCTGGTCAACTTGCATTATTTTACAGATAAGGTAACTAAACCTGGGAGGTGGGTAGGGAGAGAGGGCGGGACTAAGTGCCTGCCGAAGGGCATGTAGAATGTGGCAGAGCTGAGATGTGAACCCATGCCTTATCATTCCATCTTCCTACTTCATCATTTTAAGATACATATCCTCTGACAACATCATGCAGCCCTGGTGGTGCAGTGGTTAAGAGCTCAAGCTGTTGGAATCCACCAGCCGCTCCTTGGAAACCCTATAGGGGCGCTATGAGTCGGAATCGACTCCAGAGCAATGGATTTTTTTTCTTTTGAAGACATCATGCTTGGCAAAGCAGAGGGTCAGCAGAAAAATAAGAGGACCCTCAACGAGATGGATTGACATAGTGGCTGGCAACGATGGGCTCAGACATAGCAATAATTATGAGGATGGCTCAGGACCAGGCAGTGTTTCTTGCTGTTGTACGTAGGGTTGCTGTGAGTCGGAACAACACCCTCTGAGATAAATGTCTCTGGTCTGGTTGATTGGGGAGATTTCTAGATTCCTGTTGTATTGATTCTGACTTATCTGATGAGGTAGATGACTTAAAAAGCTAGAGAGTCCCCTGTCCCAGGCTTAAGGGGAATTCTAAGATAGTTAAATACAACCATGTGCCTTGTGCTTTTAGTTGGTACAGAACTTATGCCACGGCAATGCTCCAAGTCTCAAGAACAGTACCTCCAGATCCATTTTTCTAATTCTTGGACCATCGCAGCACGTTTGGGTTTTGTAACGCAGTTTGTTATGCAACTAGGTTTTTGTCTTGTTCAGTATAATTAAACATGGAATAGCCTTCCCATGTTCTCTGGGAAGGCACTCTAAGAACGTTGACAGGCTTCTAAATTTTTTATTTAAAAAATTCTTTTGATCATTTTAAATAATGATATGGAGAACCTAGTTGTGTTTCCTAGTTGCGTATCGTAATATTGGCTTTGGGATTTCTGTTAAGTCCTAGTAGCAAGGATAGATTAAGTAGAAAATAGAGGGCGCTTAAAAAAATTTGTTGAATTGAAAGGAAAGGGACTGTAAAGGTTGACTGCATGATAAAAAACAACTCAAATGGTACTAATTGTAAAGTCTTATTCTAGTATGGGGAAAAGACCTTTGATGGAGCCTTTTTGTAGAACCAAATGGTTACATCACATCCTAGTAACTTTGTGATCACAAGGAACTTAAAGAAATTATCACCACCATAGCATATTAAGTATCTACATTGTCTACAGTGGGCTAGTGTGTCAGTATCAGTACTACAGACAGGTTGAGAATGACAACTGAAAAGAAGATTCTAGATTTAATTAAAATGGGCTGCAACTTTGCGTGTAAGTTTCTGAGATAGGCATTCACTGGTTCCTAAAAACCCTGCCCCAGATATTGCCAGTGTTAGAAGAACCTGACATGTTTGGGCTGTTTCTTGAAAATTATCAGTTTGGTAGTTGTTTTGAAATGTCAGGGGCATTTCTTCTGTGGCTTATGTGTTCCATGGGGGCCCATGCAAACATTTCCTAGGTAATTTCTTGACAGCCTCAGCACTGAAGACAAAGTGGGAAAGGCTTGCGATTTTGGACTTAGGTGATCTGGATTTGAATCCTGGCTCTGTCTATTCACTCTCTGGACAATCCAGTGTAACACTCAATTGCGTGGGTCAGTTTTTTTTTTTTTTTTTTTGCTCATAAAATGGCTATATATCTACCTCACAGTGATGCTAGGAAGACTAAATGAGGTAATGTGTGTGAAAATGTTTTATGAAGAATAAAGTCTCATGCAGATTTCTAGCCATCATTATTACCCTTCTTCATAAATTTGACTTTTTCCAAACTTGAGGAGAGAAAAATATTGTGGTATCTTGGTATATTCTTTATAGGTGGTCCTGTGAATAATACATCTGTGCACACTTGACATTGTTTTAGTGCTACAATAGCCTTATGTATTCATCAGGATTCTGATGAAATAAGTTTTACTTTGAATAGTATGAGATAATATATATTTGGAAATGACAGAAACCTAAGTCAAACTGCCTGAAGCCAAAAAGGAAATTTATTGAAATACTTAATTGAACAGGTACAGATATTAGGTCAAACTATATGAAATTGCTGTTTTTCTAGATCAGAAGTAGTCAAATATCGACAATTTCATTTGGGCTCAGACTATGTCTTGCCAACCTGGTTTTTCTCTGTCTATCTCTTGGCTCTGAGCTAACTCCATTCTCAAACACGGCTGTCAGTGGCTCGTGGAGCAACATTCTTTCATGTCATTTTCACTGGGAAAGAGCAAGAATTTTTGTCTTTCTGTTCACTGCAAAAGTCTCAGTTGCACCTCAAGGGCTGCCTGGGTGGTATGCTCACTGGAGAACCAATCACTATGTCCAGGGCCATGGAGGTAGCCCACAGCTTAGGCTTAGGTCACATGCTTAGCCCTTGAGGTCATGGACTAAGAGTGGACATCAAGGGGAAATTGGGTAAGTCTTAGCAGAAGAATGGTGAATGAATGTTGGCCTGCAAAAACAACAGGTGTCCAGTACACCTTATCAGATCAAAATGACCCATGATATCATTTTCATTTTACACGTGAAAACAGACTTGAAAAGACTATAGAAATTTATCAGAAGCAGGCAGTCCCTGGATAACCCAATTAATTGAAGGAAAAAAAAATTGGAAACACTAAGATAAAAGACATGGTGTTTCCTGTTCATGTGAACAGGAGAAAGGAGGACTTCTAGGAGTTTCATTTGAAGCCTAAAGGGTTCTTATTTGGATCAAACCTTTGTGATGTACAGGAAAGCTCTGGAAAATGAGCTGAGAGATCAGAATACAGGAGCCCTCGAATCCATTATAAAAAAAAATACCCCGTTCCAACTCATACCAATCCTATAGGGCAGAGTAGAACTGTTCCACACGGTTTCCAAGGAGCTCCTGGTAGATTCGAACCACTGACCTTTTGGTTGGCAGCCATAGCTCCTAACCACTATGCCATCAGGATTTCTGAATCCATTATAGGATTTCATTTTTTTGTTGCATCCTAGTACCTTGTTCCTTTTCCAACCTACTGTACTCCCTTGTTGATATTCCTAAGATTTTGCCCCATTCCAGGCACAAGTCCTTGACTATGAGTATGGAGGAGAGAGAAAGAATAGAGAAGACAGGTTTGGAGACAAGTTCAGATGCTTCCATGGAGACAGAGTACATCTTGATGCATATCCAAGAGTCCCGAGCGCCTAACCTAAGGACTTCTGCTATAAATGGTAGAATAGACATCTTCCAGACCTCACTGGATTATTCCAGAAATACCATATATATGTACTCTATGCCCATGGTTATTTTGTTGCTCTTTAAGTCTTATTTCTAAAAATAGGAGCTAAGAAAGTAGCAACATTTTCATTCCAGAAATAAGATCATTAACTTTTATGTTAGGGGACTTCTGACTTAGCACAGGGCTGAAACACAATACAAGGAAATGTAAGTCTCTGAGAAAATGACAGATTAGACAATTTGAAGTTTTAATGTTGAAATCTCAATACTTTTGGTCATTAGCCCTCAGGTCATGCCTGACCCCAAGGTTACTGGAAACAGTGAGAAATGAATGAAAGAAGGAAATGTAATTACCATTCTGTGCATTGAAAAGTTAAGCCACTTGTTCCCATGGATACAATGGCTTGTTTATTGTCCAGTCTTTGAAATCCAAGTTTGTAAGCAATACTGGAGGTCCTGTTTAAGTTTATGTATCATCAGCCAATAGCACATGAAGATTTCTGGTAACTTTGAAAATAAACCCTTACTCATTGATCTACTGATTCACATCAAGCAACAACATATCTACTTTTGAGGATCCAACTGGTGTTGAGAAAGCCTGAAAAAGAGGAAGAGGAAAGTAGCTATAGTTTTGTTATTCTAGGCTCTCTTGGATTCCCTTGTAAAAATCATTGTTTTATAGTGGCAGATATTTGCACGACACTTTTTGCCCAATTCTTTGGTTTTTATTTCGTTAACGAGGAAAAACTTTTCTGAGTAAAGACTGAAAGAGGACTTCTAAGAATTCTAGGAAGTGCATTTGTAGCCTTAAGGATTTTGAGGCTACAAATTTATTTCATATGAAAATTGTTAAATGAAGTTGAACTTAAGAATGTCATCCTTTTATCTGAATTATGCCAATTTTCCCCACATTTTAATTTCACTAAAGGGGAAGAGAAAATGCTAGCATGTACTTTCACACTGGTTTAATTTTGGTGTGGGAAAGGGTGTGGAGAATACCTTTGTTTCAAGAAAAAAGAAACCCAACTCAAAGTGGCTTAAACAATGAAGGGTATTTATTGGCTCATGTGAGTGAAAATCTTACTATTTGGGTGGGGTTCAGGTCAGGTGCAGTCAGGGCTCCAGTTCCCTTTCTTTGTATTTTTCTTGACTGTCTACTTCTTGGTTTCAACTTTGTTTTCAGCCTGGCTTCCCATATGGTTGTAATGTACCTGCCAGGGCAAATGGGGCTACACATTTCCTTGATGTTATCCAGGGGGAATTAAACTTTGAGATGCTTTCAGTTATGTCCTCAAAAGCATTATTTCATTAGTTACTTACAGAACATTGTAATTTCTAAGGGCCCTAGATAGAAGTCAGTAGTTTCCCAAACTTGGCATATCATCAGAATCTCTTGGGGAGCTTTAAAAGCATATGAATTCCTAGGCTAAAACCCATACTTAGTAAACCAGGGCATGGAATCTGTACTTTTAAGAGCTTTCAGGTGATTCTGAGGTTTGGACAAATTGGGAACAACTGGTAACGCCTCTCATTTTTTAGTTTAGTAAACTGAGACTCAGAGATTAACTGATTTGCCACTGCAAATTCCTTCCAGTGGAGTTAAGTATACCCTGTTAAATCTGTTTTAGGAGGTGGGGATGTTAAAGGTAGCCACAAGGACAAAGAAAACTACTCCTGTAAGTTCAAGAGTCATAGGATGTAGTGTCTCCATTTCTAATCATCTCTTTTCCTGGCCAATGATGACAGGTCATCAGCCCCTCCCTATAGCCACTACCTGTGTCTTTGCTCTTTCTCTGGACACTCTTGAAGTCCTTCCTCCAACTCTAAGAACCTTAGATTCATTGAGCAGATCAAATGTTGGAGGTCTTCTAATCTTTTCTCTCACCCAGGTCAAATTCGTCATGGCATCTGTGACAGAGCCCACTGACTTCTAGAATGGCCATCTATTCCATGGATGGAGTGAACATGATTAGAGTACTGGAAAACTTTATAGCTCATTTTATTTATCCTAACCCCAACCCATTGTTGATCCCACTGGGACTTGAACAGTCAGTTGATCTTGCCATCTCCTCATTGTCCCTCAATTCTCTCATTTATTTACATCCTTAGCTTAATGTTTTATGACTCATTAAAATCCTTTATTTGCATACACCCTCAGCAGCCTGGCTCCTTTTTCTTGCTTTGTGTCTTGTAAAACCCCAATCCTGGTTAAATCTTAATTCTCCACATCTGCATCTCTTTAGATAAACATGGCAGAAGAAAACATGTAACTACGAGGACTGACCTAACTTTAAATTCATGAAACTAGTCTCAGTTGGCACTCCATGCTGCCTGGCCGATCCATTCCCTCTTCTGCTTTTTCGTATCTCTGTCCTCAAACCTGCAACACCTTCTGCCTCATCCTCACACTTAGATGTTGACTTTGATTTTTTCCAGTTTAACACTTATAAGAAATAATCAGAAGAGAACTTCCACAAGCTCCCATAGCTCCGTGTCAGCACCTGCACTTCAGTCCATATGCTGTGTCTTTCCTTCTGTTACTCTGTATGAACTTCCATGCTCTTTAAGTCCAACCAATTAATTCATGTTCTACAGACCATTCCTTCTCATCTCTCAGCAATTGTCTCCTCTCCAACAGAGTCTTCTCCGTTTTCCCATATTCCCTTCCAGGTATTACCCTAATTTCTCTGTTCCTATTCACAGCAAAATTCCGTGACAGATTTGTCCATATCCACAATCTGTAATTTCTCTTCTCCAATTCTCACTCAAATCCATGCCATTCCAGCATTTGTTCCCACCTTTGACAGAAATTTCTTTTGTTAAGATCACTGATGGTCATACTGTTAAATCCAGTGATTGATTCTCAGCTCCTGTCTTCTGTAACTGATGTAACTACTCTCTTGGTGACCTCATCCTGTCTCATGGCTTTCAATACTATCTATATGCTGACAACTTCCAGTTTATGAATCCATCCAGACCATTACCCTAAACTCCAGACACATATATCCAACTGCTTATTTCATATATCCACCTGGCTATGTAATTGTCATCTCAGGCCTAACATGTCCAAAACTGAACTCTTGATCTCCACTAATGCCCCAAACCTGTTTTTTAAGTAGACTTCCCCATCTCACTAAATGGTCTGACCATTTGACCTCCATGTCACCTCTGACCTCATCCCCAACTCATCTACCGCCACTCACAGTTCAACTTCCTCTATCCATTCCTGCTTCCTCCCCTTCCCTTCACAGGGGTTGATCCTAATAAACATCTTGCACTCAAAGCTCCACCTCAGCTTATATTTCCCAACAACCTAACTTGGGTGTGGCAGAAGCCACACAAAGGAGCTTGTGAGCAGAAGAGTGAGATGCTCTGACTGATGTTCTAAAAGGGTATGCTGTGTTACAGGAGTAAGAAGGGGAACAGAAGGAAAGCAGGGTGATCAGTAAGAAAGCTATTGTAATGACCCGGGTAAGAGATGATAGTGACCGGGATCAGTGTAGCAGATGTGAAAGTAGTGAGAAGTGATTAGATTCAGGATATATTTTGAAGACCAAAGTAATAGGATTTCCTGAGGGATGTGGGATATGAAAGAAAAAGAGGCGTCGTAGTAGATTCCCAAGGTTTGAGGCCTGAGCAATCATCCAGTCGATTCTGACTCGTATTGACCCTATAGGACAAAGTAGAACTGCCCCACAGAGTTTCCAAGGAGTGCCTGGTGGATTTGAACTGCCGACCTTTTGGCTAGTGGCTGTAGCACTTAACCACTATGCCACCAGGGTCTCCACCTTCTGACCACTGCATTTGAAATTAGCACCCACCCACTATATGGCCTCTTCTTATTCCTCTTTCTTGATTTGTATTCTCCATTGTACTTATCACCACCTGACATAAAGCATATTTATATATTTCTTTACTCACTTATGTCTCCTCTTTTAAGTTGTAAATTCCACAAGGGTAGAGATTTTCATCTCTATAATTCATTGCTTTATCTCCAGTGTCCAGAATAGGGCTAAATAAATATAAGTTGCATGAATGAATGGATGGATGCCCCCAAGGATGACACCAAGACCAAGAAGAGGTGCCCCTCAGTGCATCACCATGTCCCTGGTATTGCAATCTCAAAATTCCAACCCCAGGTCCTCGGATGCCTGGTCCTGATGAAGAAAAAAGAAAATTGCCGTCTTTATCAAAGCAAGTGGCTTAGCAACGCTGTTTCCATTCAACTCTCCACTTTTCTCTGCCTTGCTGTTCCCCACCCCTGGTGATTCCCAATGCATTTGAGAGTAGCTGATGCTGCATTAGCCTTTTAAACTTCCATCCCAGACATTGGTTACCCTAGGAGAATCCCTTGTCCATATAGAATGGGTCATTATACTATTTTTAGGACAGATTTGATACAGTAGCTTTTACAAAAAGATAAGCCAAAGTTTTTAGACATTATGTTAGTGGACTGTCATTCTGTGTTTAAACAGAACACAAAAGAAAGCTGTTTGAGACCTGGGCACAGTGAAAACAGTCTTGGTCAAACAAAAGACCCTCTTTGAAGAGGGGAGTGGCTTCCCAACTCAGGGAGGCAACATGGACTGTGGTGGAAAGAACATTACGTGTTAGGACTTTCATGGGTCTTGTTCCTGATGAATGAAGGAAAAATGGGCCCAACCAATGAGGGCCCCAGACTACTGAAAAATGCCCCCAGCTGCTTGTCCACTGGACACAATCTTTCTTATCTCAGACCCCATTCTTTCAAGGACTCCATATGCAACTGTGACCAAATAGGTTAAAGTAGGGGAATGACTCAGTTATATGCATGTATAGGTAGAGAAGTTGGGGCAATGAACTATAATAATAATAGCTAATTTTTTTTTCTTGAGTACTTTCTATGTGCCTGGCAGTATTCTCAGTACTTTACAGGTATTAATTTATCTACTTTTTATTAACAGTATCAATTTCATGGGTGAAAGGAACAAAGCAAAGGCAGGTGAGATAATTTTGTCCAAGGCCATCCAGTTAGTAAGTGGTTGAGATTTGAACCCGTGCTCATATTCTTTTACCTTTTCATTGTGGATAGTTAGGAGCAAGTAAAAGGTAGTTCCTCTGTAGGCTCTCAAACAAAGCTTCATTTAATGGCTCATACTATGATACCAAAAATAAATAAATAAAAACTAAAAAAACAAACCCGTTGCCATCAAGTTGATTCAGATTCATAGTGACAGAATAGACTGCCCCACAAGGTTTCCAAGGAGTGGCTGGTGGATTTGAACTGCTGACCTTTTGGTTAGCAGCTTAACCACTGCACCACCAGGGCTCCATATTATGATAAGGTGACCTCACTTAAGTGCTATACCTTTGCAGTCCAACCCTTTGGCATTTTTTGGCTACTCTTAGTAGTTACTCATTTATTCAGTACAGGTTGATCGAAACCTTAAGCTCCAGGCATGATGTAACTAGCTACTACAAAGGATAGAGAGATTTCTGTGACATTGGCCCTGTCCAAAATACCTTACTCTTGAGAAGGGTGCATTTCTACTTTAATCTAGTCATTCTGCTATACTGTTTAGGTACTGGCTAATTCCTCATTGCTGACTTTCTCCTATGCTCTTATTCCATTATCTGGAAACATCCTCTGATCTATAATTACATGTCTTTTAATTTAAAGGATCTGTACCTAATCTAATCAGAGTTCTATTCTAATTTCCTGTTAGGGGTGGCCGTGACATATAGGTTTTTTTTTTTTGATGTATAGATTTTTAAGGGCTGTTGTTCTTTACTATTGGTTAAAGTACCTACTAAGAAAACAAAAAGCCTCACAACTGGACCAATGAGCAACATCATGATAAAAGGAGAAAAGATTGAAGTTGTCAAGGATTTCATTTTACTTGGATCCACAATCAACAGCTGTGGAAGCAGCAGTCAAGAAATCAAAAGGTTCATTGCATTGGGTAAATCTGTTGCAAAGGACCTCTTCAAAGTGTTAAAGAGCAAAGATGTCACCTTGAAGACTAAGGTGTGCCTGACCCAAGCCATGGTATTTTCAATCGCATCACATGCATGTGAAAGCTGGACAATGAATAAGGAAGACAGAAGAAGAGTTGACACCTTTGAATTGTGGTGTTGGTGAAGAATATTGAATATACCTTGGACTGCCAAAAGAATGAACAAATCCGTCTTGGAAGAAGTGCGGCCAGAATGCTCCTTAGAGGCAAGGATGGCGAGACTGCATCTTACATACTTTGGACATGTTGTCAAGAGCGATTGGTCCCTGGAAAAGGACATCATGCTTGGCAGAGTACAGGGTCAGCGGAAAAGAGGAAGACCCTCAACGAGGTGGATTGACACAGTGGCTGCAACAATGAGCTCAAACATAACAACGATTGTAAGGATGGCTCAGGACCGGGCAGTGTTTCGTTCTGCTGTGCATAGGGTCGCTATGAGTCGGAACCGACTCAAGGGCACCTAACAACAACAAGTTCCCTTATACCACGTCTTAGAAGAAAAGTAACAGCCAAGTGAGGACTGAATCTGTTTACATTCCAGAGGACGCTGCTCTTGTACAGATGGAGAAAGCATTTGCCAAGGTGCCAAAAGGTCTTTTGGCCCCAAAGCACTTCTCACCCTGGCCAAAGATGTCTGCTCTGTCGCTGTTAGAACCAGTTCTTTAGAGTAAGATATTGTTTCTTATGAAACTCCTGTTAAGATTCAGAAATATTTAGCCCTATAGGGTATATTAATTTCTGAGGCAGTCTTGCACAGTAAACATTTGCCAGAGCAAGGTTCAGAGAGAATGAGAGAAGGTTCAGAGAGAATGAGATCCAAGGCTAGTATGTTTTGATGAGGTACCAGAAGATGAAAGATACAGTCTTTAAAGGAAGCCAACTTCATCTCTTAATTGTTTTGTCTAAATGCAGTTTTTCTGGGGGGAAAAGATATTACTGTTTGTCTTTTTTTTTTTTTTCCTTAGGATGGCTTTATGGGGAGATTTCTGCTGTTAATCTGTTAAATAGCCCCCAGTGATGGAACTTACTTTCTAATATGGGTCTACTCCTTCTGGTTAGGTCAGTTGAAATAGGATTGTTAGAACAAACAAGAGGTTGGCCCAGAAAGCAACAAGAGTTGCAAGACTCTATCAATCATTCCTTAGGTATTCATCAGTGCCAGGTAAGCCTGAGAAGAGGTTCTTGGATTTAAATGTGCATGGCGATGATAATTTTCCTAGACCATATTGATGACTATTGGTAGGAAATCTTATTTTTCCTCACGGTGTGTAATAAATAATTTGCAAATGAATAAAGTCAAATACTTAAGTCAATTGCTAAATGGTTACTTTTTATGTACCAACATTTTGAATTATTTTCCAGTTCTTCTGACATAAAGATTTACTTCTTCCCTAGTATTTGGTGCAGTGAGGTGTTGAAAGAATTTGCTAAGTAATCATTGGAAGCTGAGATTCTAGAGAAAAGCAAAATGCATGGTTTAAAAATTGAACTTACTAACTGGAAGACAGTGAAAATTAGATATTTCTTTCTGTAAATAATTAAACCCAACAGAGCAGACAAGAGAAAACATGGCACCACGTGGGACTTGAGCTAAGAAGGATGCATATTGTATTGAATGCTTTCACCTTCCTGTAAGGGAAATCGAAGGGGTCTTTAATAGTTGGTGCTGCTTGTAAACATGTGCAACAGAATCCCACTGTAATCCAGGCTTATTTTTCAAGCATTTTGCTGTGGCTGATAGAATGAGAAATGAAGGGAAAATGGAGTTTTATGAAGGCCTTAGCATTCTTTCCCTTTTGGAGGTCCAGGCCTGATTTGTCAAGGCCATTTTCCATAGCCCTCTTGTGCTTTTGGCTCATTTGTAGATGAGACAGTTGCCTCTATTTTTGTTTCAGAGAACAGTGGATCTACTAATTGAGAACTGGTTGACAAGAGACACATAGAATATTGTATTCTTTCTGATTTTATTAAACCCCCTTCCCCTTTTTTTTGAGGTAGGGACAAGTAGTTTGCCTTAATTTTACATCTATAAAAAAGGGAATAAGATTTTACAATTTTCATAAGGGTGAGCTTTGAGTATTAGCATTAATTTAGTGCTTTATTTTTACAATTAACAGGGTAAAATTGACTTTGTACAGTTATATTAATTTTTTTTTATTGTGCTTTAGGTGAAAGTTTACAGCTCAAGTTAATGACTCCTACAAAAATTTATACACATATTGTTATGTGACCCTAGTTGCAATCCCTATGATGTGACAGCACACTCTCCCTTTCCACCCCTGGTTTCCTGCGTCCTTTTACCCAGTTCCTATCCCTTTGTGTCTTCTCATACCACCTCCGGACAGGAGCTGCCCATTTAGTCTCGTCTATCTACTTGAACTAAGAAGCACACTCTTCACGAGTATTATTTTATGTTTTGTAGTTCAGCCTTAAGTTTGAAGAACTGGCTTCAGGAATGGTTTCAGTTCTGGGTTAACAGTCTGGGAGCCATGTCTTCTAGGGTCTCAGTCAGACCATTAAGTCTGGTCTTTTTACTAGAATTTGAGTTCTGCACCCAACTTTTCTCCTGCTTCATCAGGGACTGTCTGTCGTGTTCTCAGGGCAGTCATTGGTGGTAGCAGTGCACCATCTAGTTCCTCTGGTCTTAGGCCGATGGAATCTCTGGTTTATGTGACCCTTTTGTCTGTTGGGCTAATATTTTTCTTGTGTCTTTTGGTGTTTTTCTTTCTTCTGTGCCCCAGGTGGATTGGGACTAATTGGTGCATCTTAGATGGCCGCTCACTAGCTTTTAAGACCTCAGACACCCCTCACCTAGGTGTCCCCTGAAACCGTGGTCTCCAGACCCCACCCCTGCTACTCTGTCCCTCAAAGTGTTTGGTTGTATTCAGGAAACTTCTTAGCTTTTGGTTTAGTCCAGTTGTGCTGAGTTCCCTTACATGGCGTGTTATCCTTCCCTTCACCTAAGATTCAAAGAATGTTTTCTTTTGTGTTTAAACCTTTTCTTGAGTTCTTATGATAGTGGTCTCATAAATTATTTGAGCTTTTGTGATTGACTAATTTCACTCAGCATAATGTCTTTCAGATTCATCTATGTAGTGAGATGTTTTGAAGATTCATCTTTATCATTGCTTAGTATTCTATTGTGTGAAGATACCATAGTTTTGTTTATCCATTTGTCCGTTGATGGGCACCTAGGTTGTTTCCATCTTTTTGTTATTGTGAACAGTGCTGCAGTGAACATGGGTGTGCATATATCTGTTTGTATGATGGTTCTCATTTCTCTAGGTTATATTCCAAGGAGTGGGATTACTGGATCCTATGGTAGTTCTAGAAACCCTGGTGGCATAGTGGTTAAGTGCTATGGCTGCTAACCAAAGGGTCGGCAGTTCAAATCCACCAGGTGCTCCCTGGAAACTCTATGGGGCAGTTCTGCTCTGTCCTATAGGGTCACTATGAGTCAGAACTGGGTTTGGTTTGTGATAGTTCTATTTCTAGCTTTTTAAGGAAGCACCAAATCGATTTCCAAAGTGTATAGATTTGTGTACCCAACACCACAAATCAGGAACAGAAGAGTTCATCACCCCCCACTAAGTGTTCCTAGCTCATTAAAAAAAATTTTTTTTTATTGTGCGTTAAGTGAAAGTTTACAAATCAAGTCAGTCTCTCATACA